>NW_027286758.1:0-441791 GCF_022747635.1 Hetaerina americana
CGGGGACGCCAACTATCGAATATTATATTTTGACGAGTATTCTTAAAGAAACCTAATGAAAAATACGGGACAGTAGAACTTATAATATAATTTCTTTACTCTAGGCTTACGACGGCTGTTAGATGCCTGTTTTATTGGTTAATCTTGAATGTTTGCATCGTAAACAATGCTTATTGTAAATCATTTGACACGGATCTTTGAAATGAAAGAACGGAACAGAAATGTTTTCCTTCATTTATCTCTATGTCTACTCAAATGGATATTTCATGGATACTACAAAAGCTCATAAATATCTTAAGAAAGGCGGATTCCGATTTTCCATTACTCAATCTTGAATTAAATCTGTGAATTCGCGAGAAAGGTTTTCACATGAGTGATCTGGAATAAGATCCTCTCTTCTAACACCAACCGATTCCCTTTCCATTCAAAACAACTTCGTAACAAATGAAGTACGAAATGCCAGTGGCCAGCAGACGAGTTACGTATTTTGTGTGTTATTGCTATGTTGAAGACTTAAAATGCCGTGTGAAGTAATGTTTGAAAAATGGCTTTGTACTTCTATAGTTTGTTTTTAGGTCAATTTTTCTGCATACATGAAAACGATCAGCATTTCCGATAAAGCCGAATTTTAACTATGCAGAGAGTGGTTGAACAGTCGTGAAGTGCTCATTAATGTTTCGGCGAGAAGACTAATTTACAATTCATGCTGGAAAAGAAAATAGAGGATTTAATAGATGTTAAAGTAAGTTCATAAGTCTATTTCGCTAGCTTTCGCTTTAAATCATGTGTTTAAGAAATTTCCCAGATCTGTCGAATGAATGAACGGAACATTTACGACGTAATTACTTTTTTGTTTTCAACTTTATATCAAAGAATGCCTGTCATGCTTCATCGCCTAATAAACATGTATAAAAGGGTTGATTTTTTTCATTTACCCAGTGACTAGATTACATTGAAATAGCCCAAAATATTTGGGATCGGATTAAGATAATTTATTTCCATATCAATGCATAACCTCAGTTCTAAAATTAGTGTAACAGTTGACAAACGAAATGCAAATTCCCTGCTATAACCTTGTTTACTTCTTTTCATCGACTGTTTTAATAAATTTTAATACTAGTTCAATAAATGTTGACATATTGCATTATTTTTCTAGCGTTAGATTGTCCAGTAAATCATTCGGCGCACTCTAAAACCTTCATAATGTGCGATAAACACGAATATGAAGTCTGCAGATTTTGCTTAAACAGTCGCAGTCTGTTGATCAATGTTTTCGGCGACAATAGTAAATTCCAAAAAATGTTGGAACATACGATAGAGGATTTAATACATGCCAAAGTAAGTTCAGTTGTTTGCTTTTTGGGTTTCAAAAATTTTGTTTGTGAGATATCTTAAATGAATTGGTATTAGGTTTATATACTCCGAACACTGTTCTCTAAATGTAAATTGAAGTTTAGGCGAGAGGAGTTACGTGCAGTCTGGTGTTAATACATGGTTATAGCGTAGTCTATTAGGTTGTGGATGATGCATATTATCCCTGGTTGGTGTGTTCTCCCTGCATGGAGAAGGTTACGGAACTCCGGCTGCTTTAGCGTCAATGTGCCGAGTGATTTGTTTGTTTTTTTAAAATCGCATCCAGGAGGGGAAGTTATCCTTCAAGGAAATACGTAATGACCAATCGAGAAGAGGTCAGTTGTATCTAATAATATGATCGATATTGATAACAAAGACAAATTTGGCGAACATTTAATATTTCCTGACATGTTCCTCGATTAATAAGTGGGGAAAGCATTTTCTCGTCTCTGCGATCAAGCGCAGTCATTTGAATGTTATCGAAAATACCACTTTTTCAGGATGGAATAATTTTAACATTGAAATTAGAGTTTAATTTTATGGACAATTAATCAAGATAGATGGTTTTGATTTTTTCAAAAGTCAAGAAGAAAATTCAATGTTTCATTGACGAATGACAAATAAACACTTGCACAGTGAGCTAAAAATTGGCTTTTTTGGTGAATAATGTAGTCAGCCCTTCTTAATCTTTGTTTGTTTCCTTGATACTCCTATTTAGAAATTGTGAAGTAAGGATGTTAATGAATTATGGCATTTTAATGCTTTGCGATACATTCCTGGTGAAACTGAGAAAGAGTATTCTGACGACTTGATTGACAGTGATGTTATTGACAAGAGGGCTGTGGCATCCTAGATGACATGATCAGTTTTAAAGAGGAGGTTGACATTGCCATTAGATGCTCTATTTCTCCAGTAGAGGATTTTCATTCATCAATTGTTGCATCAATACAGGAAGGTAGCAGTCATTGGTCAGACAATGAAGAGGCAGGTAATATGGTGACTGATCATACATATTCCAGCATAAAATAATACACATTCTTGTGGAAAATAAATTTATTATTTAATGCACTTGTACAAATTGATTCAATTCTTCACCCCCTCTCCCTTCCAATAATCTCTCCCCGAAAGTATAATAGGAGCAGGAAGCCAATGACATTGGACAAATGACAATCAGTCTGCATTACTATATAGTGTATCAATTCCACCCTTACTCTGTCGACTTTCCATAGCCTCAGTCAGCATTTATACAATAGTTTTTATACTAGTTTCATTTGTGTTAATTTATTATTTAATTTTTAATGCCTAATTCTTCTTAAACCTCAGTAATAATTATCTCACTCAGTCCTATCTGAGTCACCTGGCAATTTTCATGCATACCTATGTTTTTTTGTGTCATAATTAGGAATAAGTAATAGCTAATCCTCAACTTTAACCTGCAGAACTCAATGCCTTTCTTCATGTGGTGATTTTTTGTCCCTAAACTGTGGTCTTGGACCTAATCACCCTGTCTACTCTGCCTTATATCTTATTCCAATCTTATATCACTATCATATGTTACAAATGTTACTCTCCTATTTTCCTGCATGAACTCATTATTTATTATGTTCTGTAAAGGTGGTAAATCCTATCAATTTCTTTCTGCTTATGATTGCTCGGTATGTAGACCAGAATGATGATCAAGGGTGTCGATCATGTGTGCACTTCTACCAATTATAAATTATCAGTTCATAGGTCTATCATAACTATGCTTAAAAATAAATGATTAAAGCTTCAATGACATGTTATTTAGATGGAATATTTATTCACCTTATGCATGTGAATCAAATGAAAAAAAGTAGCATATACTGACCTAGAAAAAAAAGATTATTTACTGTGAAGCCTTGGATTGAGGAAGGTAGAGGAAGGGGTGTGAGAAGATGCTGGGATATACCTTGGGAAAGAAAATCACCCCCTCCATCTCTCTCTCCCTCTTGTACTCTAAACACAATTTTGAAACTTCTTTGAATGGATGGTATGTAATTTTTTCTTCTCTTTAAAATCAGCCCTATTGTTTTAAGAAACCAATTTACCTGCAAACGGTAGGACATACTTCTGCCCGTCTCTTTCACACCTATGATTATGAAGGCATTAGTTCAAGCTCCTCAGACCAGCTGAGGAGCTTGAAGTTTGGAGGAGTCCATATGGGCCAAGTGGCTAGAGTCCAGTGTAGAAGAAGGCAGGAGCTGCTCCTGACCCAACTTGAGCAAGTTGGTGCCAGGGGTGGGTTCATCCTGGTGTACCTCTATATCTCATTATTCCCTTTATACCTTTGCTCCTCAACATGAATGACCTCTGACCTGACTGCCGCCTCAGCAGATGATGACCTGGCACTGCTGGGGATCCTGCTGGTACTACTGGTATGGAGTTGATGAGAAGATTCTCATCACTTTCACACAGTCCTCTAGCAACTTCTCATTTCCCCTCTTTTCCTCCTCCTCTCCTCCAACTTGCCCTGTGTCTCATCAGAGATCATCATCTCTCTGGCTGACTCCTTGATGGAGAGGTGCGGGTGGGTGCACAGGAAGGACAGCACATGCCTCAGGTGGTAGTGGTGAATCTTAACATTGCGGGCCATTTCATCCCCTGGTCCACCCTTGGACGGGCCCTGGCTGTTCGGGAGTGGTTGCCCTAGGGGTCTTTTTCAGTATCTCCAGCAAGATCTCCATGCTAGAGCAGTTGAGACTCATTCTGTTCATCTGGAACATGGAAGGCAATTGGTCAGAAAAGTGGTCACTGAACTCACAGAAAGGTAAATGGCTCCTGTTCTTTGAGGGCGTGGGTGGCTTGGACAGCAGTGCCGGTGGATCCTCCTCAGAGAGGTGAGAGCAGCCCATGTCCCTATCCTGACCTACCTCCACCCTCTCCCTTTTCAGCCCCATCAGCCACCTTCCTGGCTGGGGCACTTCCTCCTGGGAAGGCACCTTGGGGGGAACAGGCACCCTGGTACCCCTCCAGATCTTAAGCTTGCCAGACAGGCACCAGCTGCAGCAGATGCCTCTTCTGCATCAAGAAACTGAGTCTGTGGACACAGTGTACCTGGTGAAGGAGATAAGTAAGTTGGATGGGCAAGTCACGGACCTCAGCTGGTAATTATAACAGTAGTGATGTCACCCCCTGACAAGGTCACCACGGGGCAGTGTCCGGTGAAAGGGGATGAGGTTTAGACCATCCCATGACCGGCCAGCTTACCCCTCTTGGGACGAGTCTACTTGGCAAGGAGGACCGAAGTAGAGGCCCATCTGGGGGTGGCTTCTGATGGGGATAAAGGCAGGATCCCTTTGTGGAACACCCAGCTGCTACGGTTGGAGGATGTGGGCAAGGTAAGAGAGGGAGAGTTGGCCAGGGAAGTCAGCTCCCAGGAGGTTGAGGGGGGAGGTAAGGTGCTGGAGATGGCAGATGGCCTTACCTCTTCCCACCTTTGTCTCTTCTTCCTCTTCATCGTCCTTCATATCTTCCTCTTCCTCCTCTAGCTTAATTGTCCTGCTTATATCAGAAAATGAGGATTTTGGTGATAGTCGAGTTGAAAACCTTAGAAACATGAAGTTGGGTGGTCAATCAGGGCTTCCAAGTACAATTGCCATTGGGGAAATACCACGAGGATCGCTGCTAGGACTGGAGGATGCCATCATAGAGCAAGTCATAGGTGATGACATGTCCAATTGCCCAGAGTAGGATGCCATTGGCTAACTGTTCTCATTAATCTTCCACTCCAACACTTTGTTCTCCAGGACAAGCTACTCATTCTGATGGCATTCCCTTTCTAAATTCTCAGAAAAATACTTCACTCTCTCTTGTAGTTTCCTTTCTGTGGCCACCTTCCACTGGAGTTGAGCCTCCAGGTCCTCCACTCGGGGTTGCAAAGCTGCAATGTGTGCAAAGGCACTGTTCAAAGCCTCCAATTTCTGTCAATATTCTACCGTTGTCTTCCAGTGGTCATGCAATTTCATCCTCCTTCTCTAATAAATGATGGAGGATGCCATCTAAGAACAGGAAAGAGGAAAAGGAAGGACATTTCCCACTTTCAAACAAAAAACATTTATCGAAGAAAAAAAGGTGAACTGAGATGGGAATATTTAAAATAATCCATAATGAAATCAAACTCAAATGACACATTTCTCTTACTTATCATTTAGGTTCCAACAGTTCCACTCTAAAAACAAGCTTAATGACACATCAACTACAACTTGGAAGCAAGTTGAAAACACTTGCTATGGAAGCAAACAGTACAGTTTAATATTTTTACCCTCACAAATTAATGTAACAGGACTTCTCTTAGAATATGTTAATAAAAATTGACTTATTTTCTATTAAATATTTATTCAATGGATATCCATAATTAGAGTTTGGGCTTGTGTAAAATAATAATACACTGAAGACATTATTACACGAAATTTAAGAAAAGTCTTCATTGAAAATGACAGGTAAATCATAACAAATAAATAAATTTTTAACATTAATATAATGATTTCACCTGTAGATATGGTAGAGTTATTCAAACAGATATGAGCCCAGGCATCAATCAATCATCTGCATTCTAATATCTTCCATAAATATTCTGCCAAGGCACTATTTGTCCCAGAAGGAAGTGAATGTTCAATGGTAGCCATATATGCATTAATTGGTATTAAGTTAATATCCATATACAATTACATGAGCCTTCCAAAGTTGCATTATTTCATTCTGCAGATGGAAGATGAACATAACTTAAAATTGAGATTAGAGGGAAACAAACATTTACACCTTGGTATTTAAAGAATCAATGAGTCAGCTGTTATTTTATGTTTAAGTTGAGGGTCTAGGGATGAGAAGGATATTAAAATCGAGATATTATAGTATTTATCAAAGGAACTATAGTTTTCTGGGGCTTTTTTGGGCATTGGAAGTATCCCAATTGGAATAATTCTAGAGTGAGCCTTGAGGTTGTTATTGATTCTAATATGAAGGGTTGTGGTATAATATCCAATATAGAAGGTATGGCTAGGTTGGCACTTCAGACAGTGAACCTCATCATATAACAAGCCTTTAATAATTTTAGTGTCTGGATCTTTCAGCTTTAATTTCACATAACCGAGAAACATGATTATTGAAACACTTTTGAAATGTGGTTTTTGAAAAGGTAGGGTGGACAGAAAGGAAAACAAATGAGTAATCGCTATTGGTAGATTGAGAGGGAACTACTGGGAAATACCTTAAGGAGGAAGAAATGATGAAGTCAGAGTTCTGGGCTATCTGATGGTTTCAGCCCAAAGCACCTATAAAATGGCATGGTTTGCAGACTAAACTCTAACAAAGAAACTGCCTTTATACCAAAATGAACCCTCAAAAAAGTGAATAAAATGTTAGCCTATGATGTTGAAATGGCATTTACAAATTGCCAACTGAAAACAGTTATTTGTGTTTTGATTTTACATATACTTGATACATCTCAACTCATGGTTCAAAATAACTAAAAGGGAAACACTGATGGCAGTGAAAAGGCGTTTGCTGATAAAAAAATATACCCACAACAGTGGTGAGACCATCTTATCTTGTTCCATCAACTGATATTTTCCCGGGCACCCTTCCTCCCAAGGAATCTTAATTACGCACTCATCCTGAATTTCCAATTCTTAATTTAAAGACAAGCAGAATCATTCATTATTTGAAGGATCTTGCAAGATCAAAGAAAAGCATTAGAGATGCAAAGATGTTTTCATACTTCCATAGTTTTAATGACTGATAGAATTGTTTACATACTCCTAACCACTACTGCAAACAGAGGAACATAAACTGCAGTCATTGATGATCACAATAACTTAAGTGAGGTGATATGATAACAAAATGGAAAGTGCAAATTCATGTAAAGAGGGAAGATAATTAAAATTCACATAGCAAAGAACAAAACTGATTTCAAAGCAAAGATTGCTAACTATGCAAGCAACATGAATATGAACACTCACCAAATTTTCTGCTTCATCATTGCTGGACCAGTTAGCTTGCATTGATTTGAGCATTGGCAATTCTACATCCTTTAAAGGAGCAACAGAGCAACCACTAGAAGTGTCAACCTCCTCTTTGACAGGGATCACATCATTCCGGACATTCACAGCCTTACTCTCTTCAGCATAAAATTTGCAGACAACATGCAATTTATGCAAAATGTCAATAAAGATATGATTTCATTGCAAATAATTTCTGGTGTTTTAGCATTGAGTAGCACTTCTTTTGCTAGGAGCACTGCTTCTTCTCTTGGGACACTTGTGAATAAGTTTACAACATCAAATGACACTAATATGGAATTGGTTGGTGGAGTTATATGTGTTAAGGAATTTGTCAGTTCTATGGAGCTCTTTATGCTATATTTTCCATGAAATTGGGAATGTTCTACATATTTGCACTTCACAACCCTAGAATTATTTCTTGTTTAATGGAAACCTATATCAACCATTGGAAGGTCTAGCTATGGACTCCCCCCTATCGCCTCTACTGGCTGAAATATTTCTGAATAACCTAGAAATGGAACTTTTCAAAAGTGAAAATCCTCTCCTCAAAAATATGCACTATTGGTTCCATTACGTAGATGATGTATTATGTTTGTGGACAGATACAAAGAGACAATTGGTAAATTTTTTAAAGCTCGTCAATTCTTTAACCTCAAGGATTTAATTCACCAAGGAGGTCCAAGAGAGTTATAATTTGAATTTCCTGGATCTAGCTATTTCCATTAAAGAGGAAAAACACAAATTTTCTATTTTTCACAAGCTCACTTGTGCAGACCAGGTCATCCATGCATCATCAAAACATGCATTTCACCAAAAACTTGCAGCCTTTCAAAGCATGATACACAGGGCATTAGCTATCCCTTTAGATCCCTCAGCCTTCACATAGGAAATATACAAATTTTTAAAAAATGGCTTTGGCCAATGGGCACACAGAAAAATTAATTGATGACTTATTCGATAACAAAAGGAAAAAACTTTTATTCAGAGAAATTTACTGACACCCACCCAGAGACCTAGCTTTGTGGCGACACATTAAATATGTAGTAAAACCCTCCTTTAAAATAGGCCGTGTACTCAGTGATATGAACATAAAACCTGCCTTCTACAATAATAAAAACCTAAGGAGTTTGCTACCAGCAGTCAAAGACCCCATGAAACCAACTCTCCAGAGCGGGGTTCACCAATTGCAATGTGCTGACAGGGACGCAGCTGGATATCCAAGAGCATTCCTATTCAACATCCCAAAAAATCCCCATGACGCAAACCCACGCTCCATTCCTTCCTTCCTCCAACCCTCCACCAACCCTTCTCCCCCTCCCTCTTACACCTCTCCTTTCCTTAATTACACTCCCCCATCTTCCATCTGTTACCTCTACTCAACCGAGTATGTAACTCAGATAAATCTATATTGTACCACTAGTCCTGAGGATGTTACAGTGTAACGAAACTAGTCGACCAATAAAGTTTATTTTGTAGAAAGCAAAGATAGTAATTTTCCTAAGTTAAGGCATCTTTTATATCCAATTTAATCAATTGGGAATTGATGGGAATTACCTCCAGTGCCTGCATAGCTGAGTGGAGGGTGAACTTTAGAGTTCAGATATACTTGATAGATGGCGACAGGTCTTGAATGATCCTCTTGCCACCTCCCGCTTTCAAGATTGCTACCAAGGGAAAGGTGCACGTCATCTTTTCCATTGTCAGGATCCCACTGTTTACCAGCATTGTCATATATGCATTGATCACCGGTGTCGACCACGTGGGCAGGAAGGTAAAGGGTTCTCCTTTCTGGTCTTAGTACATTGGCACCCCAACCAATGGTCTAACTGGGATGCAAATCTATATGGGTATATGCCTGTGGTAAGGAAGAAGAGCCTCCCTCTTCTTCTGGTCCTGGTGACAGTGGCTGTTCCTTTGGCTCCCGTTCCTCGTCTGGCTCTGAGAAACAAAGCCTTTTTCATTGTCATGCAATACATGTATAGGGAGTTGCAGTGGCAATTGCTTTACACTCATCTCTTGGTATGGGTCCATATCAAGTCCACTATCTCCCACTGTGTTTTATGTACTTGTCACTAATTCCTGTTTATCACTTTCATTTATCATTGATTCTCTTGAAGGCAAGGAGTGGCAAGTGGCTTCTTATATTGGTTCTGTTGAAATAAATTAACTTGAATTTCTTGCAGCCTCAGAATTCTTCATTATGGATGCATTATTCTCTGAAATTAATCCAAAGTTAACTAAATGTACAGGGACTCTAGTTCTTCAATATCAACCATTAAAAACTAGGAAGCTTAATTAAAACATGATCTTTGGAAATGATCCACCTGAAGAATGGCCATAAATTGAAGCAACACATTAAACATCAAATGGCCATGAATTTATTATAACAAAGGGGGGCAAAATTACTTCTACAAGGAATTAGGGATAGGAAATATTTGGGCAAGGTGAATCCTGCATTTGCTGAAAGCCATTTACCAACAAATCTTCCAACAAATTTTTAGCAATGTTTCAAACAATTAAAGAGGAAACTGATCCATTTTTTGCTATGAATTATCAGAATTAATGAGACATGGCTCCTAACACTACCAGCAAGAAACAAAATATCCATCAAAGCCTTCCTTGAAAGCCAGAATCTTAGTGCTAAAAATACCCAAGTAGAACCATCTAATTTGGCAAAGTGCCTTGATATGCAAACCCATCGGGAACCCAAAGTTGTAAATGTCTAGATAAGTGTACCTTCTAGGTAGTCTCCCCTATTTCCCTTTATTCCATCAAGAGATGGTCCTCATGAATGAATTACTTCAATGCTAATTTATCCTGAAGTCTGCTTCCACAAGAGGTAACAGCAATCCAAACCTATTTTTCTGCAGAGCCTTATACTTCAAACTCCAAACATCCCAACCCACATTCTGTAAGATGAAGTCAGCAATACAATCCCCAGAGTTGTGCAGACTTTGTTGAGACGATGAAAATGAGAACACTGCTTTGTAATCATTTTTGTTTCTCTTGCCGTCCATCCTATCTAATCAATTGCGCCCTGTGTAATGGATTACATTGTCAGCAGTTCTCTGTGAGTTAGAAATTGGTTTTTTTCTGCCTTTTATTGTAAGCACATTGCCGCAGCCTCATGGAAGGGGAAAAGTCCCAATTTGAAACAGTGAGATCAGCTTTTTCATCAAAATCAAACTATGCAGAGGCTGACAAAAAATTTTGAAATTCACTGGTTTTTCTTTATTTATTTATAGTATTTTCTGCATGTTTTCTTGATTCTTTATTATTTTCAAATACTGTTGTTTAATTGAAAAATGTTTTTTAAAAAACATTAGTTTTGTGTCTAAAAATCGAAATATAATTACTAAAATAATATTCCTCAAATTTATGATACGGTAGTAATTACATTAATATTTCAGATGATGTAAATATATTACATCATTATTAACTATAATATTATATTTTAAATTAAAAAAAACTGAACATGGATATCTAAACAAATAACTTCATATTTTTTTTTTCTAAGGTGATACATTTTCTTAAATTACCCTTTGCACTTTTCACTAGTACCCCTGAGATCCCCGCCGCACTAAGAGGATTAATTATTGTTATCATGATATACATAATAATGCTGAGATTTGTCATTTTATCAATTCTTTTTTATTTGAAGAAATTACATAAAACAGGATAATAATGTCACTTTGTTACAAAGTTTTAATGAAAGTTTTACAATCGTTTCTATAGAGTGAAATAAGCTCTAGGATCTTACATTTTTATGATCATTTTGCAGGGTGTCTTCATGTGTGTGATAAGGTGAGTACGCAGAATGAATTCTTTTGAACAGACATTGCACTTTTATGGCCTTTCACCAGTGTGTGACTTCATGTGTCTCTTTAGAAGATTACCCATAGCAAAAGCTTTCAAACAAATGCCACACTTGTGTGGCTTTTCAGCAGTGTGTGTCAGCAGATGTGCCTTTAGTTCACAGCTCTGGATAAAAGCTTTTGGGCAGATGTTGCACTTGTGTGGCCTTTCTCCAGTGTGGGTCATTATGTGTGTCTTTAAATGACTTCTCATAGCAAATGCCTTTGCACAAATGTCACACTTGTGCGGTTTTTCACCAGTGTGTGTCATAATGTGGCCTATTAAAGAAGCTTTTGTTGCAAATGGTTTAGAACAAATATGACACTTGTGTGGTGTTTCACCAGTGTGTGTAATCATGTGTGACTTCAGATGACTTCTCTGAGCGAATGCTTTTGAACAGATGTTGCACTTGTGTGGCCTTTGACCAGTATGTGTCAACATGTGATCCTTTAGAAAACATTTATAAGGAAATGCTGTTAAACACACATCACATTTGTACCTCTTTCCATCAGTATGTGTCAAGACGTGCCTCTTTAAGCTACTACTAAGAGCAAATCCTTTGCTACATATTTCACACCTGTGTGGCCTTTCTCCAGTGTGTGTTAACATATGCATCTGTAAATTTATATTTTTAGCAAAACCTTTTAAACATAATGCACATTGAAATGGCCTTTCCGCAGTATGTGTTGACATGTGCCTTTTGAGTTTACTTAAATTAAGAAAGTTTTTGGAGCAGAATTCACATTGGTGCTCCTTGTTAAGAGCATGCACCCATTTGATATGACTTTCAAGGTGTTTTTTTCTCTGAAATACCTCCAAACAAACATCACATTTGAATTGCATCACCTTGTTAAGATGCACATGAATTACATCATCTTTGAGAAGGTCCCTTTGTTCAAATACCTTGTTGCAAATTTTATTCACATTCAGTTGAGTGGCTGAAGCATTTTCTCCTGCATTATCTTGTTTTTGGTAATCATCTGAAACATTTGAAGGATAAGGTAAGGTTGATATTCATTTAATAATATATTCCTGCAATGAAAAAAATTGTTTAAACCAGTTTGGATAAACGTATTATTTTAAATAAATTATTATAGGTATGCATGTACACATCTTTTCCTGTAAAAAGTAATTTGTCAATGTATGTATGTATGTTAGCAAGTTCAGCTGTGCTGAAATCCCAGGAAGAAAGCATCTGTCATTAACTAAAGCTGACCTGAATTATGCCTGGGGATAAGGGCTTCTCTGGTTTCGCACCAGGTCAGGTTGGGTAGCACCAACATTTGGACAGATAATTCCACCATTGTCTTCAGGGTGAAGTGACATTGCCGGGATTGTGCCCAGTATTTATATGTTTGGCTTGGAGTCCGCTGTTTTCTGATTGCCAGAGCCTACATCCTGTTTTTGTCCACCATATTGAAAAAGATTGGCAGGATTCTTAAGAAACATAAGGTGGAGACAATACATAAACCTCAGAGCAAGTTGAAATCCTTCTTATCCACCTTGAAGGACGACCAGAATCTAAAAAGAGCTGGGGTTTACGAAATACCCTGCGAGTGTGGGAGATCATACATTGGGGAAACGGGGAGAACAGTGGAAAAGCAACTCATTGAAAACAAGACATGCATCCAACTCTGCTACCCTAAGAAATTGGCGGTGGAAGAACATTGCATCGAATTGGAACATAGAATAGAATTCTCCAAGATAAAGGTCCTTTGTCTGGCCAATGGATACTGGGACCGGATTGTCAATGAAGGAGTCCACATAAGATTGAACAAGAACCTGGTAACTTGAGACAATGGATTCCAGATTAGTAATGCATTGAAACCTGTACTTAAAAAGATCACGGAATCGAGAGAACAAGCATCTTAAGCAATCACGAGTCGGCAGACTCAACAGCAAACATAAATACTGGGCACATTCGTGGTAATGTCAATTCACCCTGAAGACGATGGCAAAGTTAGGTGTCGAAATGTTGGTGCTACCCAACCTGACCTGGTGCAAAACCCGAGAAGGCTTCATCCACAGTATTTGCCAGGAAAGCCTCAGATCATTCGGAATTATGCCTTCTAGCACATTTTGTTTTACCTTCGTCAGAGTCAATATGCTTTTCTCAGGGTAGGGGAAGTGGAGAAATGATGTCATGCTATTATTTTTCAAAAACTGCATCACAAAGAGAAGGGTATAAGCCCAATTTGGCCGCAATAAGGTAGGAAAATCTTTCTTTTCATATGCAAATCTTCAGAAAAAATCCACCAAAAAGAAACGCAAGGAAATTCCAGACATCTTACAGAGTTGATCAATGGTTCTGTGATGACCTTCACCAAAGAGTGTATTGATTTTGTCAATATTTTCATCAGCTACTGATGTTGAAGGGTAGCCTGAATTGGGTTGGTCTTTTGAATTGAATTGGTTCTAAAAAGTATAAATCACTCATAGATGCTGGGTTTCCTTAGAAGTGATTGGCATAACAAGTCTTGAGCATTATTAATGGTTGCACTGGTAATTCATCCAACAGGAAATAAAATTATACTGCAGTATTTTACTCTGAATAGTCCACCATGTTTTCTGCCAAAATGAAAAAAAAATTGTTCCACTGAAACAGCTCTTATTGACTACTGCATCCAATTTTCTGATACCTTAGGGTCCTCGTTTGTGTATCTGCAAAATTTTACCCTTTCTGATGTTATGTCAATTGCTTATTTCATCCATCATGCTTAATCAATAAGCACCTTATCCTTTGTAAGTATATAAAGTATGTACTAAAAGTCACTTACAATATCTTCAATATCTGCCCAATAAATAAGAGATACAAACTAGGTTATTTTGCTTGGTAATATTTTATTGATTAGATTTAAACTGATATTGCTGAGCAAAAAAAGGAATATAGCATAGTCTTGAAGTAAAATGAACTCAGTTTTTTTATTGCAAATAAACAACCAATAAAGGAAAATAGCTAATAAAAGGGGTCATGATTGTCTCACATCACTGTTCCACATGGGTTTACTTAGTGTTGCCCTGATACCGAAACCATTATTTTTTATACGAGGACTTCAAAAAAGATCAAGAAGAATATTTCTGAAGTATTTAATAGCATACAGGAAAGGAAATATATCATTTAAAGAATGATATATTTTTCTCTGTGAAAAGATTTTTAAACATCAGGGAAATTTCATACTGATGCTTTTAACATAATGCAGAAAATAAATCAATAACAATTGATATGACATTTTTAAGAAAAAAATAAGATTAGGACTAAGAAAATGTAAGTATGCAGCAGTTAACATGAAGTTGTGTGATTAATTAGTTTTAGTTATCCTATATATCTTAGGATTTCCAGATGATTCCAACTATTCAATGATTGCGTTGGGAACATAAATTGTATCTTTCTTGGCTAAAATATAATGAATTACTTAGTGGCAAATTATTTTTGCAACTTATTAGTATGAATTATAATTAACTCTTTATGCATTTTACAGAAGATATTTCATTAAAATTATTTTTAGATTCATGAAAAAACTAATTAATCAAATTTTCACACTAAATTTTTACAGCACTAAAGGTATCCTGTATATGTCTTAGCTTATCTTGATAACTTATTGACAAGATCAATGGTGAGGCAGTGCTGTGTAATGACCTTCTTAAATTAAATTAATTCAAAAAATTTATTTTCCTTACTTTTGATTTGATTTCATTGAATGAATTGTATATACTTTTATTGGCTAAAATAAAAAATATCAACTTTCGGCAAAATTTAATCAAGTTACCCAAGCAAATTGTCTATTTTGCCATACCAAAATATCCCATGAGGACCTTAGGGTAGAACTAGAAGGCACTAAACTAACTCACATCTTAGGATCATAGATTTTTGTGGCATTCAGATGAAAGACTTCCCATTCTCAGGATATCACCATGCAGGTTATTTCTCTGACAACAGTTTAGCCTGTGTTTCAATGAGCAACTTCAGGTTTAAGTAAACCAGATCAGGTAACTTTGCCATGAAGATGCTCATTGAAACACAGGCAAAACTGTTGTCAGAAAAAAAAACCTATAGGAGAACATCTCGAGATGGAGTCTTAATCCCATCTTAATTTTTCATTAAAAGAATTGTGCAGACATTACAAATACATCAAAAAATTTTGCATGTCAATTTTTTAATAAGCTTAATAATTCTCACAAATGCTTTGGTGAAAGGTGAAAACCAGATATTGAAATGGGGAAATGGTTGTTTTGGGTTTTTTAAGATATCATTCTTTACTGATAAAATCTAAAATAATAATCTTTTATCAAAACAAAAGAAAAAAGCTTAAAAACAGAGCAAGATAAATAAAAGATCCTGTCTGAGTTGCTAAATAAAAAATGTAATATACATTTATAAATCATTCTAAAAGCAATGATAATATAAACATTTTTTTTGCAAATTATCAAACTATTTTAAATGGCCTTTCTGTTATTTTAAAAACAATTTTAAAAAATTAACCCAAGTTTTCCAAAAAACCTTAGTAGTACTGCAAGAGTTAATCTCCTATGGTTATATTACACCAGAGAGTAGCAAAAGTGAAGTGTCAGCACAGTCCTTAGCTCTCCTTACCTTGTTCCTGCAACACCTCTCCTCCCAGTCTTACTTCCATCTGAGGAATGTCAGCATCACAATCATCCTTAATATCAACTTCTTCTTCAGGGGATATATTTATTTCTGCATTTTCCAAAGGATCCTGCAAGATCAAAGAAAAAATATCACAGATTTTCAGGATATCATGAAAAATATTTTTGTTACACATGGTTTTTTTTTAAATGAAGAAAAAAATTGTTAACTTGTTTGCAACATAATACATATTTTAGCTGATAGCTCATGAAAAAAATCCCCTAAGTAATTATTTGCTTGATTGTATCCTTTTGTTGACAAACCAAAGAAGAACACTGTAGATGTACAGTATTTCACACTAATTGTTCTGTAGTCTTCACATGATATGACCTTTAACTTATTTGGAAAGGAACTAAAACTTATCACATAAACTTTTCTGGCCAGATTCCATCCTTACATTTATTAACCAGTCTATATACTCTTTCTCTCATATTTTCCAAAACCTTTTGGTAATTCTGCCAACATTGTCTATGCCTAACACATTATTTAACTTAATCTGCTTTAAAGCCCTTTCTATGTCATCATCGGATATGCCTGGACCTTAGCTATCTTCCTCACTGTAAGCTTACTTTTTCATGCATAAACTTGGTTACCTTAGGTCTTAACCATTCAGTTTTTTTTTATATTCTTTCCAAGTTTCTTGGATATTTTCTGTCTTAGCATTCTTTATCTGACCCAAGTTCACTTACTGTGTAACGATGTTGGCCTAAGTTCTTTAACAGACAGTTTTTCACATTATTCATTTCAATTCTCTTGGATCTTTTTTTTTCAGCTATTTTCATACTCAATTTATCTCTGATTGTTAGAATAGATCTGTCCTTCTTAGTTTTCAATAATGATTTAACCATGCTGAATAGTACTCAAATTTGGCCCATCTTCTGAAGAATTATCATATACTTGCATAATCCTGAGAACCCTCATTTTATATGCTACCAAAAATTCAGAAAACCAATAAACTCCAAAATACAATGTGAAGAGTCAACACCAGCTTGTACTCTTATACATGGGCAAAGGATGGATGAGGGAAAATAGAGAAGATTTCAGTAGTAAATCTATAAAAATTATAAAATTAAATAAATAACTGAGTATAAAACCAATAAGAAATAAAAAAAAAAATTAAAAATAATTGAAATAATTAGATACCATAAATGATAAGAACAATTAAATGGCAACTGCAAATTCACCCTACTGTTCAGTAGGGTGAAAATATCAAATAAGAATAGATCTTGAATGATTTGAAATAATTTATCAATAGATATGACACGGACGTAAAGAAAGTATGTCTAGAAACTGCTCGCATTTTCTTTGATGTGGAGCGCAGTTATCTACGGCGCGGAAACATTGCCATTGAAGGCGCAAGATGATTGAAAGCATTTTGGGAAAGAAGAAATGAACAGTAATGTAAATAAAATTACTTTACCCAGCTAACAAACTCAAACAGTTCACATTTTTGTCACAAATCATGATACCTATGATTGATAACAAAGTTATGAAATACGGGAATGAATTGTACAGCATATAAATCAACACAGATGCAACGTAATATATTCTTTTTGGGCAAGATATGATTTTGTTACACATCGTTCAAATTAATGGATACAACTGACCTCTTGTCGATTTGTTAACCAGTCTTCCGTCACAGGATTGAACCCCTTTTGGATACGATTGTAGAAAACAAACAGACACTCTGCACATCGATGCTTAAATAGCCGGAATTCCGTAAGCTTCTCCATGCAGGTCGAACAAACCAACCAGGGATAATTTGCATCCTCCACAACTTAATTAAATATATCAAAAACAGATATTAACATCAGAATGCGCTAATCTCCTCGACTACTTATCACTATACTTTCCCCAATACCTTACGCATTTCATGAATTGCTTATAAATTACACCGAACATCTTGAAAACATATTTTAGAAAGGACATCAAACATACAACTCACTTACTTTTACATTTACCAAATCCTCTATAGTCTTTTCCAACATGAATTCCGATTTATTATTCACATCGAAAATGTTTATCAGAAGCCCACTACTGTTTAAACACAATCTGCATACTACAAAATCATTTTTATCACACATTTTGAACGTTTAAGATTACGCCGGATGATTGACCGGACAATAAAACGTTAAATATACAGATGTCTGTCAAACATTACGTAAAATAGTTCGATTATTCACACAATACAACATCACAAGTGCTACGACAACTTGCGATTGGCATTTCATTCTTCTTATTTTTTCTTCAACACAGCAGTTCATGTGCAAGAGTAAAAGGGTCGATAAAAATGACCGACTCTTTGGAGGGAGATGATCGCAATTCCGCACATTACACAAGTAGACGAATCCCACCCGGTGAATCACGTCTAATCCAGTAAGAGAGTGAATAAAAGGCGGAATAGGTGTTTTTCTTTCACAATTTACTTGAATTAATGTTCAAAATTGATATAAACAACTTTAGTAAACAAAATATCTTCCCAGTTGGGCACTTGCGTTACGTTCTTCATCTACTCCTGTTATTTCCGAAGTATTTCTTGTAAACAATGGATTGATACGGGAAGAGTCGATCTTAAATCGAACTTATGAACAAATTTTAGGAATTATTACACGTATCACGTAACATTGATAGTTAAAATTAACTGAAGCTTATTTTTTGGTCTTAATTATCCGATTAACCATAACAAACTATTTTTAATGATAACCTGACATCGATTCATATCGTCAGAAAAAGATTCAGTTCGTCAAAGTCCCGTTCCCACGGGTCGAAGAATTATTTTGATGTTTATTCAGATAGGAACAGAAAGAAAAGCCAATAACATTGAACTTGTAATATTTTTAATACACTATATGTCTACAACGTACAATAACTTTCGCTTGAATAAATACTGGGTTATTCTTACATTTAGCAATCATTAGCAAAACGTATCTGAATCTTTTGATCCAGGTCTTTCATTTAAATGATCGGAACATATTAGACCTTTTTAGTTTTTTCGATTTGTATATAATACCAAAGAATGCCCGTCATTCTTCTCTAACTAATAAAATCATATAAAACGAAATTATTTTAGTTTAGCTTAATTGCTAGATTACATTGAAATACGCCGACATATCTGTGATTGGATGAAGATCTGTTTTTCCATATCACTCAATTCCATTGAATTTCAAGAGAAATTCTAAACACAGTTTGACAGATGAAGAACGGAATGCAAGTGTCCAACTGTTTAGTTGTTTACATTAGGTTTCGGCTGTTTTAATAAATTTTAGTTCCATTTCAAGTAAACTGTGACATATTGCATTATTATTTAAAGTGAGATTGTCCAGTAAATTATTCAAAGTAGTGTAAATCTTTCATAATGTGCGATAAAGCCGAATTTGAAGTGTGCAGATTATGTTTAAACAGTCGTGGACTGTTGATCAATGTTTTCAGCGAGAATAGTAAATTACAAATTATGCTGCAAAAGACTATAGAAGATTTAATAGTTTTCAAAGTAAGTTTAGTTGTCTGTTTTCAGTGCTTAGATTATTATGTGTGAAAAAAATCTTATGTGAGCTAGAAGGTCGTTTGTATTTGTATGTCCCGTACACTGTTATGTAAAAGAATGGTGACATTAAGGCCAGAGGATTTATTACGTTATTTGTTGAATATCTGTTTATGAAATTTTATTGATTTGCCATCTGTGATATATTCCTTAGAAACGATTCCCACCCACCTTGGTATAAACAAAGCTAGGTGTTCGTTATTATGGCAGTTCGATTAGATATTTCCATAAGATGAAGATAATATAATGGCCCTACGTAATAATCTTAAGATATTCCACCTCCCAGATTTTCCTATGCCAATTACTAGTTTATAACTATTACAGCAGTTAATCAAGTGAGACTGATTTCATGAATATGACAAAATGATATTCGCCTACGAACGCACGTATATTAGATAAATATGCATGATCATAACCGAATATATTTTAATAAATTTACCTCAGGTTAATGAAATGAATAATATTAGCATGAAGTCATTCATCTCTATTGGAATACAGTTCATAACATTTTTCGAATTTCAGAAACGTGGACGTCATCTATCAAATAATTATTTTGACGTGTATTCCTAAAGAAACCTAATGAAAAAACGGGACACTAAAACTTATTTGCATTGCTCCAGGAACACAACCGGCGATAGATACCTATATTATTGATTAATCTAGGATATTTGCAACGTAAAGAATGCTTATTGTTAACCTTTTGACAAGGATCTTTGAAATGAAAGGACGGTACAGCAATATTTTCGTTTATTTCTTTGCCAATTCTATGATTTCATTGATACCACAAAAGGTCAAAAATATTTTAGAAAAGGCGGATTCCGATTTTCCATGACTCACCCTTGAATTAAATCTGAGTAATCGCAAGAAAGGTTTTCATATGTGTGATCTGGAGTAAGATCCTTTCTTCCCACATCAGCATCTGCTTTTTGCATTCAAAACAACTTCTAAACAAATGAAGAATGAAATGCATGTGGCCATCAGACCAGTTACGTATTTTGTGTGTTATTGCTATATTGAAAATTTTAAATGATTCGTGACGTAATGTGTGAAAAACGACTTTTTACTTCTATAGTTGGTTTTTAATTTAATTCTTCTGTATACTTGAATACGATCAGACTTTCCGATAAAGCCGTATTTTAGGTCTGCAGTTAGTGTTGTAACAGTCGTGACGTGGTCATCGATGTTTTGGCGAGAAGTCTAATTTACACTTCAGGCTGGAAAAGAAAATAGAGGATTTAGTAGATGATAAGGTAAGTTCAGAAGTCTATTTCGCTAGATCTTTTAATTATGTCATTAAGAAATTACCCAGATCTGTCGAATGAATGAACGGAACATTTACAATGTAATTATTTTTTTTTGTTTTCCACTTTATAACAAACAATGCCTGTCATACTTCATCGCCTAATAAACATGTATAAAAGGGTCGATTTATTTTTCATTTACCTAATTACCAGATTACATTGAAATATCCCAAAATATTGGGATCCGATTAAGATCATTTATTTCCATATCAATAGCATTACTTCCCAAATGAGTGTACCAGATGACATACGAGATGCGAATGCCCTGGTATAACGTTGTTTACTTAGTTTTTTCGGCTGTGTTAATAACTATTTATTCTAGTTCAATAAATGTTGACATATTGCATTATTTCTCTGACGTTAGATTGTCTAGTAAATCATTCGGCGTACTCTAAAACCTTCTTAATGTGCGATAAACACGCATATGAAGTCTGCAGATTATGTTTTAACAGTCGCGGTTTGTTGATCAATGTTTTAGGCTACAATATTAAATTATAGAAAATGTTAGAACATACGATAAAGGATCTAATAGAGGCCGAAGTAAGTTCAGTTGCCTGCTTTAGGTGTTTCAAATTTTTTTTTTGCGAGATATCTAAATTAATTGGTATTAGATTTATATACTCCGAACACTGCTGTCTTAATGTGAATTGAAGTCTAGGCGAGAGGAGTTACGTGCATTCTTTTGTTAATACATGGTTATGGCATATTCTATTAGGTTTTGGAGGATGCCAATTATCCCTGGTTCGTGTGTTCTCCCTAAGTGGAGAAGCTAACGGAATTCCGGCTGCTTTAACGTCAGAAAAATAGCGGAGGACTTGAACATTGCCTATGGATCCGCCCAAGACTTTGTGGTTAATGATTTGGGTTTCCGTCGTGTAGCAGCAAAGTTGGTGCCAAAAGACCAATTTCATGCAAAAAAGAGACCGTGTTGACGTCGCAAAAGACATGATTTTCGAGGCTGAATCCGATCCCACATTCATCAAAAGGATCATTACTGGAGACGAGACGTGGGTTTATGAGTACGACACGGAATCCAGACATCAGGCGTGAATGGCGTTCACCAAATGAGCCGAGACCAAAAAAACCACGTCGTTTTCAGTCAAAAAAGAAGGCAATGCTGACGGTTTTCATGGATTACAACGGTGTAGTGCATCATGAATTTTTGCCAGCAGGCCAGACAGTAAACAAAGAGTATTATTTGGGCGTTATGAGACGTTTGCGTGAAGCAATTCGCCGAAAGAGACCAGAAATGTGGGCAGAAAACTCGTGGATTTTGCACCCTGATAACGCACGGTAGCACAGTGCTATCATTATTCGTAATTTTTTGACGAAAAATGCAACAAATACCATCCAACAGCCACCGAATTTACCTGATTTGGCTCCCTGTGACTTCTTTCTGTTCAATCGAGTTAAAAACCATTACGGGGAACGCTTGGGTGGTGAAGCTAACAGAATTCCGGCTGCTATAACGTCAATGTGCCGAGTGATTTGTTTGTTTTCCATAATAGTATAGAAGGGAAGCTATCCTTCAAGGAAATACGTAATAACCAATCGAGAAGAGGTCAGTTGTATCTAATTGACAGTGACGCTATTGACAAGAGGGCTGTGGCATCCCAGATGACATGATCATATTCAAAGAGGAGGTTGACATTGCCATTAGATGATCTATTCCTGCAGTAGGTGATATTCATTCATCAATTGTTGCATGAACACAGGAAGTTAACAGTCATTAGTCAGACAATGAAGAGGCAGGTAATATGGTGACTAATCATACATATTCCAGCATAAAATAATGCACATTGTCGTGGATGATAAATTTGTTGTTTAATGCACTTGTACAAATTAATTCTATTCTTCACCCATTCTCCCTTCCGAGTACTCTCTCCCTGAAATATAATAGGAGCAGCAAGCCAATGACAATATACAAATGACAATTAATCTGCATTACAAAATGGTAGTGGGTCGCGGTAGTCCAGTGGGTAGAGCGTTGGACTGCTGACCAGAGGGTCCCGGGTTCGAGTCCCAGGCAAGGCACTCTGGACACCTGCAGCTCCACCCAAGCTAAAGTGATTTTTGGATACCAGACCTTTCTGGGAAACCATAACCAGCACAGGGAAAGGAACTGGCCCCCTACCCTGATGTGTGAATTTTCACACCCCGTATAGGCCCTAGTACTGGGTGATCTCTACCATCACCTACTAAACCAACCTTTGGGTTGATTATTGTGTTTACGGTTTTTTTTATTCCAATTTCACCTTTACTCTGTAGACTTACAATAGCATCAGACAGCTTTTCTACAATTCATTTTATACTAGTTTCATTTTTGTTAATTTATTATTTAATTCTTAATGCTTAGCTCTACTTAAATCTCAGAATTAATTATCTAACTAATGTCTATCTGAGTCACCTGGCATTTTGCATGCATACATATGTCTTTTGTTGTCAACACAAGGAGAATGTATTGCCTGATCTCTATCTTTAACCTGCAGAACACAATTCCTTTTTTCATGCAGTGATTTCTTGTGCATACACTGTCCTCTCTGACCCAATCTTCATCTTTTCTTGCCTTTCATCTTTTTCTTACCTTAAATCACTATTGTATGTTACCGTTAACTGCTGCCCTTTCTTCCTGCATGACCTCATGATATACTATGTCCTGTAAAGGTGGCAAATCCTATCAATTTCTTTCTGCTTGTATTTCCTTCATATGTAGACCAGAATGATGATCAAGAGTTTTGATTCCATGAGCTTTCTACCATTAATAATTGATCAGTTGATAGGTCTATGATAACTATGCTTTAATGAACATTTCATTTACTATTTTCTCCATCCTTAAATATAATATCATGAATATCAAAGTTACTGGGCATATTATTTTGTGATACCAGGTTCCATCTATGACATAGCCATACAGGTTTTGAAATAAATGATTAGAAGTATAATGACATGTCATTTATATGGAATATTCATTCACCTTATGCATTTGATTCAAGGGAAGAAAAAGTAGCAAATATTGACCTAGAAAATAAGATTATTTACTGGAAAGCCTGGGTTTGAAGAAGGTAGAGGCAGAGGTGTGGGAAGATGCTGGGATATAATTTAAGGAGGAAAATCACCCTCTCGATCTCTCTCCCCCCCTTCTCCCCCACACACTTTTTTGAAATACAACTTCTTTGAATGGATCATATTTCATTTCTTCTTCTCTTTGATTTCAGCCTTATCATTTTAAGAATCCATTCTACCAGCAAAGGGCAGGGAACAGTTCAGCCTGTCTCCATCACACCTCTGATGTTATGAGTTCAAGCTCCTCAGACCAGCTGAACTCCCTCATGGAGGAGTCCGTGTGGCTGGAGTCTGATGTAGACAAAGACAGGAGCTGCTGCTGAACCAACTTGAGCAAGTTGGTGCTGGTGGTCGGTTCGTCCTGGGGTGCCATCCCATTATTCCCTTGCCCTTGGCTCGTCAACACAAATGACCTCTGACCTGACCGCCACCTCAGCAGATGATGCTGTTTGACTGCTGGGGATCCTGCCGGCATCTGGTATGGAATTGTCGAGATGATTCTCACCACCTCCATGCTGTCCTTGCTGTCCTCCAGCAACTTCCCAATTTCCGTTTCATACTTCTCCTCCGACTTGCTATGCAGGTCGTCAGAGATCTCTTTGGAGATGATTGCCTCACAAGCTGACTCCTTGATTGAGAGGTGCATCTGGGCACACAGCAAGGAATGCATGTGCCTCTGCTGGTAGTGGTGCCGGCCATTCCATCCCCTGGCCCACAAGTGCACAGGCCTGCCTGGTCGGGGGTAGTGACCCTGGGGTCTTCTTTAGTATCTCCAGCAACATCTTCATGCTAGAGCTGCTGTCCTCCATCAGGTTGAGGTTCATTTGATTCACCTCGAACTGGCTCTGGAAGGGGGATTGGTCGAAGAAGTTCTCACTAAACTCACAGAAGGGAGAATGGCTCCTGTTCTTCAAAGGCTTGGACCACGGGGAAGGTGGATTTTCCCCAGAGAGACAAGAGCAGCCTCCATCCCCATCCTGACCTCTCCCACTTGACCCCTGTCAGCCACCTTCCTTGGCTGGGGCCCTCCCTCCTGGGCAGGTACCTTGGGGGAACCGGCAACCTGGTAGCACTCCAGGCCTTCAGCTTGGCCAGATGGGCACTAGCTGCAGCAGATGCCTCTTCGGCATCAAGCGACTCAGTCTGTGGACGCAGAGTATGATGAGCAGAGTCTGTGGGCATGCTGGCTTGCAACCCCCCCATCATGGAAGTACCTAAGGGAGATCTATGCTATCATTTAGAGATAAGGTAGGAAAGGTATGTCCAGGCATACTTGACTATGAGATAGACAGGGCATTAAGGGAGATAAAACTAAATAAGGCCATGGGGGTGGATAACATTCTGTTGGAACTTCTAAAAGGCTTAGGAAAATGTGGGAGGAAGAGGCTATATTGGCTGATCCGTAGTATTTATGAGGAAAGAATCTGGCCAGAAAACTTTGTGAGATCAGTTTTAGTTCCTATTCCAACAAAGGTAAAGGCTACATCATGTGAGGACTACAAGACAATAAGTTTTATATCCCACGCACCTTAAGTTATTCTCAGGATGATAAATAAAAAATATATTAAAAGAAAGTTACAATCTTGTTGGGAAAAGTGAATGATGTATTACATGAAAGACTACACAGAATCGAGAAGAATTAAAAGAATGTCTTGTGAAGAAATAAGCCAGGGGATCCTGGAAGGTTGGCAGGGTGTCACTTGTGTAACAAATAGGTTTGAAAAACTGTTGGGCAATATTTCAATGCAAGTGTTAGAAAAAGAGGAAGAGTTAACTTCGGAGAGTGAACTTGTTAATGTGCCTGAAGAGGTAATAAATTCACTTTATTCATTTAATTGTGGAATAGGTGACAAATATTCTGGATTCAAACAAACTATCTGTCCTGCCATATATTTATGCATGTGTATATAATGTGATATACTTTATGTATATATGCAGTAAAAATAACAAGTACTACTTAATAGAATAATTGAGGTAAAGAAATTATGTTTTTTTTCTTTTTTAATGTATTTTATGAGATGAAGTAACTGTAGAATGAGCAGATCTGTAAAAAATATAATACAATTAGAAAAGCATGCTTTCAGACTAGTTTTATTTTGCAAATCTTGTTTTTAAATTAAGATGTAAATAGATTAGTAAATGCTTGGAAATTGATATTTTCTTTCAATACAACTAATTTTTTTATCTTATGAACATTGATTAACATTAAATATCCTAGTCAATTGCTTTTTAATTACAATGGTAAATGTTACAACAGTTTACAAATATATAATTACAGAATTCCATTTAAACAAACAGTACCTCACTAAATTACTGAGAATGAAAATTATGTGAATTATATTGCCATGTATTTAGCATTTTTGTACAATATATTTTGAAATTAATTCCACATCAGTTGTTTAAGTCATACTTAAGTAAAGACTGGAAAAATGTTTTTTCTTGGGTGCATCTCACTCTTTAGGGATGCAAATTATTGGCCATCAAATATTACAATCACTTGAGGACTTACAGCAGGATTAACAAAAAATATGACCAAAGAATTATATCTTATATACAAACACATGAAATATACCTCAAGATGAACCACAAACAAGATAGATGCACAAACCAAGCTCATACAAGTTCTAAATTTTTTGTGCTATGCCATTTCTACCTTGTACCTAAAATGCTTCCTCTCCAAAGGCATCATCTTTTTGTGGAATGTCAAAGTCACACTCTTCCTAATTATCAACTTCATCATCATAACACAACTGCAATTCTCCATTTTCCAAATGATTGTCTTAGATCAAAGATAAACAGCACCTTTTAGGTATATAAATATGGAAAATAGCTATAAAAGTACCTCAACATTTGACCATTCTGAATTTCAAAATCTTACAATTCTGTATCATGCATTTAAAATATTAAAAATATATCTATATATCTTGCATTTACTGCTCAATTTAAATTGATTTTCTATTTTCCAATAATTCTCTTCTTATGAGTGAAACCATTCAACATCTGTTATAAATCTGTGGTGTTATGGTATCTTAATGATTATTCCAAAGGAATCACTGAGATATTAAGATAAAATTTATGCTGCATATTAATTGAGCCATGCATATGAGCCATTATAAATGGCATTCCTTAACTTGGAGAAGACCAAGTTATGATTAAAGATGGATGCCAGCTAAATGAAAAATATTTTTACAATAATATTTCAACCGATTCCCAAGATGAAGGGACCTTAAATTTAACACCATGAATGAGATATTGGTCCATCACAAAATGCATCAAAAGAACAGATAAAGCAGGTTTTAGAAGCCTGTGGTTCAGCATCAAAAAAACCGAAGTCAAATGTTTCTTGTTTTCCAAAGGGACTTCATATCCAAACTCACTTATTAAAATGCTTATTATGAACAACTTCCATTATATTCTCCACTCAATTACTTTTCTTCACTAAGCAGCAGAAGTTGCAGGAGAAATATGAAGTAATTAAGCTCAAAACATCTAGAAAAGTTGATATTTTATCATAGACCCCCCTATTTTCAGCTGATCCATAACCAGAGGATGTTCCAGACTAAAATATCTCAATGCCTGATTATTCTGAATAAGAGTTCAGCAGAATGTAACAGCGTTCTCAATGCTATTTTTGTGCATAATGACATACTCTAAACTTTTTACATCCAGGTCCACTTTCCCAAAGATTATGTCAGCAATGCAATCCCTAAAATTATTCACCAAGAACCAGGGAACACTTTCACAGCATTCCAGTATTAACATATAGGCACCAATGTAAACATACTTTACTTCTTCCAAACCAAATGCTGTGTTATTAAAGACTTTTTCATCTTGCTTTCCGAGGCATCATGCAATAATTCATTCTCCATCAATTAACATTCATCAAGGAACTGCCAAACTTTTGCATATATTTTCTTCAGTAATATTCTTGACATATAAACCCTGCCCACCTTAGGCTTTCCACAGTTACTGACAAGGGAAAACATATATATTCAAATCTCCTGTGAACAAAAGTTTTTCTCTTGTATAACAAACTTTGCATTTTATTGATCTCCTCATCTTATTCCTCAAGGAAATTGAAAGGAGGTAAATTTCCAGGCAAAAAGGCATGAGACACAAGTGTTTTGCCTTGTACACAGTAAACGTAGTAGATAGTATTGAGATGAACTTATTAATAACAATCCTAGCACGATTAATGGACAAATGGGTGATATAATTTACACATTGCCATGGAAGCCTTATAATTGATTCATGTATAGGAGATCTCAAAATTGAAAAGTATCATAGTTTGAATTAATGTTGAATAACAAGATTATCATGTAAAAAATTATGTAATTTTAATTCTTACAGGATTAAATTGTTTCTGTTTAGACTAATTTTATCATAATAAACATAAAGATGCAGAGATTTTCAACTTTCTCTATTATTTTTATTTAAAGAAATAACATAAAAGAGGAAAATAATGTCACTTTGATACAAAGTATAATTAATGTTTTACAAAGGTTTTTTTTCAGAGTGTAAGCAAATATTTGAGAAGGGTTTAAGAATAACATTTAATCCTCAGTAGTGTAATGCACTTTAATTTTATGTTGCCTTGGCCCTCTTCTGTTCATGATGCTCCAGGTAATAAATGATATATCTTACATTTTTAAGATTATTTTACAGGGTGGGTCCTCATGTGTTTGATAAGGTGAGTACGCTGAATGAATGCCTTTGAACAGACGTAGCACTTGTGTGGCTTTTCACCAGTGTGTGTCTTCATGTGCCTCTTTAGAACATCCTTGTAGTTAAAAGTTTTCTGACATATCATGCACTCATATGGCTTTTCACCAGTGTGTGTCTTTATGTGTTCCCTAAGATAAGCACTTTGGGCGAATGCTTTTGAACAGATGTGACACTTGTGGGTCTTTTCACCAGTGTGTGTCCGCATGTGCATCTTCATCATAGTACTCTTAATGAATGCTTTTGGACATATCATGCACTTGTATGGCTTTTCCCCAGTGTGTCAACATATGGGTCTTGATATAATCACGATCAGCAAATACTTTAAAACATATATCACACTTCTGTCTCCTTTCCCCAGAGTGTGTCAACATGTGCCTCTTTAAATTCATCTTTCGAGAAAATCCTTTGGAACATAATCCTTTTTCTCCAAAGTATGTCAGCATGTGAATTTTTAGTTTATTAAAATGTAGGAAGTTTTTGGAGCAGAATTCACATTGGTGCTTCTTAAGAGCATGCACCAATTTGATATGACTTGCAAGGTCATTTTTTCTCTTAAAAACCTCCCAACAAACATCACATTTGAATTGAATGACATTGTTAGTGTGGACATTCATTACATGCTCTTTGAGAAGGTCCCTTTGTTCAAATACCTTGGAGCAAATTTCACACAGATGCAGTTGAGTGGCTGAAGTTTCTTCCCCTGCCTCATCTGTTTTTTTATGTTTATCTGAAAAATTTGAAGTATAAAGTAAAGTAGATATTCATTAATAAGTTAATACCTGTGATTAAAAATTGTTTTCACTAGTTTGGATAAACTAATTAATGTAAATTAATACTTATAGGTATATATGTTCACTCATGTGTGTTCATTCAATCATATGTGTACATGAATGTATAGAATCATGGCTAGTCTTGCCTATACAAACTCATCTGTCTATGCATGTATGTATGCAACATCAGCTATGCTGAAATCCCAAGAACAAAGCATCTGTCATCACCTAATGCTGTTCTGAATTAAGCCTTCTAGCACTTTTTGTTTTACCTTCATCAGTGTCAAAGTCCTTTCCTTTCAAGTCTCTCTTGAGATTGGGAAACCTAAAGCAGTTACAGGGGGCTTAAACCAGTGACATGAGCCAATTTTTATTATTTTGCTTGGAAGTATTTTATTATTTAGATTAAAACTGCTACTGTTGAGCAAAGAAAAAGAATATAATATAGACTTGAAGTAAAATGAACTGTTTTTTCTTACAAAGAAAAAAAGAAATTATGTAACAAAAGGATGTATAATTCTCTCACGTTACTCCTGCACATGGGTTTACTTAATGTTACCCAGAAAGAACAATTATTCTTTATACAATGACTTCTAGAAGGAACAAAAAGAACATTTCTTTAGCATTTACTATAAAATTAGCATTAAGAAAAGGAAATATATCTTTAAGGATTAATATATTTTTTCAATGAAAAGATTTTTAAACATCGGGGAAATTTCCTACTGCTGCTTTTAACATAATGCAGAAAATAAATCAATAACAATGGATATGACATAAATAAGAAAAAAAGTAAGATTGGGACTAGGAAAATCAGAGTATATAGCAGTTAACATTAAGTTGTGCAATTAATTAATTTTAATTATGGTACATTTTTTAGGGTTTCCAGATGATTTTATTAATCTAATATTTGTGTTGGTACCATAAATTGTATATCTTGATTGGCTAAATTATAAGAATTACTGAATTATTTTGTAGCAAATTAATTTTGCAACTTCTTTTAATGTAATATAAGTAACTCTATAAGCATTTTTCAGAATTTTTCTTACTTTTGATTCGGTTTTATTAAATGACTTTTTTACATCTCTATCAACTGAAAATAAAAAATATCAATTTTTGCAAAAATTTAAGCAAGTTGACCAAGCCAATAGTCTATCTTGCATATCAATATCTCATGGGGCCCTTAGGGTAAATGTAAAATTAGAAAGCACTGAACTAACTCTCATCTTGGATTTGTAGGTTTGTGTGGCATTCAGATGAAAGACTCCCTATTTTCAGGAATTCACCATGTATGTTATTTTTCTGTCACCAGTTTTGCCCATGTTTCAACGAGCAACTTCAGTTTGAACCAGATCAGGTCACTTTGACCTGAAGATGCTTGTTGACACATAGGCAAAACTGTTGTCAGAAAAACAATCTATATGAGGACAACCTGAGAATGGATAGCCTAACTTTGATCTTAATGTTTCATGAAATCCATTGTGCAGACATCACAATTAGAGCATAATATTTGGCAGGCTAATTTTTCAAAAAGCTATATACTTTTAAAAAGTGCTTTGGTAAGAAATTGGAGGTTTATTTCCATGGAAACTGAATGAATTAGTACAGCAGGAAACTACTATTAGGAATGAAATTATGAGAAAATTAGAAAAAAACTAATAAATCCTATCTTGTTGCTTCAAACAAAAGCAGCACACACATTACTAAGAAATAATAGACATGAAAAATCAAAGAATATAGTCTAACTGTAAATCGAGGACATGTAAAAAGAAAAAATGAATGTCATTGACACCTTAAACATAATGTTTAGATCCTACTTAGGGTCAAACATAGGATATTGAAAGGGAAAAGGGTTGTTTTGGATTATTTCATTTATTTTTCTTGACTGATAAAGTCCAAATTTAGCATAACCAATTAAAACAAAAGAAGAGACTTGAAAACATAGCAAGATGAATAGAAGATCTATTCTGAGCAGGTAAATAAATAATTGCAAATAAGATGATGAAATTATCATCTTTTTGCAATTTATCATAATATTTAAAATGGCCTCTCAGTTATTTTTTTAAAAATTCTATGAAGTTAACCCAGTTTTTCCAAAATACATTAAAATTACTGCAAGGGTTAATCAACAATAGTTGTATTGCACCAGAAAGTAGCAAAAGTGAAGTGACAGCAGTCCTTAGCTCTCCTTACCTTGTTCCTGCAAAACCTCCCCTTCCAGTCTTACTTCTATCTGAGGAATTTCAGTATCACATTCTTCCTTAATGTTTACTTCCTCCTCAGAGGGCATATTTATTTCTGCATCTTCCAAATGATCCTGCAAGATCAAAGAAAAAACATTACAGATTTTCAGGATATCCATGCGAAATATGTTTTAAAAACATATTATTTTGAAAATTAAGATAAAAAAGTTGTTAACTTGAATGCATTATATTACTATAGTTTTATGTCAGCCTGTTTTGTTGAGAAATACAAGAGAAGTAACTGCATATGACTCTACACAGTGAAAAACACTTTAAACCTTTCCTTTAACCGTCTTAGTATGGCGGGCCGATATATATCGGCTTTCGTATCCCTGGCAAAAAGTGCGGCGGGCCAATATATTGGCTCTTGCGTAGGCCATTGTTTAAATCATTGTAACTTATGGTTTTTTCTTTAATAATTAATGGTTTTTGTGCTATCGATAAGTTGAATTTAATAGAATTATGTTAATATTTTTTTAATTTTTTATTAGCAATTTTAAATGCTTTTCAAAAAGTATAATTCTTACTTTAATTTTTCATTCAGTTTTGTACATGTCTGGAAGCTCTGCCTAATTGTTTGCTCGTTTTTTTTCTGAGTGGTCTTTCCACTATGAAAAGCCACTGAAAGGCTACTAATCTGTTTTCATCTGTAATCTCTTGAATGTGTTGTGGTGTGGTGGTGTTGATATATAGCTGCTTATTCAGACTTTGTTGAGACGATGGAAATGAGAGCACTGCTTTGTAATCATTTTGGTTTCTCTTGCCATCCATCCTATCTAATCAATTTCGCCCTGTGTAATGGATTATATTGTCAGCAGTTCTCTGTGAGTTAGAACTTCCTTTTTTCCTGCCTTTAGATTGTAAGCACATTGCCGCAGTCTCGAGGAAAGGGGAAAAGTCCCAATTTGACTCAGTGATATCAGCCTTTTCAACAGAATCGAACTATGCAGAGGCTGACAAAAACATTTGCAATTCACTGGATTTTCTTTATTTATTCATTATATTATCTACAAGTCTTCTTGATTCTTTATTATACTTAAATATCGTAGTTTAATTGAAAAATGTTTTTAAAAAAATATTTGTTTTGTGTCTAAAAATCGAAATATTATTGCTCAAATAATATTCTTCAAATTTATGATACAGTGATAATTACATTTATTTTTCTGATGACGTAAATGTATTACATCATTATTAACTACAATATTATATTTTAAAATAAAAAAAACTGCATATGGATTTCTAAACAAATAACTTCATAATGTTTTTTTTCCTAAGGTGACACATTTTCTTAAATTACCCTTCACACTTCTCACTAGTACCCCTGAAATCCTCACTGCACCAAGAGGGTTAAAAAAATATGAAGTGATAAACAGAAACGCCTCTTGAGATTCGGCCTTAGCCTTATTGAACATATATTAGGAACCCATGAACTAAGGCTGTACACTTTGCCAACTAGTGCTAACTTCATATGCATTATAATTTGATTTAGGTAATTACCAGTTAAGGTAAATTATGGATGGACATAAGTACCAAATAAAACATTTTGGGACTGCTTACAACACAAAATCCAGGGACAAGCTTCACATTAAGTACTCCTTCATCTCTGAGTACTTCTTCCCTTCACCTAATCCAAAATTTTTATCTTGTTCCTGCCCTTTCCTTGTTTGACTAATATTCTTCCTTCTATTAGTTTTTAGCCTCTCACTGCTAGTCAATATGGCTTTCCTCCAATTTTTTCTGCCATCATTGGATTTCTTGGACAAACCCACAATGCCGAGCAATTCCTGATTTGTTTTCTTTTAGGTAAATTGCCTTTTCTTTATCCTTATAGATGCAAACATTTCAAAAGCCTACAATACTCTTCTGTTAATGTCCCATATCAAATTTCAACAAATCTTTTCTTTACATCTACACTCCATGTCCCTGTCATCAAATCCCACATTTTAAATGCTACATTTCCCAGTGCAGGGAATCTGCTCATCTCAATGCTGCATTGGCAGCATTGTGACAAAACACTTCCTAGATACGTAAACCTTATAATTTTTGCCTTCCCTTTGCAATGCTTTTTAATCTAGCCTTTTCTTCAAAATTCTACAATCTTTGTTTCATTAACGTTGAATCTCATTCAATATCTATCAAATAATGGACAACCCTGACTTATATCCTTTCTTAGCACTGCCCAACCAGACCATCTGTTCTTCAATCCCACCTTCCCGGTCTAAGATATGTACAGATTAATGTTTAGCCTTCAGTTTATCCTATCTATTCTTATTTCCTGCATTTAACTCATTAGTTCATTGCAATTCACTTTATCAAATGCACATTTGAAATCAAGTAGTAGTACTCAGGGGATATGAACGACAGCTGAGGTCATTTGCACCATTGAGGATGGACAGGAAAGGTTGAAGGGCGAAGAAAAAACCTGGTGTCAGCATTAGCCTACACTTTACAAAAGGCCCCAAGGGGTCTGCAGCTTAATATCCCATCTGACGGATAGCGTACCCACTCAAAGTGCCCTTTACAAAGCACCTTAAGTAGGGATTGAGATACATCTGAAAAATATTCAACATTACCAGGATTTGAAACCAGGCCCTCTCGGTGTGAGGCTAGTAGGTTAGCCCCCACACCATCTTGATCCTCTTTTGAAATAAACAAAACAGATGAGTACATACTGATTGTAATCTAAATTCCTTTCAAATAATGTTCTCAATAATTGCTACTAAACAAGAATAAAAATCCTCTATATATTTTTTGCTTGACTATCCTTTTATCGACAAATCCAAAGAACCACTTTAGATGTGTATTATTTCAAATTTTTTGTTCCGTAGTCCTGATATAACCTTTACCTTGTTTGGAAAGGAATTAAAACTTATCATATAAAGTTTTCTGGCCAGATTCTTTTCTCTACGCTCCTACAAATCAGTCCATTTACTTTTATTTCAAAATTTCCCAAAACCTTTTGGTAATTCTGAAAACATGTTGTCTAGGATTACCACCTTATATACTTTATCTGCTTTACAGCCCTGTCTATGTCATCATCAAGTTTGCCTGGACCTAAGCTATCTTCTTCACAGTAATCTTAGTTTTCTATGTATTAACTTTTTAATGGATAAAATACTACTAGTAGATATAAAAGCAGAACTAATAAACTTAGTTATTTTTCTGGTATACATGCCACCAAGCACCCATAGAGAAGAAGAGGATATATATGACCAGTTAGAGGACATAATCGCATGTGTTCCTGTAGGAAAACATTTGATAGTGATGGGAGATTGGAATGCGATGTTAGGCAAAGGAAGACATGATGACAAAGTCAGGGACTACGGTTTAGGCACGAGGAATGAGCGCGGAGAGAAAGCAGTTGAGTTCTGAAGGAGACAGGGGTTAGTCATCACCAATACTTGGTTTAGACACCACAAAAGACACAGGTATATATGGAAAATGCCAGGTGACTCAGGAAGATATCAGCTAGATTATATCCTGGTTAAACACAGGTTTAGGAACAGTGTGATAAATTCTCACAGCTTCCCGGGAGCGGATGCAGACTCAGATCACAATTTCGTTGTTATGAAATGTAGCATACGTTTCAAAAAGATAAGGCAGGAATGGCGAGTTAGAAAATGGAATGTAGAAGCATTAAATGGTTTGAAAAGGAAGGATTACAAACATGCAGTGGGGGAAATCATGGAGAATGGTAAAGAGCTAAGATCTATCGAAGAAAAGTGGGAGAGTTTCAAGAAAGGGCTGTTGAAAGCCACAAAAGACACTATTGGAACGGTTAATGCTAAAAGGACTAGGAAACCATGGATCACGGATGAGATGATTGCAGAGATGGATGAGCGGAAAATATGAAAGAATGTAAATACAGTATTAGGCAAAATGAAGCACAAAGAAGTAAACAATATTTTTAGGCGGGCAACAAATAAAGCAAAGGAAGCATGGTGGAAGATGTGCACGGATATGGAAAGTCTGCAGAAGAAGCTGTACAGCCCACTGATTGAAATCAGTGGGCTGTACAGCAAAGTTAAATCTTTATCCGGAAGTTAGAAAGGTAGATCAACGATAGCAGTTAGATATAAGGAAGGAAAGGTAATAGTGGACGCAGGAAGGATCCAAGAGATATGGAAGGAATATATAGAAGAACTGTATAGTAAAGAGCTTAAACCAACAAAGTTAGACATAGGAAAGGAACATGATGTAAAGGAAGATAGCCTAGGTTCAAGCATATTATACAAGGAGATAGAAACGGTATTAGGGGAGACGAAACTAAATAAAGCCAAGTGGATGGATAACATTCCTGCGGAAGTTAAATCAGTAACATACAGTTTTAGTTTTAGGCTACATCATGTGAGGACTACAGGGCAATAAGTTTGATATCCCACACAGCTAGAGTTATTCTTAGGATCATAAAAAAAGGATAGAGAGTAGGGAACATTATTACTCAGGGGATGATCAGTTTTGGTTTAAGAAGGGTAGAGGTACACGTGATGCCATTGCAGTAACGACATTATTAATCAAGATGAATATAGAACACAACCAGGAGGTATTTGCCTGTTTTGTAGATTTCAAAAAAGCATTAGATAGAGTGAATTGGGAAAAACTAATGAGTATATTGCAGAAAATAGGAATAGATTGGAGGGAAATGAGGCAAATCCGCAACCTGTCTCAGACTGCTCAGGTGCGGGTGGGAAACGGGGAGTCAGGATGGGCAGTGTTAGGAAGGGGTGTAAGGCAGGGTTGCCCATTATCACCGTTGCTGTTCAATCTGTATGCAGAGGATATGATTAACGAGGCATGGGAAGAACTGGAGGTAGTAATGGAGGTGGGCGGGGAATTCGTGAAATCAGTTCAGTTTGCTGATGACCAAGCTATGGTTTGTCAGTCAGCCAAGGGGTTGCAAGTATTGCTGAATGAATTGGATATTCAGTGCGTCAGGGATGGGATGAGAATCAATATTAATAAAACAAAGATTATGCAATTTTCTAGAAAGAAAAAGGCTAAGCTTAACATTAAAATAGGAGAGCAAAAACTGGAGCAGGTAGAAAAGTTTACGAATCTCGGTAGTGTTTTGGACCAACAGGGTCAAAGTGGTAGGGATGTAATGAGAAGAATTGTGCTAGGAAAAGAGACTTTCATAAGGATGTGGGAGTTGATGATGAGGGCATTGAGTAAGGATGTTAAGAAAAGACTCCTAAAAACTTTGATATGGAGCATAGCTATGTACGGCACAGAAACTTGGTCATTTGAGCAGGAGGCTAAACGTAGACTGGAGGCTTTTGAAATGAGGGTGTGGAGAAGAATGGAGAAAGTGAAATGGACAGAGAAGAAAACAAACAAGGAAGTACTTGGTATGGTGGGCAAAGAGAGGGGTTTGTAGGGAGCAATTCCATGGAGGCAGGAAAAGTGGATGAAGGGGGTATTGACCGGCAGCAGGATGTTGAAGACTATTTGAAGGGAGAATGTTAGGCAAACGAGAAAAGGGAAGAACAGGATAGGGATGTTATACAGGATGAAGAGAGGAAAATAGTACTCAGAGCTGAAGAGGGACTTGAAGATTCCATTGTGAAGTAGGATGTTATGTTTTACTAGGGCTCACGAATTATTTAATTAGTAATTGTATCCATCCAAAAACCTACCTTAACCAGTAGATTACAAAAGAAAAATAATAAAATGTATTCATATATACTATATCCTTGCATAATCCTGAGAAACCTAATTCTATATGCTATCAAAAATTCAGTTAACCAATAACCTCCAAAGCCTCATTGTCTCTAGAATCAACTCACCTGGTGAACAAAACTCAGAATAGGCCACCACCTTCAACCTATAGCCAATTAAAACCCTTCTTGCATGCAAAATTTGTACCACTTCCTGAAACATTGACTTCAATCCGAATTCCTTACAGAATGACAATTCTCCAGGCCACAGTATACATTACATTCCCTGAAGAAAGAAGGTTTTGAAGCCCTGAGGCATAACCTTTCCCTATAAACCACAACATACCCCATCCATTTATTTCCTCTTCCAACTGACCCAAGCTGTCTGCATCTAAAATTCTTTCAAATTAAAGGACAAATTACATCTGCATATACGAAGGTGATTCAAAAAGTAGGGTCCCTTATTTTTTTCATGAAAAATGAAATTTATTCTCAATTTTGCATACATCTTTGGGAAGGTTGAGCACTTAGCTATTTTCTTACATTTTCACCTTGATGATCAATCATTTATTGCATCCTTTTAGTCAGCTTTTAATACCAGCATCATGACTTCCTTCTGCTGCATCAGGAAGCCAACTGATGACCTCTTACCCAATATAAATTCATTGCCATTTAGTGAAAGGGTAAGCTGATAGGTGTATAGACATCGAAAACATGCTAAAAACGTGCAGGATGTTGTTTGATGCTGGGAACATTTCCTTCATTAGCAGCCATGAGGTTGACTCAATTTGCCGGAGTCAATGGTGGCCTTTTTTGACAAGTTTGCCCACAATAACCATTATTCTTTATGAGATAGAAAAGGCCTTAATGAATACTTAATGAAAACTTTTCTGTGCAGAATATTGTGTCAAAGGTTCTTGGTTACATCAACTTGTCTCATCAAAGGAGTGTGTTTGCAGCATGACAATACATGTGCACTTGGCTTGACATCTAATGACCAGCATACTTCAGCTGGTCATTTGATGTGAAAATTGGTGAATGAAGGTTTAATGAATGAATTTGGCAGGAATATCATTGATTCACCTCCTTAGAGCCTGGACATTGCCCCCAGAGACTACCATTTGTTTTCTGTTCTCACAACATGCCTTGGAGGACAGAATTTCAAGTCAGACGAGGAAGTGCAAGAAGCAGTAGTCAGTTAGCTTCATGACGTGGCATGAGAAAGTATGACTTCAATATTAAAAAGCTGCTTATATGGATGAAAAACATGATTTATTGTCAAGACAACTCTAAATGCTTAGGCTTTCCTGTGATGTAAAGAAAGTTGAGAAAAAATTCGATTGTCAATGTCAACAAATACAAGACCTTATTTTCCAAATTGCCCTTGTAAAATGTGTTACAATAGACCCTTCCAATAGAAATTTCACTCTTCACTCTGAATGTCTCTGACCAACATTTAACAATAAATTTATTTCAACTGGGGTCATCTATCACAAACAAAATCCTACATCCCTTTCTCATTCAGTCTTCGGCTTCTGTTCCTGCAAGAACACTACCGTCCAAAAAAAATAATGGCACCAGCTACTTGATTGTCTCAGAAAGAGTGGGTACCCTGAAAAGCTGATGAATAATAAAATTCTCAAACCTTAAACCCAATAAATTCCTCTCCTTTTACCAAACCGCCATAAGAGTCCTAACCTGATCTCACATCAAAAAGCAATAATAATTAAATAATCTGTGAACTTTTCTCAATTACTAATAAGATTCAGTGCACAAAACTTTCATTGCTACATTGTCTCTATTTTAAATGCCCATCAGTGCCGTTGCTTCTAAGCCACTGTCAGAGTATGCAACTGCACATGCTGAATATTTTTAGACCCTAGACTTGCTTACTACCAAATTGCAAACCAACACCACCTGCACCACAAAATACATTAAATTTGACTCTACTGTAACTTCTGTCTAGCCTAGTACATCAGTCAATGAAACACCACCCTTTACCTTTTCATCATAACCAATACTATTCTATTATAACTACTATCATCCTTATGTATCCCATGCTTAATCATCCTGCATCGCACAACCAATGTTTTGATGACCACTTCTCCATAAAAGTGATTGAAAACCTTTCTAAACCTGCAAGTACAAGACAGGTAAGAACTGGGAAATGGTGCATATCTGAGTGCTCTTGTCATGAAAGGCATTCAAGCCTAACCAAGCCGACTGAAAGCATATAGCAGACTACAAATAATAAATTTGTGTGTAAGAGAAGGAACAAATAATATGATTTGTACATAGAGATGCTTAAAGAATAAGAAGAAGGATAAATTAAGTCATCCCAGCAATCACACAGAATTTTAAATTGTATCAGAACATTGCATCCAGGCTTATCAGCTACAGAATAACAGAACACCTAAACAGCATCTGTACAATTCTGATTCACCCTTATAGTCTTTACATGGCACCAGCTGTGTATTTCCTGCTTTAAAACTGACAAATCACTACATTAACCTTTTGGAATACACCCTACCTTATTTGATTAATCTCCATGATCCTGACATCTCATTTAAGTCCTTACTTCGCAAAAGCTATTTATTTTCAGTTCTTGAAATTAAATCCTTTTTAAAAGGACACCATTATAGGGCTCTTTAAGTTTTATCAAAGAATTGCTCATTCAAATTCCTAATGACCTCCCCAAATCCACCTACCAGGACACCTTCGAACCGTAGAACATCTACTTAGAAATTTTTTTCATCCAAAATAGATATAAATCTATTTCAAGGCATTTTATCGTGCATGACAAAAATTTAACTTTACACAATTTATCCCAACAATTTTTTCACAAATCTTATACTTGCCATGCAACAAAATAGCCATTACCTATCCTATCAGTTTACTTTGCTTTATTATCCTGGGCACACCTTATCTCATCCTAAGAAATAAATCTCTATATTCACTCAGTTGAATACATGTCTCATATCATGATCAGAAAATCCATGGTTTTGCCTTTTTCTTTTAAAGGAATTACATATATACTGACCACCGCAAAAATGCTATAGGCTAAAAATATGTCTTCCTCATAAAGACCTATACCATTTACTAGGATAAATACTGTTACATTTATGGCATGACAAATAAACATCTGTTCTTCTCATGGTATTCATGATTTGAAAAATTAAGCATTAGTCAATGTGGCACAAACGCTTCAATTTTTCCCCTACCTCGAGAGGTCCCTTCCTCAATTTGAATATTGTGGTCCACTTCCTCCTTGCTAGCTGGAATTTCAATAATCTCTGGCTCTTCAACATCCATCTTCTCTCTTTTCACTGTGATCTGTACATAATTGTTAAAAAGTTTGAACAATATCAAACAAAGTAGACTAGCAACCTCAAAATTGAAATTGAGTACATGATCAAAATTTTTCTATCAAATGAAAATGATTACTATGACTGCAATTTTAAATTAAACAGCAAGGCTTTCATGCTAAAACATTATGCTTATGGCATAGCAGATTTCCATTTAAACGTGTGGGCAGACACATACATACATATAGCTAGCAGAGTTAGATATCACAGCAAAACCAATTAATAAGATAAATAATTTGAAAATCCAAAAATAAATTACCTGCTTGCCAATTTTAATATTTAGGGATGAGAATTTTTTAAAGATATTCAATAATAACATTGAATTATATTAGGTTATCATCAGACAAACATGAAGTGAAAATGTAAATCTAAGACATTCCACAATGAATAAATGCAAATTCTTCTTTTTTCAGGAAGCATTCAAAATTGTATGTTTAGAACATATGACCCGATAATTTTAACGTTTTAAGAAAAGTTGCTAGTCATTTTCTTGAAAAATTGTATGTTTCCAAGGTTGAATGAAAAACTACCATTTAATCAATGTTTACATGAATGAAATATTTCTGTGTACACGCACATCTATTAAAAAGTAATACATTAATGAAGCTGACATAGTAGTAAACATACCAAAAAACAGAGGAATAACTCTGGCAATGCATTGGAAATTACTGTATCAAACAGTAATTGTTTACAAAGCATGCAAAATAAATGTTAAGGTATAACGATTATAAACACCATAATTGTAATTAGAATAAAACGCGTCAAAGTAAGCCAGTCTAAGTACTCTTTCGCATGCTCATAAAAACATACGTTGAACACAACTCACCTTTGAACGACTGACATTTCTATCTCCCTGTTTGTTTTCCGCTTGCCTCTCCAATATAAGACTGTTTTCGTAGCATTGCTGCTTAAACATATAGAAATCGGTCAGTATTTTAAAGCACTGATAACATATAAACCACGGGTGGCTTCCATTCCTCACTACCTACGAAAACAAGATTATCAAGCTAATAAGCCACACATCTTCTCTCAAAAGGGTTCTAATTATTAACATAGTAATGTAAAGGCTTTTTTTGACATAAATCCGGGAACAACGAAATACTTTGTTGTAAAATTACGATAAAAGCGTCATAGTGAAAACGTAAACATGCATAGCTCACTTTCAATTCCAGTAACTCTTCTATTGCTTCCCGCAACAACTGCTCAGCATCGTCGTTTTCACTAAAAATATTTGTCAACCGACCACCACGGCCAAGACATAATCTACACTTCAAACTTTCTTGTCGAGACATATTCGGAGAACTTACAACTGTCAATATTAAAAACTCGTAAGCAATAGATTCCTAAATGGCCGACTACATATCGATGGGTCGTTCGTTCTGAATCGATTACTTTGGGCGAGGTGGAGAGACGATCTGGTTATATATTGGCTCCAAGTGATCACCAAATTCAAATAAATTTCCGCATCTTAAAATTATTTAAACTTGTAGTTAATGGAGTACTTCGATTTCTTACATTAATCACCAGACCGCGATTTTTTAATCACAATTTGCAGAGTTTAAATTCGGCTTTATCGCTTGCAAGTACTACCAATGATTTACTGAAGAACCTAACGCTAAATATATGATAACAAGGTTTAATTTGTGAACTTTACTTGAATTAGCCTACAAAATAACTAAAACAACACAAGTATACAACATAACTTCCCAGCTTGGAACTTGCGTTTTGTTCTTCATCTGTTCATTTTAATTCCGAAGTATTCTTGCAAATCAATGGATTGATACGAGAGGAGTCGATCTGAATCTGGGTCAGAAAGAGAAACATATTTTGGGAATAATTAGACGCATCACGTAACAATGAGAGTGAAAATTAAATAAGCTTATTTTGGGATCTTAATTATCTGATTAACCATAACAACCAACGTTTTCTATTTTCCTTGACATCAATTCACATCGTCAGAAAAAGATTCAGTTCGTCAAAGTCCCGTTCCTACGGCTTATTTTGAGTGAGATTGTGCAGTAAATCATTCTGAATAGTATAAAACTTTCATAATGTGCGATTTAGCCGAATTTGAAGTGTGCAGATTGTGTTTAAACAGTCGCGGACTGCTGATCAATGTTTTCGGCGACAATATTAAATTACAAATGTTGCTGGAAAAGACCATAGAAGATTTAATAGATTTCAAAGTAAGTTTAGTTGTTTGTCTTGAGTGTTTTTGAATAAGTGTGTGTAAAAAATTTAATATGAGTTAGAAAGTGGTTTATATGTCCCGTAAACTGATGTGTAAAAGAATGGTTATATTAATGCCAGAGGATTTAGTGCGTTATTTGGTCAATATCTGTTTATGAAATATTTTATTAGGTTGTGCATGATGCAAATCATCCCTGGTTGGTGTGTTCTTCCTGCATGGAGTTACTGACTGAATACCGGCTATTTAAGCGTCGATGTGGCGATTGTTTGTCTGTTTTCTATGATCGCATGAAAAAGGGGTTCAATTTTACGACGAAGGACTTGATAACCAATCGACATGAGGTCAGTTCTATTCATTAAATTGAACAATGTCAAAAACGAATGCTATATTCCTTCTGCGAAAACGAATCTGCGGGAAAAGAATTTCGTCGTCACAAAGGTCATTATGATCAATGCCAGTTATTTTTAAGTGTTGCGAAAATACCCAATCCTAGAAAGATGCAAAATGAAAGGTTTCAAATTTTATATTCTCGGAAATTTTGTCACGAGACAAAATTTTCCATGTTTAAAAAAGTTAAAAAAATATGGAAATGCATTCCAAAAAACTAATTCATTACATTGAACTATGTCAAAAACGAATACATCTTTTGGCTGGAAGGAATCTTTCGTTGCATCTCTTCTGATATGGATTTCGAATTTTTCTTGAGTATGATAAGTAATCTTATTGATAACCTTCTGAATCACTTGGAATAATTATGCCATGTATTCAAATGCTTTTTTTGTTTTTCGTTAGTCATCGTCAAGTTTGGTGATCACTTTCCCCTGTTCTTCTCCTGCAGAACTCAATTTCTTTCTCCCTACAGGCATTAGTTGCACATAAACCGTAGTCTCCCTCCTCATCACCATCTCTTCCATTGCCCTTTATTGCATCTCTCTCTGCAGTCACTATCAAGGGTTTCCCTGCAGGAAAACACAACCTATTATGTCTTCTATGTGATGGCATATTATGTCAATTTATTCCTCCTTATGATTGCTCAGAGGCATTGAGACCTGATCAATAATCAAGTCTGTCAGTTCTGTGTACTTCTATTGATAGGTTAATAATTATTATGTTTATGTTGACCTTTTCATTTAATATTATTGCCACGTTGATATTTAGTTTTTGTATTTGGCAGTGCCAATCTCCATCAAGGACCTACCAAATGTTTTTCCAATTAATTGAAAAGGGTTTAAGTAAATGTTATCAAGGCAGAATGTTTCTTCTCTTTTTGAATAGGATTAAGAGGAGCTATAAGTAGTTGATTGAGATATGGCAGGCAGGTGGTAGATATTAAATTCCCAACTAGGAGACTTGAATTGGATTTTTATATGCCTTTTTGGTCACACTCTACCATAGACGTGAGCATTCTCAATCTTATTTCCATACCACATATAATCCTGAAAAACCATTGGTGGCACAGGGAAAGAATTTATCTACTCCCAAATATTAATTTACTGCTAATGGGTGAATTGTCACATAATGACATGTAGGGGTAAACATTGGGTGAACTATAAAATTGGAGGTTCCCATTTATTGCTGTGGTAATGGTTTATAAGGAGGAGAGTGTGTCCTGAGCAATGACAATAAAGTTGCATAGAGCCTAGGAGAGGATATGGTTTGTGGTATGGAATGCGAATTGTGGGCATTCAGTATTCATATAATTTGGCTTCAACAGAAATTATTGATAGTGATGTGAATTATGCAGTGGGCACTTGGAAGAATTGGATTACCACTAATAAATTCAACAAGGTATTGATCTAGGTTATAGAGTTGAGCTATTATACTAGCAATGCAGTAAAAACAAATGTTGTTTCACAAAGTTAATTACCAAATTAGCTTAAAGTTATTAAGTCTTTTACTGCTGTTCTAGTATTTGCTTGGCTGGAAAGATGTTTTGTCCTGATGCTCTTATTTGTAAATGTTTATCATCTGCCATTATAATATTATAACCTGTTTATGCTTTCCATTTGTTGCCCACTGAGAACTAGAAAGACATTGATAAGGATGCAATCGCCTTTGACACTGTTGGCAGTAGTGCCGTGAATGTCCTAGATGACTTTATTATTGTAAAAGAGGAGACTGACACTTCTAGTAGATGCTCTGTTGCCCCAGAAAAAGATGTAGAACTGCCAATGGTTGCATCAATTCAGGAATGTGAAAGTCATTGGTGCAGCAATGTGGAAGCAAAGAATTTGGTGAGTGTGTATATAAAATATCGCATGTGTATGTGTAATAATGTGTACACAATTAACCATCTGCACATTAAATCCAGTCTCTTTTAAAGTAAAACTTTCCTGTTTATTTTAAGCAATCCCCCTTTTTATCATGACAGTTGCACTTTGTTGTTTGTTGTCCTTTCATTCAAATTTACGTCTATTAGTCATTATTATTATTTGAAAATACATTGACATGTCTGCATCTGTAATGTTTGTCTTTCAGGACCCATTGGAAGATGGAGGTGTTTCCTTATCCTTTAAAGAGGAAGTGGATGTTAAGGATGACTGTCACCTTGACATTCCTCAAGAGGACAAATGCATGGGAACAGTAGTCATGAGACCATACCTTGTTCCTGCAACAGATGTTGCAGGAACAAGGTATGGTCTCATGACTATTCGTTTTTCACTTTGCTTCACTGAAATCCCTTTCACTACCCTCAGTGTTTCCTAATCAGTGAGGTAGAACTGTATACACAGTGCACAAATTGCAAGGAACTTTTTCATGTTGCTTATTTTTAAAAGCCATAGCAATGCCTTTAATAACTGTTTATTCACCTTTTTAACATTTGTTTTGATCTAAGAGCAGTTTATTTATCAAGGTGTAGTCTGCATGTTTGCCAATTTGCACGTGCTATGGACTAATGCCATTGGATTAGGAGGACCCTGAATCCATCAGTCCTGCTTCCATTGAGTTTATCCTAGCAGTCCACTTTCTCACTCAACTAATAGCACTTTAAAAGGTTAGGAAAAAATTCCCAAACACATACCCTAGTTTGGTACCAGGGGATTTCATGAGATCAGGGAGACAGATCAATCCTCAAAGATCTCTAGCCTATCCTCAAACATGATAGGTCCTCCAACTAACCTTTTTCCGAAATAACCTTTGTTAACAATCAAATGCCCAACCAACTTATCACATCACCTCAAGTCATACAACCCATACTTAAATCTCAACCTCTTCCCATTATCACTCCCATGCTTTGCAGTAAAACTAGATGCAAAATAATTGGTTTAAAAACCAGAATCTAAACCTTATCCCTCACAGTTTTTAACTCTCTCATACCATTTCCTTACTCATGCACCTCCATGCACACAGTAATGTAATTTATCTTCTGAATCGCTGACTGCCATTCCCTTTCAAGTTAGATGTTGTGTCCCACCCCTCAATATGAGGGTCAATAATCACTTTATGCCTCATGTAAGGTACTTACATTGATTGGGATTTTTCCAAAACAAGATTTTACTTTTCTGTACATACATAACTGACCAACAAAGAAGAATACTAACATTGTAACAGTTTCCGCCAATATCAAACCATATGCTCCATTCCTTATTACCTGTCCATAAAACAATGCAGATTCTGCAATGATCCTGATTACCTGGATAGGTTCCTTTCAAAGCTACACAATGTCCTTTTCAAAAGGACCCCTTTCCACCAAATCTTAAGATTTAAAAATAATAATAAATTTTCCATATTTAAACATTACTTCTGGAGACAAATGTTTAATGATGGTGGTTTTCAATATAGCAGATTCTTCACATATGGTAATCCCCTCGAAACCCACCACATTACATGTTATCCTGACCCTTCTAGAAATCCACCACCCAATTCTTCCTTATGCATCCCTCTCCCTACCTATTTAGCAGTTCAATAAGTACCCATTTTAGAAATGAAGAAACCATTTTTCAAAAACATTTTTTTATTTTTCAACATATTCCCCTTTTAGAAAGATACACTTCTCCCAATGTTGCGGCCATTTTTTTAAACCCTCCAAGAAATAGGATTTGTCAAACTCCGAAATACACCTCTGTCTCGGCAATAACTTCCTTGTTTGAGCTAATGTTTTTTCTGCCAGTAATTTCTTCATGTTTGGAAATACTAAAAAGTTGTAGGGAGCCAGATTGGGTTAATAAAGGAGGTTCAGAAGAAATTCATAATGTAGTTCATGCAATTTGGTGGCGAGAAATCCAGATCAGCTTGTCTTCCATGGGCAATTACAGCACACATCGGGCCGACAATTTTTTCATTGCCAATTTATCATGTAAAATAGTAATTGCCATCCTGGTGGACACATCCACGGTCTCAGCTAATTTGTGAACTTCCATTTGTTGATCATCAAGAAACAACATATGGGCTTTTTTAATTATTTCCTTGGAGCCACATCTGTTGGGTATCCTGATAGCTCTTCATCAAAAGCAGATGTTTGCCCACATTTAAATTCACTGAACCAATATCCATCTGTAATCGTAGATGGTGAAGTGTCCCAATAAACAGCATTGAACTTTGCTTTTATCTCCTCGTATTTCTTCTCATGCAAAAACAAAGATGAATTACCAAATTATACCACTCTTTTTCCATCTTAGCAAAAATCACAAAGCACGTCTATTTCAAATGCTGCCAAGTCCAAACTAACCATTAAAGCAGACTGAAATTTGTTTACCGGTCATTTGATAGATGTCAGCACACAATGAAATTATAAACTTCCCTCAGGAATGCCCTTTGTTATAAATTAGTACTTATTGAACCACCCTCATACATGAGAGAAATATGTATGAATATATATGTGACTAAGCACTAAATACATACATGTATATATATATATATATATATATATATATATATATATATATATATATATATATATATATATATATATATATATATATATATATATATATATATATATATATATATATATATATATATATATATATACCATACACATAAATATATATAGTAAATATAAACATGCAGATAGGTGGTCAAGAGGTTAATCTGTTAACTGTAATCAACTTGAAGATAGAATTCTCATATCAGGGCAAGGCAGCCTGTCCCTTTCCCCATTCCAGAGAAAAGACTCAGCAAGCCAGGGCAAAACTACAGTTATTTAATAGAAAAAAACAATCTATATGCTAAATATAATATGCCATTGCCAAAACTAGTGAATGGCATAACTTAAGCTTTACTGATGCATACTGCCATTTTCTAAATCCTTATGTCACATTTTGTAGTGTAGCCATATTAATTGTTATAGTTTTTCTTGCTTTTGATTAATAGCAGCAACATGAAATTTGTATTTTGACGTTTTAAAGAATTTCTTTCCTAAATGATATATTTTTTTGTTGTTCTACTTATCCTCAAAGGGTTAATTCTTTTTTTCCTTCTCAAAGTTCCTATCAAAAATATATTTGTTTTGAAAAGTAAATATCCTAAATGAACACTTGTGGAAAAAATATGCAAGATGGCATGGAACCTCTTTTTTAGATAAGGATATGTCCCCCTTATTAATACTGTGGTAATAGTTGGGTTTACATAATTAAATATAAGTATTAGTTTTAGGTGTATTATACCATCACTAAATAAGTTCTCCATTTTTTTATCAACTAATTGGTCATGATTTAAGGAATCATTTTAATCATCCCTATATATTTTCATTTTCCTAGATCCCATTTTACTTTTTTTAGTTGGGCCTTTTCAATGTCCATTGTTTTTGTTGTGCTTTTGGTAAAAACCAGTAGCATGTAACTTTATTCATTCAACTTTTTGTTCCCTAGGGAAATAATTTCCTTCTTTAATGATATTTTTCTTTTTTTGTATTCTTTGCTATTGAACTATAGGGAATATTATTATCCCTTCTCAACTTTTATCGATCTTAACACTTCTTGACTTTTAACACTTACTTTTTTTAAGTCAACAATAAGGTGTTATTGAAATGTGTATGTTGGGTTAAATAGTTCAATGACATAGTCAACAATTGGGTGAAAATTTGCACAAGGGTCATAGTTTTCAGGCTTTGGTAGTAAAAATAATTTCAAAAGTATTTCAAAATTATTCTTTGATATGATTTTATAAAACCATTGCATTGGGCCAAAAGTAACAGCTTACATAAATTGTCACATACTATGTGTCATTTCCTGACCATTAACTACTTAAAAAGGTATATATGGAGGCTAAGAAGTATTCAATTTGTTGTGAGTCCAACTAATTTCAGCAGACAATCTGAGAAAAACTCATTGAAGTAACTATTAAGTGGAACATTATGTTATGATACCTTTTTTTCCTGAGATTTTAGCATTATTGCAGTTGATAGGATACACAGACAGTGTGATAAATGTGTATAAAGGAAGACTTAAGCATTTCATTGTAAACCTACATGCATTAATACAATAAGAATCTGTATGAATATGATTACATATTATTATTAATGTAAAGAAATGTGTATATCCGCACTTGTGATGAAAAACTTGTTTATAACTAGTTATTGATTATCTTATTTTTCTTCAAATATTTAGAGAATGTGCAGAAGCAAGAATGTACAGGGAAAGATGCTGTAGGTAACCTTCTGAACATTTGTCAATTTGGTGAGCACCTTAAGAAAAGGATAGAATACATATGTGATATTTGATCGGAAGTATTTAAGTGTAAAAATGACATTGCAAGACATATCATTGTGATGCACACTCTGGGGAAATATAATCAATGCCAACAGTGCACCAGAAACTTCCAAAGATTGAGGCAACTCAAAAGCCACATGTTAACACATGCTGAAGAAAGGCCATTTAAATGTGGAATATGTTGGAAAAGTTTTTCTCGAAGATGGATCTTGAAGAGACACCTGTTCACACATTCTAAGGAGAGTCCTCACAAATGTAAGGTCTGTGCGAAATCTTTTAATGAGAAACGTCTCCTTGGGAATCATGTGCTGACACATTCAGATGAAAGGCAGCATAAGTGTGATATATGTTCAAGAGTATTCTCAATGAAAAGAAGCCTAAGACAACACATCCTGACACACGCAGCTGATATGAGGCACAAATGTAATATATGTTCTAAAGAATTTTCTCTCAGTGGTAATCTGAAGGCACATATGAAGATACACGCCAGTGTAAGACCGTACAAGTGTGATATATGCTCAAAGGAATTTACTCACCTTAGAAATCTAAAGAGTCACATGTTGAGACACACTAATGAAAGACTCCACAGATGCAAAATTTGCTCAAAGGCATTTCCTGAAAATAGAGATCTAAGGAGACACATATTGACCCACACTGGCGAGAGGAAATACAAGTGTAATATGTGCTCAAAATCATTTGCTCTAAACAGTAATCTGAAGAAGCACTTGTTGACACACGCTAATGAGAGATCTTACAAGTGTAAGTTTTGTCCAAAATCATTCAATCGCAAAGATTACCTGGATAATCATCTTCTGACTCATGCTGCTGAAAAGCCTTATAAGTGTACAATATGTTTGAAGGCATTTAATGATAAAAGTAACCTTAGGAGGCATATGAAGGTGCATGAAGCAGTAGACACCGACTAAAGTGCCCTGATAACACACACATCTATCACCCAAGGGGAACCAAAATGACCAATAATTGAAGTGCAATAGAACACTGACCTCTGTATGAAATTTGAAAAGTTGCTTGCATCAATTCCCTCACATTAACTGGAATCCATCATAAAACACTAATAACACAATAAAAATGTAACTGTGTACATACTATCCTGTAGTGTTGTGATTTTCTCAATAAAATATGATAGAATACATCACTTTATACTTTTCTTTTATGATTACATCGATTTATTAAAGAACTCTTTCATCCGTTTAAATTAAAATACCATAATCATCAATTTAGCATATTTTCAATTTAATTACATTGTTTATGAAAAATGAATTTTCATGTTTTTGGTGTACTTAACAATGAATCAACCATGAGGCTTCCATGGCCATGTTTTTACTCTGTAGCCCTTTAATAAACCGTTTTGGGAAGCTGTGGGAATGGAACTTTCACCTATGCAGGAATAGTCCGACGGTCAAGAGGCATGTATACGTCGTAAAACTTTGAGAAGAAAATTTCAGAGAAATAGCTGTGAGAAGTCTAACATTCATGAAGGCAGGCAGTGCAACTTGATTCATATGTGGTGTTGGAAAGAATTCAATCATGGTAATGCTTGCATATGAATGGCTTTCAATTTATTTTGGGGTGTTCTTTAGCCGGAACTTTACGATACAGAAGTGGCCAGAGGAGGTAACTAAAGCATTGAAAAATATTTTTGTCAGCAGCAACCATTGTAAATTCAAAGTGGTATGGGTTTTTGGGTTTATGGATTTTTAATTGGCAAATTAAGTAAATTTCTTACTGATAGAGGAGAACACTTGTATTTAAACCAACATTACAATGACTATCATCAAATGCTAAAATTAAATAAAATACTGAACCAAGAACTATGTTGATTTTCTCTGAAAATTAATTCAAACTTATAATAATAGGGTTAATTCCAAATTATTTAATGAACTTAGTGACATGAATTAAAAAGGCATTTACACTTGATAGCAGGAGAAAAACCAAATTTGTTGAATGTTTCAAATATTCAAATCAGCCATCTATTGAGGATTAGTGAAAAACAGTTTCCATTTGCAAAAGTTAGCATACCAATTTCTACCAGGGAAGTGTTTTGTCACTAGAGTAGATCCAGACCTACACCAACACATGTTGCAAATGGCATTTACAAATTGCCAACTGAAAAAAGTTATTTGCATTTTGATTTTACATATTCTTGATACATATCAACTGATAGTTCATAATTACTCAAAAGGAAACACTGAGGGCAGTGAAAAGGCTTTTGCTGATGAGAAAGTATACCCACAACGGTGATGAGACCATCTTATCTTGTTCCAGCAACTGATCCTTTCCCGGGCATCCTTCATCCTATCCGAATCTTAGTTATACACTTATCCTTAATTTCCAATTCTTAATTTAAAAACAAGCAGAATTCTCCATTATTCGAAGGGTCCTGCAAGATCAAAGAAAAGCATTACATCTGCAAAGATAGTTTCATAACTCCATAGTTATAACGACTGATAGAATTGTTTACGTTCTCCTAATCACTACTGCAGACTGAGGTATATAAACTGCAGTCATTAATGGTCACAATAACTCAAGTGAGGTGATAGGATAACAAAATAGAAAGTGCAAATACATTTTAAGAGGGAAGATCATAAAAATTCAAATGGCTAAGTTCAACTGTGAACAATACTGATGTCAAAGCACAGATTGCTAATTATGCAAGCAACATGAATATATATGCTCACCAAATTCTCTGCTTCACCATTGCTGGACCAGTCAGCTTGAATTGATTTGAGCATTGGCAATTCTACATCCTTTACAGGAGCAACAGAGCAACCACTACGAGTGTCAACCTCCCCTTTGACAAGGATCACATCATAACGAACATTCAGTCTTATTCTTTTCAGCATCATTGGCAATTGCATCATCAGCAATCTATTTTCAACCAGAAAACTGAGACAGCATAAAAATGGCAGACATTTAGCACTTTAATAATGGCAGATGATAAAAATTTCAAAAAAAAAAGATTATCACACCGACATATCTTTTGAGCTTTTTGAAAACTGAGCAGCTGTAGAAAATCTAATTAATATCAAAGACTTCAATAATTAACTTTGGGAAACAATATTTTTTAAAAACTGCAATGCATTGTTGCTGAATTCTTTGAACTAAATCTTGACCTTGTTGTCACCAATAGCCACCATGAAATTTCTTCATGTGGCCACTTTATAACTGTCATTTATCCCAAATGCTGTTATTTGATGCATATGATTAACAGATGCCACAGGGTATGGACCTCATTGTTGTCCTCTGGTGGGGTGGTCCATGTGGCCGGGCTTGCTGAACAGTGCTGCAAACTTCTTCTCCGTGCCATCATTGGTGCTGGTGGTAGTGGCATTACAGGTTTTGCTGACTTACCGGGCTGGATTTGCAATTGCCTAATGGTCTGCATCTCTTGAGATAAGGCCTGAAATTTTGTCTGCAGGGCTGGAGCCAATGGGGGTGGATCCTGCTCCCCCATGCTCAGCTTTGGTGACTTGTTCCTTGGTTCAGGAGATGGTGAAGACATGCTTGGCTGTGGATGGGATGTATGTCTAACTTCTGGATGCTTTGCTTGTTCCCGGGTGTTTCTTGGACTGAAGATGGGTGAGGTCAATTGGTTTGACATGTGCATGGTGGGGTAACCACCACATACAATGGAGAGAACTGGAGGCACTCTCCCTCTCAGAACCTATTCCACCAACTGACCAACTCAGGCCTTGTCTCACCTATATATCCACCTGGTTCCCAAATCTGAGGCTGAGCAGACTGGATTTGGGAGCCCCCATCATAACCACCGCTGAGCATTAGGGAGCAGGAGCCACCCGCATGGGCTCTAGCCCTGCAGACACAATTTCAGGCCTTATCTGGATATTTGGAGGCTATTGGGGGCCAGTTCCTTTCTCTGCTCCGGTTACGATTTCCGATGAAGACCTGGTACCCAAAAATCACTTAACCTTTAATGGAAATGCAGGTGTACAGAGCGCCTTGGCTGGGACTTGAACCCGGGACCCTCCAGTCAGCAGTCCAATGCTCTACCAACTGGACTACAGCAACCCACACATACATACATACATATATATATATATATATATATATATATATATATATATATATATATATATGAAAGTAGTTATTAAGGAAAGAAAGAAGAGTTTGGGTAGGGGAGTTTTGAGGGGAGAAGATCTATGTGTGGAATAGGAAATTGACAAGGTGGTAGGAGGACATTTAAGTGATGACTGAAAATGGACATGATACAATCACCCAATTATGTGGCATCTCATACTTTTTAGGTTTATGCATGTGTTAGTATGTCTGCATGAGTGTACATTATTGTATATGTGTGCTAGTATTACGGTTAGTGTGTTTTTCTCCGCATAGGTGAATGTTTTTGATAGGGTTTTGTTATGCATATATATGTATATAATCGCATTTGTTACTGTATTTTTGATAATAATTATATGTGTTAGTATTTCCCATCTACCCTGAAATTTTTAAGTATATCATTCTTTTGGAAATGTTGTTAACTCTTTGATAGTTAAGAGATTTGAGAGAAAATGCTGATTTTCATTGGAAACATTGGCTTATATTACAGCTATGTTGTAACGATGAAATACTGAAATAAACTGTAGTCCATAATTTAATGCCTGGTTATGTTGAAACATTATAATAAGTAATACAATTCAAGTAATATCAGAATATAAAATTTCACCTGTGATTTTTGGAGGGGGCAATTTTGCACAAAACTTTTCAATTACTATTTATTTAATTTTAAAAGAGTATGTATGATACCTTTAAGGATTCTCTTTTACACGTACTTCATTTAGTCAAGACTTCACTCTTGATGAGAATGATTATATTAAATGCTGTCCAGGCTGGCAATACAACTGATCTGAAACAATTGCTTGCCGAAACCAACTTAAGTCCATATTTTAATGACTAATGGTGTTGACATAACATAAAAGGTAACACAATTCATGTAAAATGAGGATATAAAATCACTATTGCCATTTTTTGAGGGAGAAATTGCACACAAAACTCTAATTGCTATTTATATTACATCAAAATTCTATGTATACTGTCAGTAAGGCTCTTAAATCACAGTTACCTTGTTTGATCAACACTTCTTTCTAAATAAGAATTAAAATGGTAATTGAAGACCCCTATCATATGATTTTTCCCAGTTGTATTATTTTCAAAAGATATTTGTTTAAAGCTGGTTACACCTGTCAACTCAAATTAATTTTATTAACCTATGAAGGCAGCAATGCATTTTCAATGAGATGGCCCCCAAGTGTATAATGTGAACATTCCGAAAATATTTATGATATATTTGCAGTACCCACTACCCCTGTAAAGAGTTATTCTATCATAAGTTTGCGAACTTTAAATTTATTTCATTGGTCACATTTTTAAAAGTTTTTCTGCTCCTCAGTTTACCCTAGGAAGCTATTTGAATCTATTGAGATGTATGTTTAATTCAATAAAAAAGAGTAGGCTGATAACCAATGCAGATTTGCTAGTAGAACACAAATAATATTAATCTTCCGAAACATTTCTGGTGATATATCTCCTCATCACCCATTTGCAGGTAAAAGGACAATTCATTCATTCTGCATATTTTAAGAAATGGAAGTATTTGGACCAGTTCTAATGCATTAGAAACACAAGTTCAACAAGGCGCTGCTATGGAATTTAAGTGATGTATCTAATTTCTTCATTAGGGATGATCTGTTATTTCAATGGAATTGCAGGAATACAGCTGCTTTAATGAGGAAAAACCTCATTTAGATAAAGAATTTCCTAAGGATATAAAATGGAATGATACAATTGGGTAAGGTGAAATATTCTGTACCTGGCCCATAGTTGGTATTCCAAACCAAGAAAAATATAGGGTTTCTGTCTGGACACATATGTCCTTAGACCGGTTTCAACTTAATTTCACAAGTAGTTTGTTTACGCATATTGTTGCAGTACATGGATAATATAATTCCTGTTGAAATGAATAAACTTAAATTTCTTGCAACCCTAGAATTCTTTAATATGGATGCATTTATCCCTGAGGAAATTAATCCAAAGTTAACAGAATGTAAAGGGCTCAACTCCTTCAATATGAACCATTAAAAAGTAAGAAGCATAATTAAAACATGATCTTATACCCCTTGGAAATAATCCACTCGAAGGATGGCCATAAGGTGAAGCAATACATAAAACATCAAATGGCCATGTTTTTATTATAAGAAAAGGTGCAAAATGACTTTTACAAGGAATTAGGGATGGGTAATCTCTGGGCAAGGAGAGTGCTGCATTTGCTGAAAGCCATTTACAAGAAAATGTCCAAACAAATTTAGCAGCAATGTTTCAACAATTCAAGAGGAAATTGACCTATTTTTTACTACGTACTTTCACAATATATGAGATATGGCTCCAAAGACTACTAGCAAGAAACAAAACATTCATCAAAGCATTGAATGAAAACCAGTTTTAGTGCCAAAGATACCCAAGTAGTAAAATCTGGTTTGGCAAAGCACCTTTATATCCAATCCCATTCGGAACCCAAAATTTTGAATGTCTAGATATGTGAACCTTCTAGGCAGTCCTCCTATTTCCCCTTCTTCCATCAAGAGATGGTTCTCATGACAGAAATACTACAATGTCACTTTATCCTAAAGGCAAATTCCACAGAAGGTAACATCGTTCCAATGCCTATTTTGGTGCAGAGACAGAACCTTTAGTCTTAAAGCTACAATTTAATGAAATTAATAAGGTTTTGGTCCAGCACAAAATGCATCAAAACAGCAGATAAACAAAGTTTTTAAAGCCTATATTTTGGCAGTAAGAAAACCAATATCAAATGCTTCCAGTTTGGCAAAGGGAATTTATATCCAAACCCAGTTATTCAAACCCTTATAATGAATAATTTATATAGGAGAAAGGAGGTAATCTAGCTCAAAATGTCTAGATAGGTAAAATTTCTCATCGACCCCCCTTTTTTCAGCTCTTCCATAAATACAGGGTGTTCCGGACTGAAATACCTCAATTTCTCATTACTGTGAATAAAACTTCAGCAGAATGTAACTGGGTCCTAATCACTTTCTTTGTGCACAACCAGGTACTCCAAACTCTTAAAATCCTAAGGATGACATCTGCAATGCATTCTCCAAGATCATCCACCAAGAACCAGGGAATACCTTCAATGCATTCCAGTATTAACATAGGGGCATTTATGTAAATATACCTTTACTTCTTCCTAACCAAATGCTGTGTGATATAGACAGATGCCTTGTTTCATCTTACTTTCATAGGTATCATGCAACAATTCATTCTGCACCAATAAACATTCGTCAACAAACCATGCCCAACTTTGCATATTTTTTCTTCAGCAACATTCTAAACATCGAAACCAGCCCACCTTAGGCTTTCCACACTTACTGAAGGGCCGAAGAGAAAACATACATTCCAATGTCTCGTTGACAATAAAATTTCTTTTTTCTCTTGGACAACCAACTTTGCAAAATCTTTATCTCATCATCGTATTCCTCAAGGAAATAAAAAGCAGGTATATTTCTAAGCAAAAAGGCATGAGGCAAGTGTTTTGGCTTGTACAAACTGAACTTAGTAGATAGTACTGAATTGAACTTATTAATAACTATCCTAGCATGATTGATGTACAAATAGATGAAATATATATATATATATATATATATATATATATATATATATATATATATATATATATCAATTATTTTTTATTTAAAAAATTATATAAAACAGGACAATGTCACTGTTAAAGAGTTATAATTTATGTTTTACAATTGGTTTTTCCAGAGTGCAAGTGAATATTTGGGAAGAGTTAAGGAATAACAAATAATTCTCAGCAGTCTAATGCACTTAATACACAATTTTATGTAGCCTAAGCACTCTTCTATTCACAATGCTCCAGGTAGTGAATGATTATTGACATATCTTACATTTTTATGATCATTTTGCAGAGTGTGTCATCATGTGCGATATTAGACGACTACGCTGAATGAATGCCTTTGAACACATATGGCACTTGTGTGGCTTTTCTCCAGTGTGTGTCAGCATGTGCCTCTTTAGTTGACTACTCTGAATGAATGCTTTCGAACACATTGTGCACTTGATAGGCTTTTCTCCAGTGTGTGTCATTATGTTTGCCTTCAGTTCGCCATTCTGGGTGAATGCTTTTGGGCAGATGTTGCATTTGTGTGGTTTCTCCCCAGTGTGTGTCAACATGTGCCTCTTTAGATGACTACTTAGAATAAATGCTTTTGAACACAGGATGCACGAGTGCAGGTTTTCACCAGTGTGTGTCTTTATGTGTGACTTTAGTTCACCACTTTGGATGAAAGCTTTTGAACAGATGTTGCACTTGTATGGCTTTTCCCCAGTGTGTTTCAACATGTGCCTCTTTAGTTGAGTACTTATAATGAATGCTTTTGAACACAGGCTGCACGGGTGTGGCCTTTCACCAGAGTGTGTCTTTATGTGTGACTTAAGTCCACCACTCTGGGTGAATGCTTTTGAACAGATTTTGCACTTGTGCGGCCTTACACCAGTGTGTGTCAGTATGTGCTTCTTTTGATTACCGCTAAAAGCAAAGGCTTTTGAACAAAAGGCACACTTGTATGGCTTTTCACCAGTGTGTGTAATCATGTGTAAATTTAGGTTACCTCTGGAAGTGAATCCTTTTGAACAGACTTTACACTTGTGTGGTTTTTCACCAGTATGTATCATCATGTGTGACTTTAGATGACTTTTCTGAGAGAATGCCTTTGAACAGATGTTGCATTTGTATGGCTTTTCGCCAGCATGTGTCAACATATGACCCTTTAGACAACTTCTTGTAGCAAATGGTTTGGAACAAATATTACACTTGTGTTGTTTTTCACCAGTGTGTGTTAGCATGTGCCTTTTTAAGTGACTCTTGGTAATAAATGTTTTGGAACAGATCTCACAGCTGTGTGGCCTTTCTACAGTATGTGTCAGCATGTGCCTCTGTAAAAGTATCTTTCCAGCTCAAACTTTTGAACACAATGCACATTTGAATGGCCTTTCCTCAGTGTGCGTTGACATGTGAATTTTCAGTTTACTGAAATTTAGAAAGTTTTTGGAGCATAAATCACATTGGTGCGTTTTCTTAAGAGCATGCACTAATTTGACATGACTTGCAAGGTCATGTTTTCTCTTAAATACCTCCAAACAAACATCACACTTGAATTGCATCACCTTGTTAAGGTGCACATGCATTACATGATCTTTGAGAAGGTCCCTTTGTTCAAATACCTTGTTGCAAATTTTACACACATTCAGTTGAGTGGATGAAGCATCTTCTCCTGCATCATCCTGTTTTTGGTATTTATCTGAAAGATTTGAAGTATAAGTAGATATTCATTAAAAAAGGTGCATACATTTATACAATCATACATCTACTCTTGCCTGTACATACTCATCAGTCTAAATATGTATGTTAGCAATGTCAGTTGCAATAAAATCCCAGGAACAAGCATCTGTCTTCACTTATTGCTGATCTGAATTAGGCCTTTTAGCACTTTGTCTTTTACCTTCATCAGAGTCAAAGTTGCTGTTGTTTCAAACAAAAGCAAGAAATACTTTACTAAGAAATAATAGAAACCAATAGAAAGAAAATAGTTTAACTGTAAATAATGGACATGTAAAAACAACAAATGAATGGCATTGACATCTTTCACATGATATTTAGATCTTACTTAGGATAAAACATAAGATATTGAAATGGATAATGGTTGATTTTGGTTATATCATTATAATTCTAAACTGATAACATCTAAAATCAGAATAATCAAGCAAAATTAAGGCATGGCTTGAAAACACAGCAAAATTAATTAAAGATCTAGTCTGAGTAGCTATATAAATAATACTAAATACATTAATAAATAATTGCAAATTGATGATAACATTATCATCTTTTTTGCAGTTTATTATAATATTTTAAATGGCCTTTCAGTTATATTTAAAACAATTTTCAAAAGTTAATGCAGTTTTTCACAATACATTAGAAGTACTGCAGGGGTTAATCACCAATAGTTCTTTACACCAGAAATAAGCTAAGATGAAGAGATAGCACAGTCCTTCAGCTTTCCTTACCTTCTTCCTGCAATACCTTCTCTCCCAGTCTTACTTTCATCTGAGGTATATCAGCATCACAATCATCGTTTATCTCCACTTCCTCCTCAGAGGGCATATTTACTTCTGCATTTGCCAAATGATCCTGCAAGATCAAAGAAAAAATATTACAGATTTTCAGGATATGCATGAAAAATATGTTTTAAAAACATGTTATTTTAAAAATTAAGATTAAAAAATTGTTAACTTGTACACATTATATTAATATATAAAAATAGTATTTTAGCTGATACTTCTTCAAAAAAAATTTTTTTCTTCAAACAATTGACTTGCATTGGTTAGGCTGATATGATTGATATATGCAGAGATTATGAAAGACTTGCTGGGAAGTTGTGTCAGCCTGTTCTGTTAAGAAATACAAAAGAAGTAACCGCTTACAACTCTACACAGTAAAAAACTTCAAACCTTTTTCTTTAAAAAAATAAAATGTGAGAAATAGAAATGCCTCTTGAGATTTGGCCTCAGCCCTATTGAACAGATATTAAGAACCCATCAACTGAGGCTGTGCACTTTGCCAACTAGTGCTAACTTCATATGCATTATTATTTTGTTTAGGTAGTCAGCAGTTAAGTTAGATTATGGATGGACATAACTACCAAATAGGTATTTTTGCAACTGCTAACAAAACAAAATCAAGTGACAAACTTTACATTATCTCAGTCTTCATCTCTGAGTACTTTTTCCCTTTACCCCATCCAAAATTATTATCTTGTTCCTGCCCTTTCCTCACTTGACTAGCATTCTCCCTTTTATTACAGTTTTTAGGCTCCTATTGCCAGTCAATATGGCTTTCCTCCAATTTTTGCTGCCTTCATAGGATTTTTGGACAAACCTATACCTTTGCCCACAATCTCTAGCACTTCCTGATTTGTTTTCTATTTGGTCAATTACATTTTCTCTATCCTTTTATATACCCTCATTTCAAAAGCCTTCAATCTACTTCTCTAAATGTCCTATACCAAATTTGAACCAGTCTTTTCTTTACATCTTTACTCCACATCCCTGACATTAACTCCTTCCCTGTTATTGCCTCATTTCCTAGTGCAGGTTTTCTCCTTACCTCACTGCTGCATTGACAGTATTGTTACTGAACACAATCTAGATCAGTAAACACTAGTTTTTGCCCTCCATTTTTTTCTTTTCTTCAAAATTCTACAATCTTTTTTCATTAATTTTGATTCTTATTCCATAGCTATGATATAATTGACAACCCTGCCTTACATCTCTTCCTAGAACTGCCCAACATGACCCTCTGTTCTTCACTTACACCTTCCAAGTCTGAGATATATGCAGGTTAATGATTAGCCTCCTGCTTATTCTATCTTTTCTTATTTTCCACATTTACTCATTAGTTCATCCCAATTCATTCTATCAAATGAGCTTTTGAAATCAAAAAAGATAGGTACACACTGATTGTAATCTAAATATTTCTTGATTAGTGTTCTCATTCCTTCAAAAGCATTCAGCATGCCTCTCCCTTTCCTGAACCCAGACTAAAAATCCCCTGAGTAATTATTTGCCCGAATCTATCTTTTTATCGACAATACAAAGAACCACTTTAGATAGGAAGTATTTCAAACTTATTGTTCTGTAATCTTCATATGATGTGACCTTTAATTTGTTTGGAAAGGAATTAAAACTTATCACAAAGTCTCTCAGCCAATATAAATCAGTCCATTATTCTCATATCTACCAAAATATTTTGGTAATTCTGCAAACATATTGTCTACCCTTAATACCTTATTTAACTTAATCTGCTATTAAGCCCTTTTTATGTCATCATTGGATATGCCTGGACCTAAGCCATCTTCTTCACTGTCATCTTACTTTTCCATGCTTAAGCTTGGTGACCATAGTTCTTAACCATTCAGTTCTTTGTATATTCTTTCCAAGTTTCTTGGATATTTTCTTTGTCTTAGCTTTTTTTATCTGAGTCAAGTTCTAACTGTATGTTACCATGTTGGCCGAAGTTCTTTAACAGACAGTTTTTCCCATTATTCCTTTCAATTCTCTTGGATCTTTTCTATGTCAGCTATAATCTTACACAACTTATCTTTAATTGCTACCATAGATCTTTCCCTCTTACTTTCTGATAATGATTTTACCTTCTTAAATAGTACTCTAATTTGGCCTTCCCTCAGCGGACTTATCATATTCTTGCATAATCCTGAGAACCCTCATTTCATATGCTACCAATAATTCAGAGTACCAATTACCTCCAAATATAACGAGTAGAGTCAACCCCAGCCGTACTCTAATGAATGAGCAAAGGATGGGTGAGGGAAATTGGTAGTAGCAGTAAATCAATAAATAATATAAAAATAAATAACTGAATATAAAACAATAAGAAATACAATAAATAAACTAAAAATAATTGAAATTATTGGAAACAGTAAACAGTTAGAATGATGAAATGGAGGACTAAATAAATCACGCACTATCTAGCTTGGGCTATATGTAATTGATACTTGCTAGTCAGATGCACTCACACTCTATAAGGTGTTATGAGACATTTCTCTCTGCATCAGGGGCTCACTAATCACACCAAGGGAAATACAATTAAAAATTATTACAAATGGAAAATAATTACATACTCTTGCTTGGATGTATTATATAGAATTGATCCCTGGCTAGTATCAAGCACTTACATTCAATCAGGGCTTAGGAGAAATTCCCTCTGCACCACTGGCCCATTAGTCATAAGGAATATAATTATTTAAAAAAATTACAAACTGTATGGATTTGATGTACTATACAGCATCGATCCTTGATAGTAGAATGAACTCACAATCTATCAGGGCTTACAAGAGGTTTCCCTCTCCATAGAGGGCCCAGTAATTACACTATTATTAGTGAAATAAAATTTAAAATTAAAATAAATAAAAAATAATCACCCACCCTCTAGCTTGGATGTGCTATATAGCCTTAATTCTTGATAGTCTCAAGTATCACATTCAATCAGAGCTTACAAGAGATTTTCCCTGAAACAGTAGCCCATCACCTACCAAAATGATTACAAACCATCTAGCTTGGATGTACTAAGCAGCATTTATCCTTACTTGTTGCTTGCACTTACACTATAGCAGGGCTTACAAGAGGTTTCCCTCTGCGTCAGGGGCTCACCAATCACACGTTGTGGAATAAAATCAAAAATTATAACAAATAAAATATAATCACCTACCCTCTAGCTTTGATGTAATATATAGCATTCAATCAGGGCTTATAAGAGGTTCCCTCTGCACCACTGGCCTATCAGTCACACATAGTATTATAATAATAAAAGCAAAATAATCACACCCTCTCTAGCTTAGATAAACTAAGCAGCATTGATCCCTGCTTATCGCATGCACTCCCACTATCAGGGCTTACGAGAGGTTTCTCTCTGCACCAGAGGCCTGCCAATCACTCACTTGCTTGGATATGTGAAGATGCCTTAATCCTTCCAAAACTCACTCACAGGTCGACCGTGGAATCTCATGTGACATTTATACTGTGACTGGTACTTAGTGAAAAGGTAAGGGGAGTGCCCAGAGGCTCTTGCATAATAACACCTTGGAGGACATATTCAAGTCAGACAAGGAAGTGCAAAAAGCAGGAGTCAGTTGGCTTTATGATGTGGCATGAGAAAGGTATGACTCAAGTATTATGAAGCTGCTTACAAGGATAAAAAACATGATTGATTGTCAAGGCAACTTTCAATCTTCAGGTTTTCTTATGGTTTAAACAAAGTTGAGAATACATTTCTTTTTCCATAAAAAGCAATGCAAGACCTTACTTTTTGAAGGGTCTTTGAAAAATGCAGTTAATGTGCATGACTATAGCTCATGCATATGACAATCTAATAATGGATTAACTTGAACATAAGTTCTCTCATCAAAGTAATACTCAAACCATACTGTCATGTCTTTTTCTTCTTCTTTTTCACAGTATCTTTCAATTAATCTACATCTGACTCGAATATAAATTTCCTAGCTATCAATATTCACACCAAGAAAAATAATTTTAACAGTTTGAACGAGACTTACCAACTATCAACAATAAATTTATTTCAACTGTGGCCAACCATGACATACAAAATCCTTCATCCCCTTCTCACTTAGTCAGTGGCTTTTGTTTCTACAAGAACGCTCCTCCCCAATAAAAATACATGGACCAGCTACTTCACTGTCTCAGAAAAAGTGGAAAACCTGAAAAACTGCTGAAGAGTAACATTCTCAAACCTTCATCCCAATACACTCTTCTTTTTGAACCAAACTGCCTGAAAAGCCGTTACCTTATCATCACTTCTTTATCCTAATACCATAAAATCAAACAATCAGTCAATGAAACACCATCATTTCCCTCTTCATCATAAACAATACTATTCTACCAAAACCATCATGATCTTTAACTATCCCATCCTTAATCACCCTGCCTCCCAATACCAATCTTTGATGACCACTTCTCTGTTTAGGTGATTGAAAACCTTTCAAAACCTGCAAGTAGCAGATAGTTAAGAAATGAGAGATGGTGCATATCTGAGTGCTCCTGTCATTAAAGGCATTCCAGCCTAACCAAGCCCACTGAATGCATCAAATACCTGGCTACCAATAATAAATTCATGTGTCAGGGAAATAACAAATAATATGATTTGTACATAGAGGTATTAAAAAGAATAAAGATAAGGATAAACTAAGTTATCCCAGTAAAAAACAGGAATTTGAAGTTGTATCAGAACATTTTACCAAGCCCTATCAGCTGCAGAGTAACAGAACACCTTATTAAAAACAGCATCTTTACAATTCTGACATATCTCCTTACTTGGCACAAGCGATCTATTTCCTGTTCTTAAAATTAAATCCTGCCACAATTTTCACACAAATCTAATACATGTCATGCTACATAATAGCCATTATCTATCTTAACACTTCTATTTGCAATAGAATCCTGGGCATACCTTATCTCCTCTTAAAACACTGACAAATCACTATATTCACCTATTTGAATACACTACCTATATCATGAGCAGTAATTCAATGCTTTTGCCTTTTTCATTGGAGAGGAACTACAATAAAACTATATGGCCAAAAACATATGTCAGAAAGACTAATATAGTATAATTAAATAAATAGCATAACATTTACAGCATAAAAAGTAAACATCTGTTCCTCTCATGGTTATCATGATTTGAAAAATTAAGCATTTGTCATTATGACACAAACGCTCTTATTTTTCCCTTACCTCAAGAGAAGTCCTTTCCTGAATTTGAATATTGTAGTCCACTTCCTCCTTGCTAGCTGGAATTTCAATAACCTCCGACTCTTCAATATCCACCTTCTCCCTTTTCACAGTGATCTGCATATATTTGTTAAAAATGATGAACAATAATAAAAAAATGACTAGCTTTGCCAGTTTCACCATTTAGGTACGAGAATTTTGGAACATATTGTGTAACAAAAATGATTTATGTTAGGTTATCATTGGTCATATATGAAGTGAAATGTAAATCTCAGACATTACACAATGACAAATTGAGATTTCTTCTTTTATCAGGAATCATTCAAAATTGTATGTTTTGAACTTATGACCCTATAACTTTAACTACATAAGGATTAGATGCTAGTCATTTTCTTGGCAATTTGTATGTTTACCCAAGATTAAATGAAAAACTACCATTGGTCCAATGTTTACATGAACGAAATATTTCAACATAAAAGTACATCTAATAAAAATGAATACATTAATGAATCTAACAGAGTAGTAAACATACCAAAATACAGAGGAATTACTTTGGCAATGCTATGGAAATAATTGTTTCCATAACTATTTATGTATACAAAGCATAAAAAATGAATGCTAAGATATAATGATGAAAAACACCATAATTGTAATCAGAATAAAACACGTCAAAGAAAGCCAGGCTAAGTACTCTTACGCATGCTCTTTAATAAACAAATCATTATTCAATTTTTTCCTATGTACACATCTTATTTATAAAATATTCATAATTTTTAAGTCATTTCCTGTATTTTCCATTTGGTCCTTAGACCTTTAGGCATTTCTACATTAGGGATGAAATACTCTTAATTACCCTTAATTTTCCCTTACCTCAACCGAAGTCTCTTCCTGAATTTGAATATAATGGTTCACTTCATCCTGGCTTGCTGGAATTTCAATATCCTCCGGCTTTCCAACATCCATCATCTCTCTTTTCATTGTGATCTGTACATAATTGTTAAAAATGTTGAAAATAATAAAAAAATATGACTAGCAACCTATAAATTAAAGTAGAGTGCAAAATCAACAATTTATATAGAATGAAAATGATTGTGATAATTGCAATTTGAAATTAAACAGCAGGGCTTCTGTCCTAATATCTTATGCTTATGGAATAAAATATTTTCATTTTAATCCAAGGGATGATCATTTGTATTTACGAATAGTGGGGCTAGGTATCACAGCAAAACCAATTAATAATCTAAAAAATTCTAAAATACAGAAAGACATTATGTTTGCTAATTTCAACATTTAAGGATAAGAAGTTTTGAACAGATACTACCTTAAAAAATGAATTGTATTAGGTTATCATTTGATATATATAAAGTAAAAATAAAAATCTCAGACATTCTCCAATGACTGAATGAGAATTATTCTAAATTGTGGAATCATTCAAAACTATAAGTGTTAAACAATTGAAACCAATAATTTATATAAATAAGAAAATATGCTAGTCATTCTCTAGATAAATTTGTTTCCAAAATGAACTGAAAAACTACAGGATGGAAAATTTAAGGAAAGAATTAAAGAACACCAAATGTGTAAAAAATAAGAGCTTAACATTCCTCTTTGCAAAGAAACTCATCAAAAGTGTCCACTGATATTACTTTGACTTAAATTATTTATTTTGCATATAAATGTCAAAGGCTTGATGCTTTGAGCAGTTGCAGATTTTGAAATGCATCTGTTGCAAAGATATCTTTGGCAATGAAATTTTGTATCCCTCTCACTCCCCACTCCTAGGCCTACCACTCTTCCAAGTCAAAGGTCGACAAAAGTATGTCGAATTGGAAAGTCAATTATTTAATTTCATTATAAAACAAGATAATTTGGGAAAATATAAGCTCTCCTTGATGCACCAATGCCACATTTGATGAATAAATTATGAGCATATACCTCATAAATTGCCTGTTTTGTAATATAAAATGTCCAGCTTATATATTAGCATGGGTGGATAACGTTCTTATCTTTGGAAAATTATTATAAAATGTAATAAGAAGCTTAAATTACGTTGTAACAAAAATATTAATAACGTTTAAAAAATTAAAAACAAGTTTTTCCGACTATGCCATTAGTTATTAGAGAAGATCTCAATGGAAAAATACTTTATTCAATATGAATAAATAAAACATAAAAAAAGGATTTATCAATTTTCCAACGTCCACTTTACACCTTTTTGGCACCTGCATTAATTTTTAATCCTTGCGCAACTATGATGCCTATATACAATTAAGCTGCATAATTGCTAAAAAGTAATTATAGATGTAACTCCAATTCAAATTACAAATTATGTTGATAGCGCTGATTAAAAATTACACAATTGCACATTTTACTTAATAATTCTTGGAGTTTCTTCATGAGGAGGAAATTTCTTCAAGAAAATAGGCTTCTACTGGCTTTTGAACAAGAAGTCATTACTACAATATATTATTTTCACACGAGATTATATTTCACATTGGTACATACGTAAATTCATTATCTTTTTTGTTTTTTTTACAATTTATGAAACGTAATTGCCTTTTTTATGAACTATTTTCACGAATTTTTGAAAAAAAGGCAGTCTAAGTACTCTCACACATGCTCTTCTAATTAATCAAGTATTCAATTATTTCTCACGAACATCGTTAATGCGAACAATATTCACAACTTTTAAGTCGATGCTCGTATTTGCCATTTGGTTATTACCCATTTAGGCATTTGTAAACTTGGGATGAAATCTATTTAATATAAACACGTTTATTAAACAATATGACTAAATTCGTAACGGATATTGTTACCATGGACATTATAAAATAAAAACATAACTTGGAGACAACTCACCTTTTCGCGGCAAATATTTCCCTCTTCCTGTTTGTATTCCGTTTGCCTCTCCAACGTAAGATTGTTTTCGTAACATTGCTGCTTAAACATATAGAAATCGGTCAGTATTTTAAAGCACTGATAGCAAATAAACCACGGGTGGCTTCTATCCTCCACTACCTACGAAAAAAAGATTATCAAGCTAATAAACCCCACACATCTTCTCTCAAAAGGACTCTTATTATTAACATAGTGATGCAAAGGCTTTTTATTGACCGAAAACAGGGAAATACCGACAAATTTGTGGTAAAATTACCATAAAAGCGTCATGGTGAAAACGTAAACATTCATGGCTAGCTTACTTTCAATTCCAATAACTCTTCTATTGCTTCCCGTACCAACTGCTCAGCATCGTCGTTTTCACTAAAAATATTTGTCAACCGACCACCACGGCCAAGACATAATCTACACTTTAAACTTTCTTGTCGAGACATCTTCGTAGCACTTAAAAACGGCAACTTTAAAAACTCGTAAGCAATAGATTCCAAGATGGCCGACTACATATCGATGGGTCGTTCGTTCTGAATCGATTACTAAGTGCGAGGTGTAGAGTCGATCTGGTTATATTTTGGCTCCAAGTGATCACCAAATTCAAATAAATTTCCGCATCTTATAATTATTTAATCTCTCACTTAATTGAGTGTAATCATTCTTATCAACAAATAAAACTCTTCAAATAGCAAGAGTTTAAAATAGTATTTGGTTACCTAAAAAGGACAATTTAAAAATAATATTACAATTCCGTAGTATTAGAGTTAACCTTATTTATTATTTATACGTTAACCCCAAGTTTAATCCTTTTAAAGTGATGTTGTGATAAGCTGAGTTTTCGGATAAAACATTTTTCAGAAAGCGTCACTATTCAGAGTGAAAAAAATATTCATGAAATCATTTCTGGCATAAGTTACCTTTTTAATGTGTTAATGAACCAAGCACAAATTACTTAATACGTCATTTTTTTTGGAGTTAATATATTTTAACATCGGAAGTTGAAACAAAACCATGGCATGGAATCTTAAACATACAACGACTGTTAGACAAAAGACAAATGATTTGAAATAATTTAAAAGTAAAGTTTGAATTGCTCTGTTATTTGTTTTTAATTAGACCATTTAAATTGATAGTTATTTTCCTAAGTATTTGCTGATATTTTTCTGCTCAGTAATTTTCAAAATAAATGACGTTTGTAATGTGAAATGATTAAATCCGGGTTTTCGTTTATTATAAAGAGGCAAGTCCAAAGTCATGTGTCAATTACTAGTCATACCTTTTTAGCAAAAGCTACAATATTAATACTTAGATTTTTCTTGACCTGTTTACTCCAGAAAAAAACTTGCTATAAATCAAAGTTTTAATGGTAGTTCTGTGTTAATATTAAAATGAAATTCCGTTTATTTTGAATGAATAGTGAATTAACGATTTCATGCATCATTAAAATTCAATAATGATCCATCCTTTGGATTTCTCCCAAACAATCCCCAAACTCCTCCCTTATTTGCCCATTTTTATCCGTTTTCAGTCATGTCTGCTTAACCTCCCACATTTTTCTCCCCACACAAAATACATAAGGCTCCAATGAACGCCTATTATACATTTAGCAGGACAGGTGACAATAGAAGAGACGGCATGCCATAGTCATACTCCTAAAGCTGCTCATACTGACTCTTCTTTCCCCATGCGCCCCTAATAGCAGTTTCAGACATGGACAGTATGTGGAATAGCTTCCTTTCCTATCTGTGGTTTAATACTTAGATACTATTCCCACCCATATTTGTATAATCAAAGCTAGTTGTTCGTTATTATGGTAGTTCAAACGATCAGACTTTTCCATTAGCTCAAGATAATAATAGTATTATGGCTCTATGATATAATCCCTAAGATACTCTGCCTCCCAGATTTTCCTAGGCCCATTTATAACTATTAGAGCAGTTCATCAAATTCTATCGAATAATTATTTTGACGAGTATTCTTAAAGAAGCCTAGTGAAAAAATGGAACAGTAGAACTTATAATTTAATTTCATTACTCTAGAATTACGACGGCTGATAGATGCCTTTATTTTTGGTTAATCTTGAATGTTTGCCTCGTAAACAATGGTTATTGTAAACCTTTTGACACGGATCTTGAAATGAAAGAACGGAACAGCAATGTTTTCCTTCATTTATTTATTCGCCAATTCTATGATTTCATTGATACTACAAAAGATCAAAAATATCTTAGGAAAGGCAGATTCCGGTTTTCCAAGACTCCGCATTGAATGAAATCTGAGTAATCGCGAGAAAGGTTTTCATATGTGTGATCTGGAATAAGATCCTCTCTTTTTACACCAGCCCATTTTTTTTGCATTCAAACAACTTTCTAACAAATGAAGAACGAAATGCAAGTGGCCAGCAGACGAGCTACGTATTTTATATGCTATTGCAATATTAAAAACTTTAAATGCTGCGTGAAGTAATGTGTGAAAAACGGCCATGTACTTCTATAGTTGGTTTTTAGTTCAATTCTTCTGTAGACTTGAAAACGATCAGAATATCCGCTAAAGCCGCATTTTAACTCTGCAGATGGTGTTTAAACAGTCGTGAAGTGTTTATCGATGTTTCGGCGAGAAGACTAATTTACACTTCATCCTGGAAAAGAAAATAGAGGATTTAATAGATGTTAAAGTAAGTTCAAAAGAATATTTTCCTAGCTCTTTAAATTATGTGTTTAAGATATTTCCCAGATCTGTCGAAAGAATGAACAGAACATTCACCAAGTAATTAGTTTTTTCGTTTTCCACTTTATATTAAAGAATGCCTATCATACTTCATCGCATAATAAACATGTATTAAAGGGTAGATTTTTTAATTTACCTAATTAGTAGATTACATTGAAATAGCCCCAAATATTAGGATCGGATTAAGATCATTTATTTCCATTTCAATCCATAGCATCACAACTCAATTGAGTGTAACAAAAGAAAAACGAAATGCAAATGCCCTGCTATAACGTTGTTTACTTAATTCTTTAGGCTGTGTTAATAACTTTTAATACACGTTCAATACATTTTGACAAATTGTATTATTTCTCTGACGTTAGATTGTCCAGTAAATCATTCGGAGTATCATTGATCAACAGTCGCGGTCTGTTGGTCAATGTTTTCGGTTTAGAATACTAAATTCTAAATAAATTTGGAAGATACGATAGAGGATTTAATAGATGCCAAAGTAAGTTCAGTTGTCTTGCTAAGTGTTTTAAAAATTTTGTTCGTTAGATATCTTAAATGAATTGGTATTTGGTTTATATATTCCGTACACTGTTGTCTAAATGTATATATATAAGTATAGGCGAGAGGAGTTACGTGCATTCTGGTGTTAATACATGTTAATGGCATAGTCTATTAGGTTGTGTCCATATCCTCACAACATATCTCCACAATGGTTCCTTTTTTTCTATAAGTGATTAACCTCTGTTTATTATTTAACCAATTACATAGTCTGGTGTTGTATTTCTTTCGCAAGATTAATAAAATGCATCAGATTTCTATTTTGGTGTCCTTACCAAAACTTACATTTAAATTGTAGTCCACCATGCAGTAATATGTAATCTCTTTTATGAATAGTTGATATCAGCAATTTAATTGCCTTTGGGTAAAATTGTTAGTTTTTTCCTAAATGAGCGAGTCTCACATGATTCTCATTAGAAATATATGAAAGAGTTTTGCCATACGGATTTATTGAACTGATAGTCTAATTTATAAATTTTGACTGTAGGATGTTAATGAATTATGGCATTTTAATGCTTTGCAATACATTCCTGGTGAATTCGAGAAAGATTATTCTGACGACTTGATTGACAGTGATGCTATTGACAAGAGGGCTGTGGCATCCCAGATGACATGATCATTGTCAAAGAGGAGGTTGACATTGCCATTGGATGACCTACTTCTCCAGTAGTGAATATTCATTCATCAATTGTTGCATCAATAGACGAAGGTAGCAGTCATTGGTCAGACAATGAAGAGGCAGATAATATGGTAACTGATCATACATATTCCAGCATAAAAAAATGCACACTCTTTTGGAAAATAAATTTATTATTAAATGCACTTGCACAAATTGATTCAATTATTCACCCCCTCTCCCTTCCAAGTACTCTTTCCCTGAAATATAATTGGAGCAGCACGCCAATGACATTAGACAAATGACTATCAGTCTGCATTACTTTACAGTGTACCAATTTCTCACTTACTTTTTAGACTTTTAATAGCCTCTGACAGCCTTTTTACAATTCTTTTTACACTATTTTCATTTGTGTTAATTTATTATTTAATTCTTAATGCTTAGCTCTACTTAAATCTCAATATTAATTATCAAACTAATGCCTATCTGATTCACCTGGTATTTTTCATGCATACCTATTTCTTTTAGTGTCAAAACATGGAGATAGTAATGGCTAATCCTCATCTTTAACCTGCAGAACTCAATTACTTTCTTCATGCAGTGATTCTCCGAACTAATCACCATCTATTCTTTTCCTTACATCTTATTCCAATCTTAAATCACTATCATATGTTGCAAATGCTGCCCTATTTTCCGGCATGAACTCATTATTTATTTTGTCCTGTAAAGGTGTTAAATCCTATCCATTACTTTCTGCTTACAGGTATATTAATTGAAATTCTTAAACTAGGAGATACCCTAATAACTCTATACCAGAGTCATCTATTCAATGTAACTTTAAATAATAATGCCTTGCCTAATGACTGGAAAAAGGCAAACATAACAACAATTTTTAAAAAAATCCTGTATGATTGCCTTGTCTGTAGACCAGAATGATGACCAAGGGTGTCCATCATATGTGAACGTCTACCAATAATAATTTATCAGTTGATAGGTCTATGATAACTATGCTTTTATTAACGTTTTCATTCACCATTTTAATCATCCTTAAATATTATATCATGAATATCAGGGCTTCAGGGCTCATTTTTTTGTAATGCCCGGGTTCATCTAAGACATAGCCACACAGGTTTTGAAATAAATGAGTACAAGTTTAACGACATGTTATTCATATGGAATATTTATTCACCTTATGCATGTGATTCAAAGGAAGAAAGTGTAGCAAATATTGACCTAGAAAATAAGATTAATTACTGGAAAGCCTGGGTTTGAGGAAGGTAGAGGCAGGGGTGTGGGAAGATGCTAGGATTTACTTTAGGGAGGAAAATCACCCCCTCAATCTGCCTTTCCCCCTTCACCCCCAAACAAAATTTTGAAATACAACTTCTTCGAATGGATCATATTTCATTTGTTTTCTCATTGATTTCAACCCTATTGTTTTAAGAATCTACTCCATCTGCAAAGGTAAGGGCATACTTCTGCCTTTCTCTTTCACACCTCTGCCTCTAAAGGCATGAGTTCATGCTCCTCAAACCAGCTGAGCTCCGTTACGGAGGAGTCCGTGAAAGCCATGTGGCTAGAGTTCAGCATGGAAGAAGACAGGAGCTGTTTCTGACCCAACTTGAACAAGTTGCTGCCAGGGATCAGTTCATCCTGGGGTGTCATCTCATTATTCCCATTGCACCTTGGCTCCTCAATATGAATAACCTCCTACCTGACTGCTGCCTCAGCAGATGATGCCTTTTTACTGCTGGGAATCCTGCCGGCACTACTGGTATGGAGTTGATGAAACAATTCCCATCACCTCCAAACTATCCTCACTGACCTCTAGCAATTTCCCATTTCCCCTCTTTTCCTCCTCCTCTTCCTCTGACCCTCCCTGTGTGTCATCAGAGATCTCCTCGGAGGTCATTGCCTTTTTGGCTGACTCCTTGAAGCTGCTCGCTTCAATTCCCTCACATTGAATATATTTTTTATTATAAAACACCAAAATTATAATTAAAAAATTATTGTTCTTAGATATTATCATGTTGTGTTGTGATTTTCTTAATAAAATATGATAGAATACATCACTTTATACTTTTCTTTTATGATTACATCGATTTATTAAAGAACTCTTTCATCCGTTTAAATTAAAATACCATAATCCTCAATTTAGCATATTTTCAATTTAATTACATTGTTTTTGAAAAATGAATTTTCATGTTTTTGGTGTACTTAACAATATATCAACCATGAGGCTTCCATGGCCATGTTTTTATTATGTAGCCCTTTAATAAACCGTTTTGGGAAGCTGTGGGAATGGAACTTTCACCTATGCAGGGATAGTTTGAAGGTCAAGAGGCATATATACCTCGTCAAACTTTGAGAAGAAAATTTCAGAGAAATAGCTGTGAGAAGTCTAACATTCATGAAGGCAGGCAGTGCAAGTTGAATGATATGTAGTTTGAAAGAATTCAATCATGGTAATGCTTGCATAAAGCTTGGCTTGCATGGCTTGCTTGCATAGGCTTTTAATTTATTTTGGGGTGTTCTTTAGCCGGAACTTTACGATACAGAAGTGGCCAGAGGAGGTAACTAAAGCATTTAAAAATATTTTTGTCAGCAGCAACCATTGAAAATTCAAAGTGGTATGGGTGATGAATTTTTAATTGGCAAATTTAGTAAATTTCTTACTGATAGAGGAATAAAATCAGCACTTATATTTAAAACAACATTGCAATGACTATCATCAAATGCTAAAATTAAATAAAATACTGAACCAAGAACTATGTTGATTATCTCTGCAAATTAATGCAAACTTATAATAATAGGGTTAATTCCAAATTATTTAATGAACTTAGTGACATGAATTAAAAAGGCATTTACACTTGATAGCAGGAGAAAAACCAAATTTGTTGAATGTTTCAAATATTCAAATCAGCCATCTATTGAGGATTAGTGAAAAACAGTTTCCATTTGCAAAAGTTAGCATACCAATTTCTACCAGGGAAGTGTTTTGTCACTAGAGTAGATCCAGACCTACACCAACACATGTTGCAAATGGCATTTACAAATTGCCAACTGAAAAAAGTTATTTGCATTTTGATTTTACATATTCTTGATACATATCAACTGATAGTTCATAATTACTCAAAAGGAAACACTGAGGGCAGTGAAAAGGCTTTTGCTGATGAGATAGTGTATCTACAACAGTGATGAGACCATCTTATCTTGTTCCAGCAACTGATCCTTTCCCGGGCATCCTTCATCCTATCCGAATCTTAGTTATACACTTATCCTTAATTTCCAATTCTTAATTTAAAAACAAGCAGAATTCTCCATTATTCGAAGGGTCCTGCAAGATCAAAGAAAAGCATTACATCTGCAAAGATGTAATGCTTGTTTCATAACTCCATAGTTATAACGACTGATAGAATTGTTTACGTTCTCCTAATCACTACTGCAAACTGAGGTATATAAACTGCAGTCATTAATGGTCACAATAACTCAAGTGAGGTGATAGGATAACAAAATAGAAAGTGCAAATACATTTTAAGAGGGAAGATAATAAAAATTCAAATGGCTAAGTTCAACTGTGAACAATACTGATGTCAAAGCACAGATTGCTAATTATGCAAGCAACATGAATATATACGCTCACCAAATTCTCTGCTTCACCATTGCTGGACCAGTCAGCTTGAATTAATTTGAGCATTGGCAATTCTACATCCTTTACAGGAGCAACAGAGCAACCACTATGAGTGTCAACCTCCTCTTTGACAAGGATCACATCATCTCGAACATTCAGTCTTATTCTTTTCAGCATCACTGGCAATTGCATCATCAGCAATCTATTTTCAACCAGAAAACTGAGACAGCATAAAAATGGCAGACATTTAGCACTTTAATAATGGCAGATGATAAAAATTTCAAAAAAAAAATTATCACACCGACATATCTTTTGAGCTTTTTGAAAACTGAGCAGCTGTAGAAAATCTAATTAATATCAGAGACTTCAATAATTAACTTTGGGAAACCATATTTTTTAAAAACTGCAATGCATTGTTGCTGAATTCTTTGAACTAAATCTTGACTTTGTTGTTGACCTCATTGTTGTCCTCTGGTAGGGTGATCCATGTGGCCGGGCTTGCTGAACAGTGCCGCAAACTTCTTCTCCGTGCCATCATTGGCGCTGGTGGTAGTGGCTTTACAGGTTTTGCTGATTTACCAGGCTGGATTTGCAATTGCCTAATGGTCTGCATCTCTTGAGATAAGGCCTGAAATTTTGTCTGCAGGGCTGGAGCCAATGGGGGTGGATCCTGCTCCCCCATGCTCAGCTTTGGTGACTTGTTCCTTGGTTCAGGAGATGGTGAAGACATGCTTGGCTGTGGATGGGATGTGTGTCTAACTTCTGGATGCTTTGCTTGTCCCTGGGTTTGTCTTGGACTGAAGATGGGTGAGGTCAATTGGTTTGACATGTGCATGGTGGGGTAACCACCACATACAATGGAGAGATCTGAAGGCACTCTTCCTTTGTGAACCTTTTTGACTGACAAACCAACTCAGGCCTTGTCTCACCTATATATCCACCTGGCTCCCAAATCTGAGGCTAAGTATACCAGATTCAGTATCCCCTATCATAATCACTGAGCATCAGGGAGCAGGAGCCACCCGCATGGGCTTTAGCCCTGCAAACTCAATTTCAGGCCTTATCTTGGTATTTGGAGGCTATTGGGGGCTAGTTACTTTCTCTGCTCCAGTTACGGTTTTCAAGGAAGACCCGGTACCCAAAAATCACTTAACCTTTAATGGAAATGCAGGTGTACAGAGCGCCTTGGCTGGGACTTGAACCCGGGACCCTCCAGTCAGCAGTCCAATGCTCTACCAACTGGACTACAACAACATACACATGTATATATATATATATATATATATATATATATATATGAGAAAGTAGTTATTGGGGAAAGAATGAAGAGTTTGGGTAGGGGTGTAATGAGAGGAGAAGATCTACCTATGTGTGGAATTGGAAATTGACAAGCGGCTTAAATATCCTGCTGCTACCAAAGCAGGATATTTAAGTGATGACTTAAAATGGACATGATACAATCTTGGAGGTTTAAATGACTGGATCACCCAGATATATGGCATCTCATGCTTGTAGGTTTATGCATGTGTTAGTATGTCTGCTTGAGTGTGCATTATTGTTTGTGTGTGCTAGTATTACGGTTAGTGTGTTTTTCTCTGCATAGGTGAATGTTTTTGATAGTGTTTTGTTGTGCATATATATGTATATAATCGCATTTGTCACTGCATTTTTGATAATAATTATATGTTAGTATTTTCCATCTACCCTGAAATTTTTAAGCATATCATTCTGTGGGAAATGTTGCTAACTTTTTGATAGTTAAGAGATTTGAGAGAAAATGCTGATTTTCATTGGAAAAATTGGCTTATATTACAGCTATATTGTAACGATGAATTACTGAAATAAACCTTAGTCCATAATTAAATGCCTGGTTATGTTGAAACATTATAATAATACGATATCTATAAGGAGATAGTAGATTCTAATAGATAGTACGATATGTATAAGGATTCTCTTTTACACTTAGTTCATTTAATCAAGACTTTGGTGTTAATGAGAATGAGTATACTAAATGCTGTCCAGGCTGCCATTACAACTGATCTGAAACAATTTATAATGAATAATTTCTAAAATATTCTCCATGGAACACTTTTCTTCATTAAGCAGCAGAAGTTTCAGGAGAAATGTGAGGTAATTTAGCTCAAAATGTCTGGATAGGTAAAATTTCCCATAGACCCCCCTTATTTCCAGCTCACCATACATACAGTGTGTTCCCGACTGAAATACATCAACTTCTCATTACTCTGAATGAAACTTCAGCAGAATGTAACTGGGTTTTAATCACTATTTTTGTGCATAGCCAGGTATTCCTAACTCTTAAAATCCAATAGATGACGTCTGCAATGCAATCCCCAAAATCATTCACCAAGAACCAGGGAATACCTGGTTTGTTCTATCTTACTTTCATAGGCATCATGGAACAATTCATTCTCCACCAATAAACATTGGTCATCAAACCATGCCCAACTTTGCATATTTTTTCTTCAGTAACAGTCTTAACATCTAAACCCTGTCCATCTTAGACTTTCCACACTTACTCTAAAGAGATAACATATACACTCCAATGTCCTGTGAACAATACAATTTCTTTTTTCTCTTGCACAACCAACTTTGCATTATCTTTATCTCATCATTTTATACCTCAAGGAAATTAAAAGCAGGTATATTTCCAGGCAAAAAGGCATGAGGCAAGTGTTTTGCCTTGTATAAACTGAACTTAGTAGATAGTAGAGAAATGAATTTAGATAATGAGAAATGATTAATAACAATCCTAGCATGATTGATGGACAAAAGGGTGAAATAGTTAATAATATATATATATATATGTATATATATATATATATATATATATATATATATATATATATATATATATATATATATATATATATATATATTAAATAAATATAAGCCTTAAAGTTGATTTAACGTTTAGAAGATCCATAAATTGAAAAAATGATAGGTTTGTTTGAGTTAATGATGAATTAGAAGATTAACATGTAAAAAATTATGAAATTGTTATTCTTACAGGTTGAAATCGTTTCTTCTTAGATTAATGTTATCAAGATGTACATAATCATCCAGATATTTTCAGCTTAATTTGAAAATATTTTTTATTTAAAAAATTATATAAAACTGGACAATGTCACTGTTAAAGAGTTATAATTTATGTTTTACAATTGGTTTTTTCAGAGTGCAAGGGAATATTTGGGAAAAGTTAAGGAATAACAAATAATCCTCAGCAGTCTAATGCACTTCAATTTTATGTAGCCTAAGCACTCTTCTGTTCATAAGGCTCTAGGTAATGAATAATTATGGACATATCTTACATTTTGGTGATCATTTTGCAGAGTGTGTCATCATGTGCGATATTAGATGACCACGCTGAACGAATGCCTTTGAACACATGTTGCACTTGTGTGTCTTTTCCCCAGTGTGTGTCAACAAGTGCCTCTTTAGTTGACTACTCTGAATGAAGGCTTTTACGTGTGTCTTCATGTGCCTTTTTAGATGATTACTCTGAATGAATGCTTTTGAACACAGGGTGCACGTGTATGGCTTTTCAGCAGTGTGTGTCAGTGTGTGCTTATTTTGATTACTTCTAGAAGCAAAGGCTTTAGAACAAATATGACACTTGTGTGGTTTTTCACCAGTGTGTGTAATCACGTGTAACTTTAGATTACCTCTGGAAGTGAATGCTTTTGAACAGACTTTGCATTTGTGTGGCTTTTCACCAGTGTGTATCATCATGTGGGAAATTAGATAACTATGCCTTTTGAATGATTTTGAACACACCCGGCACTTGTGTGGCTCTTCCCCAGTGTGTGTCATCATGTGGCACTTTAGAGAACTTCTTGCTGCAAATGCTTTAGAACAAATATGACACTGGTGTGGTTTTTTGCCAGTGTGTGTCTTCATGTGTGACTTTAGATTACTTCTCAGAGTGAATGGTTTTAGACAGATGGTGCATTTGTGTGGCTTTTCACCAGTATGCGTCAACATATGACCCTTTAGACAACTATTCCTAGCAAATGGTTTGGAACAAATATTACACTTGTGGTGTTTTTCACCAGTGTGTGTTAGCATGTGCCTTTTTAAGTGACTCTTGGCAATAAATGTTTTAGAACAGATCTCACATCTGTGTGGCCTTTCTACAGTATGTGTCAGCATGTGCCTCTGTAAAAGTATCTTTCCAGCTAAAACTTTTAAACACAATGCACATTGGAATGGCCTTTCTCCAGTGTGCGTTGACATGTGAATTTTGAGTTTACTGAAATTTAGAAAGTTTTTGGAGCAGAAGTCACATTGGTGCTTCTTCTTAAGAGCATGCACTAATTTGATATGACTTGCAAGGTCATATTTTCTCTTAAATACTTCCAAACAAACATCACATCTGAATAGCATCACCTTCCTAAGGTGCACATGCATTACATGATCTTTGAGAAGGTCCCTTTGTTCAAATACCTTGGAGCAACTTTCACACACATGCAGTTGAGTGGATGAAGCATCTTCTCCTGCATCATCCTGTTTTTGGTGTTTATCTGAAAGATTTGAAGTATAAGTAGATATTCACTAAAAAGGTGCATACGTTTAAACAATCATACATCCACTGTTGCCTGTACATACTCATCAGTCTAAATATGTATGTTAGCAAAGTCTGTTGCAATAAAATCCCAGGAACAAAGCATCTGTCATCACCTACTGCTGACCAGAATTAGGCCTTTTAGCACTTTTTCTTTTACCTTCATCAGTGTCAAAGTTGCTGTTGTTTCAAACAAAAGCAACAAATATGTTACTAAGAAATAATAGACATGGAAAATCAAAGAAAATAGTTTAACTATAAACAATGGACATGTAAACACAACAAATGAATGGCATTGACACATTTCACATGATATTTATATCTTACTTAGGATAAAACATAAGATATTGAAAGGGAAAATGGTTGTTTTTGGTTATATGATTTATAATTCTAAACTGATAATATCTAAAATCAGAATAATCAAGCAAAATTAAGAAATTGCTTGAAAACACAGCAAGATTAATTAAAGATCTAGTCTGCTTAGCTATATAAATAATACTAAATCTATTAATAAATAATTGCAAAAATGATGATAACATTATCATCTTTTTTGCAATTTATTATATTTTAAATGGCCTTTCAGTTATTTTTTAAACATTTTGCTGATAACACAGTCCTTAGCTTTCCTTACCTTGTTCCTGCAACACCTCCCCTCCCAGTCTTACTTTAATCTTAGGTATATCAGTATCACAATCATCCTTAATCTCCACTTCCTCCTCAGAGGGCATATTTACTTCTGCATCTGCCAAATGATCCTGCAAGATCAAGGAAAAAATATTAGATTTTCAGGATATCCATGCAAAATATGTTTTAAAAACATGTTATTTTAAAAATTAAGATTAAAAAATTGTTAACTTGTATACATTAAATTAATATAATAAAATGATATTTTAGCTGATACTGATTAGCTCTTCAAAAAATTTTTTTTCGTCAAACCATTGACTTGCATTGGTTAGGAAGATATGATTGATATACTACCTTGATCAAAAATTTATTCAGAAAATTAAAAATACAAGTTTATTCATCTAAATCTATATTGTCCCCTTCAAAGTAATCCTCATTGACTGCAACACACTTATGCCAGCGCTTGATCCAATCCTCGAAACATTTTTTATATTCGGTTTTTGGTATGTCCATCAGTGCTTCCTGCAATTTTTCCATTACTTCCTCTCGGCTGCTAAAAAGCATTCCCAATAATGGTTTTTTAACTCGATTGAACAGAAAGACTTTTCTATGCTAAAGCTTGGTGACCTTAGTTCTTAACCATTCAGTTCTTTGTATATTCTTTCCAAGTTTCTTGGATATTTTCTTTGTCTTAGCTTTTTTTATCTGAGTCAAGTTCTAACACTGTGTTACCATGTTGGCCTAAGTTCTTTAACAGACAGTTTTTCACATTATTCCTTTCAATTCTCTTGGATCTTTTCTATGTCAGCTATAATCTCACTCAACTTATCTTTAACTGCTAGAATAGATCTTTCCTTCTTATTTTCTGATAATGATTTAACCTTCTTAAACAGTACTTTAATTTATTCTTCCTTCTGCGGACTTATCATATTCTTGTATAATCCTGAGAACACTCATTTCATATGCTACCAATAATTCAGAGCACCAATTACCTCCAAATATAATGAGTAGAGTCAACCCCAGCCATACTCTTATAAATGGGCAAAGGATAGGTGAGGGAAATTAGAAGTAGCAGTAAATCAATAAATATTATAAAAATAAATAACTGAATATAAACCAATAAGAAATACAATAAAAAACTAAAAATAATTGAAATTATTGGAAACAGTAAACAGTTAGAATGATGAAATGGAAGACTTTAAATAAATCACGCACTATCTATCTTGGACTATATAGCATTGATACTTGCTGGTCGCATGCACTCACACTCTATAAGGTGTTATGAGACTTTTCTCTCTGCATCAGGGGCTCATTAATCACACAAAGGGAAATACAATTAAAAATTATTACAAATGGAAAATAATTACATATTCTCTTGCTTGGATGTATTATATAGAATTGATCCCTGCTAGTATCAAGCACTTACATTCAATCAGGGCTTAGGAGAAATTCCCTCTGCACCACTGGCCCGTTAGTCATAAGGAATATAATTATTATAAAAAATTACAAACTGTATGGATTTGATGTACTATACAGCATTGATCCTTGATAGTAGCATGAACTCACAATCTATCAGGGCTTATAAGAGGTTTCCCTCTCCATAAAGGGCCCAGTAATTACACTATTATTATTTGTGAAATAAAATTTAAAATTAAAATAAACAAAAAATAATCACCCACCCTCTAGCTTGGATGTGCTATATAGCCTTAATTCTTGATAGTCTCAAGAATCACATTCAATCAGGGCTTACAAGAGATTTTCCCTGAAACAGTTGCCCATCACCCACCAAAATGATTACAAACTATCTAGCTTGGATGTACTAAGCAGCATTCATCCTTACTTGTTGCTTGCACTTACACTATAGCAGGGCTTACAATAGGTTTCCCTCTGCGTCAGGGGCTCACCAATCACACGTAGTAGAATAAAATCAAAAATTATTATAAATAAAATATAATCACCTACCCTTTAGCTTTGATGTAATATATAGCATTCAATCAGGGCTTATAAGAGGTTCCCTCTGCACCACTGGCCTATCAGTCATACATAGTATAATAATAATAAAAGCAAAATAATCACACCCTCTCTAGCTTGGATATACTAAGCAGCATTGATCCCTGCTTATCGCATGCACTCCTACTATCAGGGCTTACGAGAGGTTTCTCTCTGCACCAGAGGCCTGCCAATCACTCACTTGCTTGGATATGTGAAGATGCCTTAATCCTTCCAAAACTCACTCACAGGTCGACCGTGGAATCTCTTGTGACATTTATACTATGACTGGTACTTAGTGAAAAGGTAAGGGGAGTGCCCAGAGGCTCTTGCATAATAACACCTTGGAGGACATATTCAAGTCAGACAAGGAAGTGCAAGAAGCAGGAGTCAGTTGGCTTTATGATGTGGCATGAGAAAGGTATGACTCAAGTATTATGAAGCTGTTTACAAGGATAAAAAACATGATTGATTGTCAAGGCAACTTTCAATCTTCAGGCTTTCTTAAGGTATAAAACAAAGTTGAGAATACATTTCTTTTTCCATAAAAAGCAATGCAAGACCTTACTTTTTGAAGGGTCTTTGAAAAATGCAGTGAATGTGAATGACTATAGCTTATGCATATGACAATCTAATAATGGATAAACTTGAACATAAGTTCTCTCATCAAAGTAATACTCAAACCATACTCTCATGTCTTTTTCTTCTTCTTTTTCACAGTATCTTTCAATTAATCTACATCTGACTCGAATATAAATTTCCTAGCTATCAACATTCACACCTAGAAAAATAATTTTAACAGTCTGAACGAAACTTACCAAATATCAACAATAAATTTATTTCAACTGTCGCCAACCATGACATACAGAATCCCTCATCTCCTTCTCACTTTGTCAGTGGCATTTGTTTCTACAAGAACACTTCTCCCCAATAAAAATCCACGGACCAGCTACTTCACTGTCTCAGAAAAAGTGGAAAACCTGAAAAACTGCTGAAGAGTAACATTCTCAAACCTTCATCCCAATAAACTCCTCTTTTTGAACCAAACTGCTTGAAAAGCCGTTACCTTATCATCACTTCTTTATCCAAATACCATAAAATTAAACAATCTGTGAACTTAGCCTTTACTGTAACTTCTGCCCTGCCTAGTACATCAGTCAATGAAACACCACCATTTCCCTCTTCATCATAACCAATACTATTCTACCAAAACCATCATGATCTTTAACTATCCCATCCTTAATCACCCTGCCTCCTAATACCAATCTTTGATGACCACTTCTCTGTTTAGGTGATTGAAAACCTTTCAAAACCTGCAAGTAGCAGATAGTTAAGAAATGAGAGATGGTGCATATCTGAGTGCTCCTGTCATTAAAGGCATTCCAGCCTAACCAAGCCCACTGAATGCATCAAATACCTGGCTACGAATAATAAATTCATGTGTCAGGGAAATAACAAATAATATGATTTGTGGGTAGAGGTACTAAAAAGAATAAAGATAAAGATAAACTAAGTTATCCCAGTAAAAAACAGGAATTTGAAGTTGTATCAGAACATTTTATCCAGCCCTATCAGCTGAAGAGTAACAGAACACCTTATTAAAAACAGCATCTTTACAATTCTGACATATCTCCTTACTTGGCACAAGCTGTCTATTTCCTGTTCTTAAAATTAAATCCTGCCACAATTTTCACACAAATCTAATACATGTCATGCTACATAATAGCCATTATCTATCTTAACACTTTAATTTGCTATGGAATCCTGGGCATACCTTATCTCCTCTTAAAACACTGACAAATCACTATATTCACCTATTTGAATACACCAATTATATCATGAGCAGTAATTCAATGCTTTTGCCTTTTTCATTGGAGAGGAACTACGATAAAACTATGTGGCCAAAAACATAAGTCAGAAAGACTAATATAGTATAATTAAATAAATAGCATAACATTTACAGCATAAAAAGTAAACATCTGTTCCTCTCATGGTTATCATGACTTGAAAAATTAAGCATTTGTGATTATGACACAAACGCTCTTATTTTTCCCTTACCTCAAGAGAAGTCCTTTCCTGAATTTGAATATTGTAGTCCACTTCCTCCTTGCTAGCTGGAATTTCAATAACCTCCGACTCTTCAATATCCACCTTCTCCCTTTTCACTGTGATCTGCATATGTTTGTTAAAAATGATGAACAATAATAAAAAAATATGACTAGCTTTGCCAGTTTCACCATTTAGGTACGAGAATTTTGGAAAGATATTGTGTAACAAAAATGATTTATGTTAGGTTAACATTGGTCATATATGAAGTGAAATGTAAATCTCAGACATTACACAATGACAAATTGAGAATTCTTCTTTTATCAGGAATCATTCAAAATTGTATGTTTTGAACATATGACCCTATAACTTTAACTATATAAGGATTAGATGCTTGTCATTTTCTTGGCAATTTGTATGTTTACCTAACGAATACATTAATGAATCTAACAGAGTAGTAAACATACCAAAATACAGAGGAATTACTTTGGCAATGTTTTGGAAATAATTGTATCCATAACTATTTATGTATACAAAGCATAAAAATTTAATGCTAAGATATAATGATGAAAAACATCATAATTGTAATCAGAATAAAACACGTCAAAGAAAGCCAGGCTAAGTACTCTTATGCATGCTCTTTAATAAATAAATCAGTATTCAATTTTTTTCCCACATACACATCTTATGTATACAATATTCACAATTTTTAAGTCATTTCCCGTATTTGCCATTTGGTCATTAGACCTTTAGGCATTTCTACATTAGGGATGAAATACTCTATATTACTCTTATTTTCCCTTACCCCAACAGAAGTCTCTTCCTGAATTTGAATATAATGGTTCACTTTATCCTGGCTTGCTGGAATTTCAATATCCTCTGGCTTTACAACATCCATAATCTCTCTTTTCATTGTGATCTGTACATAATTGTTAAAAATGTTGAAAATAATAAAATAATATGACTAGCAACATATAAATTAATGTAGAGTGCAAAATCAACAATTTTTATTGAATGAAAATGATTGTGATAATTGCAATTTGAAATTAAACAGCAGGGCTTTTGTCCTAATATCTTATGCTTAGGGCATAACATATTTTCATTTTAATCCGAGAGAAGATCATTTGTATTTATGTATAGTGGGGCTAGGTATCACAGCAAAACCAATTAATAATCTAAAAAATCTAAAATACAGAAAGACATTACGTTTGTTAATTTCAACATTTAAGGATAAGAAGTTTTGAGCAGATACTACCTTAAAAAATGAATTGTATTAGGTTATCATTTGATATATATGAAGTAAAGATATAAATCTCAGACGTTCTCCAATGACTGAATGAGAATTATTCAAAATTGTGGAATCATACAAAATTATAAGTGTTGAACAATTGAAACCAAATATTTATATAAATAAGAAAAGATGCTAGTCTTTCTCTGGAAAAATTTGTTTCCAAAATGAACTGAAAAACTACAGGATGGAAAATTTAAGGAAAGAATTAAAGAACACCAAACATGTGTAAAAAATAAAAGCTTAACATTTCTCTTTGCAAAGAAACTCATCAAAAGTGCCCACTGAAATTACTTTAACTTAAATTATTTATTTTGCATATAAATGTCAAAGGTTTGATGCTTTGAGCAGTTGCAGATTTTGAAATGCATCTGTTGCAAACATATCCTTGCCAATGAAATTTTGTATCCCTCTCACTCCCCACTCCTAGGCCTACCACTCTTCCAAGTCAAAGGTCGACAGAAGCATGTGGAATTGCAAACTCAATTATTTAATTTGATAATAAAACAAGATGGATTGGTAAGACATAAGCTCTCTTCGATGCACCAATGCCACAATGATGAACAATATGATGAATAAATTATTAGCAGAATCCTCATAAATTGCCTGTTTTGTTCTATAAAATGTCTAGCCTATATATTTGCATGGGTAGATAACATTCATATCTTTAAAAAATTATTATAAAATGTAAGAAGCTTAAATTGTGTAGACAAAAATATTAAAAACCGTTTAAAAAATTAAAAACAAGTGCTTTCCGACTATGTCATTAATTATTATAGAAGATCTCAATGGGAAAATACTAACCAATATGAATAAATAAAACATAAAAAAAGGATTTATCAATTTTCCAACGTCCACTTTACACCTTTTTGGCACCTGCATTAATTTTTAATCCTTGCGCAACTATGATGCTTGGATACTATTAAGCTGCAGAATTGCTAAAAAGTAATTGCAGATGTAACTCAACTTCAAATTACAAATTCTGTTGAAAGCACTGATTAAAAACTACACACTTGCAAATTTTACTTAATAATTCTCGGAGTTTCTTCATGAGGAGGAAATTTCTTCAAAAAAATACAGTTCTACTGGCTTTTGAACAAGAAGTCATTACTACAATATACTATTTTCACACGGGATTATATTTCACATAGGTCCATACGTAAATTCATAATCTTTCCCGCTTTTTTTACAATTTATGAAGCCTAATTACCTTTTTTATAAACTAATTTCACTAATTTTTGAAAAGAAGGCAGTCTAAGTACTCTCATGCATGCTCTTCTAATAAACATACAAGTATTCAATTTTTTCTCACGAACTTCGTTAATGCAAACAATATTCGCAATGTTTAAGTAAATGCCCGTATTTGCCATTTGGTTATTAGCCATTTAGGCATGTGTACACTTGGGATGAAATCTATTTAATATAAACACGTTTATTAAACAATATGACTAAAATTCGTAACGGATATTGTTACCACGGACATTATAAAATAAAAACATAACTTGGAGACAACTCACCTTTTCGCGGCAAATATTTCCCTCTTCCTGTTTGTATTCCGTTTGCCTCTCCAACGTAAGATTGTTTTCGTAGCATTGCTGCTTAAACATATAGAAATCGGTCAGTATTTTAAAGCACTGATAGCAAATAAACCACGGGTGGCTTCTATCCTCCACTACCTACGAAAACAAGATTATCAAGCTAATAAACCCCACACATCTTCTCTCAAAAGGACTCTTATTATTAACATAGTGATGCAAAGGCTTTTTATTGACCCAAAACAGGGAAATACCGACAAATTTGTGGTAAAATTACCATAAAAGCGTCATGGTGAAAACGTAAACATTCATGGCTAGCTTACTTTCAATTCCAATAACTCTTCTATTGCTTCCCGTACCAACTGCTCAGCATCGTCGTTTTCACTAAAAATATTTGTCAACCGACCACCACGGCCAAGACATAATCTACACTTTAAACTTTCTTGTCGAGACATCTTCGTAGCACTTAAAAACGGCAACATTAAAAATTCGTAAGCAATAGATTCCAAGATGGCCGACTACATATCGATGGGTCGTTCGTTCTGAATCGATTACTAAGTGCGAGGTGTAGAGTCGATCTGGTTATATTTTGGCTCCAAGTGATCACCAAATTCAAATAAATTTCCGCATCTTATAATTATTTAATCTCTCACTTAATTGAGTGTAATCATTCTTATCAACAAATAAAACTCTTCAAATAGCAAGAGTTTAAAATAGTATATGGTTACCTAAAAAGGACAATTTCAAAATAATATTACAATTCCGTAGTATTAGAGTTAACCTTATTTATTATTTATACGTTAACCCCCAAGTTTAATCCTTTTAAAGTGATGTTGTGATAAGCTGAGTTTTCGGATAAAACATTTTTTAGAAAGCGTCACCATTCAGAGTGAAAAAAATATTCATGAAATCATTTATGGCATAAGTTAACTTTTTAATGTGTTAATGAACCAAGCACAAATTACTTAATACGTCATTTTTTTGGAGTTAATAAATTTTAACATCGGAAGTTGAAACAAAACCATGGCATGGATTCTTAAACGTACAACGACTGTTACACAAATGATTTGAAATAATTATAAAAGTAAAGTTTGAATTGCTCTGTTATTTGTTTTTAATTAGACCATTTAAATTGATAGTTATTTTCCTAAGTATTTGCTGATATTCTTCTGCTCAGTAATTTTCAAAATAAATGACGTTTGTAATGTGAAATGATTAAATCCGGGTTTTCGTTTATTATAAAGAGGCAAGTCCAAAGTCATGTGTTAATTACTAGTCATACCTTTTTAGCAAAAGCTACAATATTAATATTTAGATTTTTCTTGACCTGTTTACTCCAGAAAAAACTTGCTGTAAATCAAAGTTTTAATGGCAGTTCTGGGTTAATATTAAAATGAAATTCCGTTTATTTTGAATGAATAGTGAATTAACGATTTTATGCATCATTAAAATTCAATAATGATCCATCCTTTGGATTTCTCCCAAACAATCCCCAAACTCCTCCCTTATTTGCCCATTTTTATCCGTTTTCTGTCATGTCTGCTTAACCTCCTACATTTTTCTCCACACTCATAATACATAAGGCTCCAATGAACGCCTATTATACATTTAGCAGAACAGGTGACAATAGAAGAGACGGCATGCCATAGTCATACTCCTAAAGCTGCTCATACTGACTCTTCTTTCCCCATGCGCCCCTGATAGCAGTTTCAGACATGGACAGTATGTGGAATAGCTTCCTTTCCTATCTGTGATGTATCCCTTAGATACTATTCCCACCCATATTTGTATAATCAAAGCTAGTTGTTCGTTATTATGGTAGTTCAAACGATCAGACTTTTCCATTAGCTCAAGATAATAATAGTATTATGGCTCTATGATATAATCCCTAAGATACTCTACCTCCCAGATTTTCCTAGGCCCATTACTAGTTTATAACTATTAGAGCAGTTCATCAAATTCTATCGAATAATTATTTTGACGAGTATTCTTAAAGAAGCCTAGTGAAAAAATGGTACAGTAGAACTTATAATTTAATTTCATTACTCTAGAATTACGACGGCTGATAGATGCCTTTATTTTTGGTTAATCTTGAATGTTTGCCTCGTAAACAATGGTTATTGTAAACCTTTTGACACGGATCTTGAAATGAAAGAACGGAACAGCAATGTTTTCATTCATTTATTTATTTGCTATTTCTATGATTTCATTGATACTACAGAAGATCAAAAATATCTTAGGAAAGGCGGATTCCGGTTTTCCAAGACTCCGCATTGAATGAAATCTGAGTAATCGCGAGAAAGGTTTTCATATTTGTGATCTGGAATAAGATCCTCTCTTTTTACACCAGCCCATTCCTTTTGCATTCAAACAACTTCCTAACAAATGAAGAACGAAATGCAAGTGGCCAGCAGACGAGCTACGTATTTTATATGTTATTGCAAAATTTAAAACTTTAAATGCTGCGTGAAGTAATGTGTGAAAAACGGCCGTGTACTTCTATAGTTGGTTTTTAGTTCAATTCTTCTGTAGACTTGAAAACGATCAGAATATCCGCTAAAGCCGTATTTTAACTCTGCAGATGGTGTTCAAACAGTCGTGAAGTTTTTATCTATGTTTCGGCGAGAAGACTAATTTACACTTCATGCTGGAAAAGAAAATAGAGGATTTAATAGATGTTAAAGTAAGTTCAAAAGAACATTTTCCTAGCTCTTTAAATTATGTGTTTAAGATATTTCCCAGATCTGTCGAAAGAATGAACAGAACATTCACCAAGTAATTAGTTTTTTCGTTTTCCACTTTATATTAAAGAATGCCTATCATACTTCTTGGCATAATAAACATGTATTAAAGGGTAGATTTTTTAATTTACCTAATTAGTAGATTACATTGAAATAGCCCCAAATATTAGGATCGGATTAAGATCATTTATTTCCATTTCAATCCATAGCATCACAACTCAATTGAATGTAACAAAAGAAAAACGAAATGCAAATGCCCTGCTATAACGTTATTTACTTAATTCTTTCGGCTGTGTTAATAACTTTTGATACACGTTCAATACATTTTGACAAATTGCATTATTTCTCTGACGTTAGATTGTCCAGTAAATCATTCGGCGTATCATTGATCATCAGCCGCGGTCTGTTGGTCAATGTTTTCGGTTTAGAATACTAAATTCCAAAAAAATTTGGAAAATACGATAGAGGATTTAATAGATGCCAAAGTAAGTTCAGTTGTCTTGCTAAGTGTTTTAAAAATTTTGTTCGTTAGATATCTTAAATGAATTGGTATTTGGTTTATATATTCCGTACCCTGTTGTCTAAATGTATATATAAGTATAGGCGAGAGGAGTTACGTGCATTCTGGTGTTAATACATGTTAATGGCATAGTCTATTAGGTTGTGTCCATATCCTCACAACATATCTCCACAATGGTTCCTTTTTTTCTAAAATTGATTAACCTCTGTTTATTATTTAACCAATTACATAGTCTGCTGTTGTATTTCTTTGGCAAGATTAATAAAATGCATCAGATTTCTATTTTGGTGTCCTTACCAAAACTTACATTTAAATTGTAGTCCACCATGCAGTTATATGTGATCTCTATTATGAATAGTTGATGTCAGCAATTTAATTGCCTTTGGGTAAAATTGTTAGTTTTTTCCTAAATGAGTGAGTCCCACATGATTCTCATTAGAAATATATGAAAGAGTTTTGCCATACGGATTTATTGAACTGATAGTCTAATTTATAAATTTTGACTGTAGGATGTTAATGAATTATGGCATTTTAATGCTTTCAATACATTCCTGGTGAATTCGAGAAAGATTATTGTGACGACTTGATTGACAGTGATGCCATTGACAAGAGGGCTGTGGCATCCCAGATGACATGATCATTGTCAAAGAGGAGGTTGACATTGCCATTGGATGACCTACTTCTCCAGTAGTGGATATTCATTCATCAATTGTTGCATCAATACAGGAAGGTAGCAGTCATTGGTCAGACAATGAAGAGGCAGATAATATGGTAACTGATCATACATATTCCAGCATAAAAAAATGCACACTCTTGTGGAAAATAAATTTTTTATTAAATGCACTTGCACAAATTGATTCAATTATTCACCCCCTCTCCCTTCCAAGTACTCTTTCCCTGAAATATTATTGGAGCAGCATGCCAATGACATTAGGCAAATGACTATCAGCCTGCATTATTGTATAATGCACCAATTTCTCACTTACTTTTTAGACTTTTAATAGCCTCTGACAGCCTTTTTACAATTCTTTTTACACTATTTTCATTTGTGTTAATTTATTATTTAATTCTTAATGCTTAGCTCTACTTAAATCTCAGTATTAATTATCAAACTCATGCCTATCTGATTCACCTGGTATTTTTCATTCATACCTACTTCTTTTAGTGTCAAAACATGGAGAAAGTAATGGCTAATCCTCATCTTTAACCTGCAGAACTCAATTCCTTTCTTCATGCAGGGATTCTCCGAACTAATCACCATCTATTCTTTTCCTTACATCTTATTCCAATCTTAAATCACTATCATATGTTACAAATGCTGCCCTATTTTCCTGCATGAATTCATTATTTATTTTGTCCTGTAAAGGTGGTAAATCATATTAATTACTTTCTGCTTACAGGTATATTAATTGAAATCCCTGAACTAGGATATACCGTAATAACTATACCAGAGTCAGGTATTCAATGTAACTTTAAATAATAATGCCTTGCCTAATGACTGGAAAAAGGCAAACATAACAACAATTTTTAAAAAAATCCTGTCTGATTGCTTTGTATGTAGACCAGAATGATGACCAAGGGTGTCAATCATATGTGCACTTCTAACAATAATAATTTATCAGTTGATAGGTCTATGATAACTATGCTTTTATTAACATTTTCATTCACCATTTTAATCATCCTTAAATATTATATCATGAATATCAGGATTTCAGGGCTCATTATTTTGTAATGCCCGGGTCCATCTAAGACATAGCCACACAGGTTTTGAAATAAATGATTACAAGTTTGATGACATGTTATTTTTATGGAATATTTATTGACCTTATGCATGTGATTCAAAGGAAGAAAATGTAGCAAATATTGACCTAGAAAATAAGATTAATTACTGGAAAGCCTCGGTTTGAGGAAGGTAGAGGCAGGGGTGTGGGAAGATGCTTGGATTTACTTAAGGGAAGAAAATCACCCCCTCCATCTACCTCCCCCCCTTCACCCCCAAACAAAATTTTGAAATACAACTTCTTCGAATGGATCATATTTCATTTGTTCTTTTCTTTGATTTCAACCCGATTGTTTTAAGAATCCACTCCATCTGCAAATGCCAGGGCACACTTCTGCCTGTCTATATCACACCTCTGACTCTAAAGACATGAGTTCATGCTCCTCAGACCAGCTGAGTTCCATTACGGAGGAGTCCTTGTGGACCAAGTGGCTAGGGTCCAGTGTAGAAGAAGACAGGAGCTGCTCCTGTCCCAACTTGAGCAAGTTGGTGCCAGGAATCAGTTCTTCCTGGGGTGCCATCTCATTATTCCTATTGCACCTTGGCTCCTCAACATGAATAACCTCCTACCTGACTGCTGCCTCAGCAGATGATGCTGTTTCACTGCTGGGGATCCTGCCAGCACTACTGGTATGGAGTTGATGAAACAATTCCCATCACCTCCAAACTATGCTCACTGACCTCTAGCTACTTCCCATTTCCCCTCTTTTCCTCCTCCTCTTCCTCTGACTTGCCCTGTGTGTCATCAGAGATCTCCTCAAAGATAATCATCTCTCCCGCTGACTCCTTGATGGAGAGGTGCAGGTGGGTATACAGGGAGAAGAGCACATGCCTCAGCTTGTAGTGATGCATCTCAGCTGTGCTGGCCATTGCATCCCCTGGCCCACCCTTGGATAAGCCCTGGCTGGTTGAGGGCGGTGACCCTGGGGTCTTTTTCAGTATACCCAGCAAGATCTCCATGCTAGAGCAGTTGAGGCTCATTCCATTCATCTTGAACTGGCCGTGGAAGGAAATTGGTCGGAAAAGTGGTCACTGAACTCACAGAAAGGTGAACGGCTCCAGTTCTTCAAGGGCACGGGTGGCATGGACAGCAGTGCCAGTGGATCCTCCTCAGAGAGGTAAGAGCAGCCCATGTCCCTAACCTGACCTTCCTCTACCTCTCCCTTTTGACCCCCATCAGCCACCTTCCTTGGCGGGGGTGCTTCCTCCTGGGCAGGCACCTTGGGGGAAACCGGCACCCTGGTACCCTTCCAGGCCTTAAGCTTGTCTGACAGGCACCAGCTGCAGCAGATGCCTCTTCTGCATCAAGAAACTGAGTCTGTGGACATGGTGTACCTGGTGAAGCAGATAAGTAAGTAAGAGGGGCAAGTCACGGACCTCGGCTGGTAATTATAACAGTAGTGATGTCACCCCCCTGACAAGGTCACCAGGGGGCAGTATCCGGTGAAAGGGGTTAAGGTATAGACCATCCCATGACCGGCCAGATTACCCCTCTTGGGGCGAGTCTTCTTGGCAAGGAAGACCGCAGTTGAGGCCCATCTGGGGTGGCTTCTGATGGGGATAAAATCAGGATCCTTTGTGGAATACCCTGCTGCTGGGATTGGGGGATGTGGGCAAGGTAAGAGAGGGAGTGTTAGCCAGGGAAGTCAGCTCCTAGGAGTTTAAGGGGGGAGGTATGGTGCGGGAGATGGCAGATGGCCTTGCCTCTTCCCACTTTTATCTCTTCTTCCTCTACATCATCCTCCATATCTTCCCCTTCCCCCTCTAGCTTAATTGTCCTGCTTATATCAGAAAATGAGGATTCTGGTGATAGTCGTGTTGAAAACCTTAGAAACATGAAGTTGGGTGGTAGATCAGGGCTTCCATGCCATGGTGGAAATACCACAAGGATTGCTGCTAGGACTGAAGGATACCATCATTGAGCTAGTCATAGGTGATGACATGTCCAATTACCCAGAGTAGGATGCCATTAGCTTGCTGTTCTCATTAATCTTCCACTTCAACACTTTGTTCTCCAGGACAAGCTACTCATTCTGATGGCATTCCCTTTCTAAATTCTCAGACAAATATTACACTTTCTCTTGTAGTTTCATTTTTGAGGTCACCTTGCACTGGAGTTGAGCCTCCAGGTCCTTCACTTGGGCTTGCAAAGCTGCATTGTGTGCAAGGGCACTGTTCAAAGCCTCCCAATTCTGTCAATATTCTTCTGTTTTTCCAGTGGTCATGCAATTTCACCCTTCATTTCTAATAAATGATTGAGGATGCCAACTTAAAACAGGAAAAAGGAAAAGGAAGGACATTTCCCACTTTCAAAGAAATAAATTTATCGAAGAAAAAAAAGGTACTGAGATAAGAATATTTAAAATAATCCATAATGAAATCAAACTCAAATGAAACATTTTTCTTACTGATCATTTAGGATCCAACAGTTCCTCTCTATAAACAAGCTTAGTGACCCATCAACTACAACTTTGGAAGCAAGTTGAAAACACTTGCTATGGAAGGAAACAGTACAGTTTAATACACTTCTCCTCTCAAATCAATGTAACAGGACTTCTCCTAGAATATATTAATAAAAATTTACTTATTTTCTATTAAATATTTATTCAATGGATATCCATAATTAGAGTTGGTGCTTATGTAAAATAATAATACAGTGTTACACGAAATTTAAGAGAAGTTTTCATTGAAAATGACAGGTAAATCATAACAAATGAATACATTTTTAACATTAATTTAATGATTTCACCTGTAGATATGGTAGAGTTATTCAAACAGATATGAGCCCAGGCATCAACCAATCATCTACATTCTAATATCTTCCATAAATATTCTGCAAAGGCACTGTTTGTCCCAGAAGGAAGTGAAAGTTCAATGGTTGCCATACATTCATGATTAGGTATTCACTTAATATCTATTTACCATTACATAAGCCTTCCAAAGTTGCATTATTTCATTCTGCATATGGAAGATGAACATAACTTAAGATTGAGATTTGAGAGAAACTAAAATTAACACCTTGGTATTTGAAGAATCAATAAGTCAGCTCTGTTATTTTATGTTTAAGTTGAGGGTCTAAGGAGATACTAAAATGGAGATATTATAGTATTTATCAAAGTAACTATAGTATTCTGGGGCTTTTTTTAGGATTGGAAGTATCCCAATTGGAAGAATTCCAAAATGAGTCTTGAGGTATTTATTGTATATAATATTAAGGGTTGTGGTATATTGTACAATATAGAAGGCAGGGCATTGCTGGCACTTCAGGCAGTGAACCTCATGACATAACAACCTTTCATAATTTTAGTGACTGGATCATTCAGCTTTGATTTCATGTTGCTCAGAAACATAATCATTGAAATACTTTTGAAATGTGGGTTTTGAGAAGGTAAAGTGCGCAGAGAGGAAAAAAAACAAGTAATTGCTATTGGTAGATTGAGAGGGAAATGCTGCAAAACATCTTAAGAAGGAAAAAATGATAAAGTCAGAGTTGTGGTCAATCTGATGGTTTCCCTCCAAAGCAACTACAAAATGGCATGGTTTGCAGACTAAACACTAACAAAGAAACTGCCTTTTTACCAAAATGAATGCTCAAAAAAGTGAATAAAATGTTAGCCAAGGATATTGAAATGGCATTTATAAATTCCCAACTGAAACAAGTAATTAGCATATTGATTTTACATATACTTGGTACATCTCAACTGATGGCTCATATGAACTAAAAAGGATACACTGAGGGCAGTCAAAAGGCTTTTTTTGATGAAAAAGTATACCAACAACGGTGGTGAGACCTTCTCATCTAGTTCAATCAACTGATCCTATCACAGGCGTCCTTCCTCCCAAGGAATCTTAATTATGCACTCATCCTAAATTTCCAATTCTTAATTTAAAGACAAGCAGAATCATTCAATATTTGAAGGATCTTGCAAGATCAAAGAAAAGCATTAGAGATGCAAAGATGGTTTCATACTTCCATAGTTATAATGACTGATGGAATTGTTTACATACTCCTAATCACTACTGCAAACAGAGATAGATAAACTGCAGTCATCAATGGTCACAATAACTCAAGTGAAACGATATGATAACAAATAGAAAGTGCAAATTCATGTAAAGAGGGAAGATAATTAAAATTCACATAGCAAATTGTCCAGCAAATCATTCGGCGCACTCTAAAACCTTCATAATGTGCGATAAACACAAATTTGAAGTCTGCAGATTGTGATTAAACAGTCGCGGTCTCTTGATCAATGTTTTCGGCGACAATATTTAATTCCAAAAAATGTTGGAACATGCGATAGAGGATTTAATAGATGCCAAAGTAAGTTCAGTTGTTTGCTTTAGGTGTTTTTAAAAAATTTTTTTGGCGAGATATCTGAACTGAATTGGTATTTAGTTTATATATTCCGTCCACTGTTAAAATGTTAATTGAAGTTTAGGGAGATGAGTTACGTGGATTCTATTGTTAATACATGGTTATAGCATATTCAATTAGGTTGTGGAGGATACAAATCATCCCTGGTTGGTGTGTTATACCTACATGGAAAAGCTTACGGAATTCTGGCTGCTTAATCATCGATGAGCACAGTGTTTTTTTTGTTTTATATAATCGCATCAAAGAGGGAAGCTATCATTCAAGGAAATACGTAATAACCAATCGAGAAGAGGTCAGTTGTATCTAATAATATGAACTCTATCAATAATGAAGGCAAATTTGGCCAAAAGTTAAAAATTCCTGACATGCTCCTTGATTAAAATGTAGAAAAAACATTTTATCGTCCCTGCGATCAAACGCAGTCATTTAAATGTTATCGAAATTACTAATTTTTGAGGATGTAATGGGGTTAACATTGAAATTGGAATTTAATTTTATGGATAATTTTTCAAGATATGCGCCTTTTTTTCAAGTGTTGAAAATTCAATGTTTCCATCACTTTGCAACTTGAATGTCAAAAAAAACCTTTCCACATTGAGCAAAAAATTGGCTTTTTGAGTGAATAATATAGTCACCCCTCCTTACTCTTTGATGGAGTTTTCATCATATTTTTATTTAGTCCAATAATAGGATCAAGCCGATGACTTTGGGCAAATAAAAATCAATCTGCCTTCCTGTGTACTGCAACAATGTCACCCTAACTTTTTAGACATTCCATATCCTCGCACTAAATCTTGGCAGTGGTTCCTTTTTTTCTAAAAATGATTTACTTCTGTTTATTATTTAACTAATTACATATTTGGCTGTTGTCATTCTTTGGCAAGATAATTAAAATACAATAAATTTATATGTTGGTGTCTTTACCAAAACACATTTAAATTGTAGTCCACCATGCAATAATATGTAATCTTTTTATGAATAGTTGATGTCAGCAACTTAATTGACTTTGGGTACAATTGTTACTTTTTTGCAAAACGAATGAGTCCCCCATGATTCTAATTAGAAATATATGAAAGAGTTTTGACATAAGGATTTGTTTTCTTGGTACTCTTATTTTGAAATTGTGAAGTAAGGATGTTGATGAATTATGGCATTTTAATGCTTTGCGATGCATTCCTGGTGAAACCGAGAAAGAGTATTCTGACGACTTGATTGACAGTGATGTTATTGACAAGTCGGCTGTGTCATACCTGATGACATGATCATTGTCTAAGACGAGGTTGACATTGCCATTAGATGCTCTATTTTTACAGTAGAGGATTTTCATTCATGCATTGTTGCATGAATACTGGAAAGTAGCAGTCATTGGTCAGACAATAAAGAGGCAGGTAATATGGTAACTTATTATACATATTCCAGCATTAAAATAATGCACATTCTTGTGGAAAATAAATTTATTATTTAAATCAATTGTACAAATTCATTCAATTCTTCATCCCCTCTTCCTTCCTAGTTCTCTCCCCCTGAAAGTTTAATATGACCAGCAAGCCAATGACATTAGGCAAATGACAATACGTCTGCATTACTATATACTGAACCAATTGCTCCACAGCCTCAGACAGCATTTTTTCAATTCTTTTTACTCTTTTTTTCATTTGTGTTAATTTATTATTTAATTTTTAATGCTTGATTCTACTTAAATCTCAGTATTAATTATCTAACTAAGTCCTATCTAAGTCACCTGGCAATTTTCATGCATACCTATGTCTCTTAGTGTCAACACAAGTAATAAGTAACAGATAATCCCCATCTTTAACCTGCGGAACTCAATTCCTTTCTCCATGCGGTGATTTCTTGGGTGTAAACTCTAGTCTCCAACCTAAACACCATCTTCTTTGCCTTTCATCTCATTCCAATCTTTAATCATCATTGTCTGTTACAAATGCTGCCCTATTTTCCTGCATAAACTCATGGTTTATTATGTCCTCTAAAGGTGGTAAATCCTATCAATTTCTTTCTGCTTATGATTGCTTGGTATGTAGACCAGAATGATGATCAATGGTGTCGATTCCGTGCAATTTCTTGCTGGAAAGCCTGGGTTTGATGAAAGTAGAGGCAGGGATGTGAGAAGATGCTGGGATATACCTTGGGGAGGAAAATCAGTCCCTCTCTCCCACCTTCTCCCCAATACCAAATTTTGAAATACAACTTCTTTCAATGGATCGTATTTCATTTCGTCTTCTCTTTGATTTCAGCCATAACATTTTAAGAATCCAATCCACCTGCAAAGGGCAGGGCAGACCTGCCTGTCTCCGCCACACTTCTGACTCTGAAATCATTAGTACAAGCTCCTCAGACCAGCTGAGTTCCATTACGGAAGAGTCTGTGTGGGCCAAGTGGCTAAAACCCAGTGTGGAAGAAGACAGGAGCTGCTCCTGACCCACCTTGAACACGTTGCTGCCAGAGATCAGTTTGTCCTGGGGTGCCCTGTCATTATTCCCATTGCACCTTGGCTCCTCCACATGAATGACCTCCAACCTGACCGCTGCCTCAGCAGATGATGCTGTTTCACTGCCGGGGATCCTGCCGGCACTACTGGTATGGAGTTGATGAAACAATTCCCATCACCTCCAAACTATCCTCACTGACCTCTAGCAATTTCCCATTTCCCCTCTTTTCCTCTTCCTCTGACTTGCCCTGTGTGTCATCAGAGATCTCCTCAAAGATAATCATCTCTCCCGCTGACTCCTTGATGGAGAGGTGCAGGTGGGTATACAGGGAGGAGAGCACATGCCTCAGCTTGTAGTGATGCATCTCAGCGGTGCTGGCCATTCCATCGCATGGCCCACCCTTGGATGGGCCCTGGCTGCTTGGGAGCGGTGACCCTGGGGTCTTTTTCAGTGTCTCCAGCAAGGTCTCCATGCTATAGCAGTTGAGGCTCATTCTGTTCATCTGTAACTGGCGGTGGAGGGCAATGGGTTGGAAAAGTCATCACTGAACTCACAGAAGGGCTAACAGCTCCTGTTCTCTGAGCACATGGGTGCTTTGGACAGCAGGGCCACTGGATCCTCCTCAGAGAGGTGACAGCAGCCCATGTCCCTATCCTGACCTTCTTCCATCTGTCTCACTTGACCCCTGTCAGCCACCTTCCTTGGCTGGGGCACTTCCTCCTGGGCAGGCACATTGGGGGGAACTGGCACCCTGGTACCCCTAAAGGCCTTAAGATTGGCCAGACAGGCACCAACTGAAGCAGAGGCCTCTTCTGCATCAAGCAACTCAGTATGTGGACACGGACGGTGTACCTGGCAGAGCAGATGGATTAGTTGGATGGGCAAGGCATGGACCTCAACTGGTGCTTATGGAAGTAATGATGCGACCCCCCTGACATGGTCACCAGGTAGCAGTGTCCAGTGAATTGGGTCAAGGTGTAGACCATCTTATGACCAACCAGCTTATCCCTCTTGGGTTCAGTCTTCTTGGCAAGGAGGATGGTGTTGGAGGCCCATCTTGGGGTGGCTTCTGTTGGGGATAAAGGTAGGATGGAACATGCTGCTGTTGGGGTCGGAGGATGTGGGCAAGGTAGAGGAGAGAGATTTGGCCAGGGAAGTCAGCTCCGGGAGGAGATTGAGGGGGGAGGTTGAGTGCAGGGGAAGGTGGATGGCCTCAGCCTGTATTTACAATGAGAGGCTGAAGGCAAGGATGACCTCTTCCTTCCTTACAAGCCACGAAATAGACTCATTCTTCTTCACCAGGGTATTGACCTTTGGAGTGATGGGTGTCAGTTTGATGCTCACATTGCTGTCATCTTAATCATCTTTGTCTTCCTTATCTCTCCTCACCTTTGTTTCTTCCTCTTCTTCATTGTCCTCACGTCAGAAAATGAGGAGTTTGGTGATAATTAAGGTAAAAACCTTAGAAACATGAAGTTGGGTGATTAACTAGCACTTCCAAGCACAATTACCATGGTGGAAATATCATGAGGATCACTGCTGGGACTGGAGGATGCCATCATAGAGCCAGTCATAGGAGATGACATGTCCAACTGCCCAGAGTAAGATGTAATTAGCTTACTGATCTCATTAATCTTCCACTTCAATTCTTCATTTTCCAGGACAAGCTGCTCATTCTGATGGCATTCCTTTTCTTAATTCTCAAACAAATACTTCACTCTCTCTTCTAGTTTCCTTTCTGTGGCCAACTTCCTCTGGAGTTGAGCCTCCAGGTCCTCGACTCGGGCTTTCAAAGCTGTATTGCGTGCAAGGGCACTGTTCAAAGTCTCCAATTTCTGTCAATATTCTACCATTTTCTTCCAGTGGTCATGCAATTTCACCCTTCATTTCTAATAAATGATTGAGGATGCAATCTAAAAACAGGAAAAAGGAAAAGGAAGGACATTTCCCACTTTCAAAGAAATAAATTTATCGAAGAAAAAAAAGGTACTGAGATAAGAATATTTAAAATAATCCATAATGAAATCAAACTCAAATGACACATTTTTCTTACTGATCATTTAGGTTGTAAGAGTTCCTCTCTAAAAACAAGTTTAATGACCCATCAACTATGACTTTGGAAGCAAGTTGAAAGCACTTGCTATGGAAGCAAACAGTACAGTTTAATACAATTATCCTCACATATGAATTTAACATGACTTCTCCAAGAATATATTAATAAAAATAGACTTATTATCCATCAAATATTTATTCAATGAATAACCATATATTTGTTTGCTGTTGGGTAAAATAATTACACAGTAAAGACATTATTTCACGAAATCAAAGAGAACTTTTCATTAAAAATGACAGGTAAATTAAAATTAATGAATACATTTTTAATATCAATTTAATGATTTCAAGAGTAGTTAGGCAAAGTTATTCAAACAGACATGAGCCCAGGTATCAGTCAATTATCTGCATTCTAATGTCTTCCATAAGTTTTCTCCCAAGGCAGTATATGTCCCAGATGGAATTGAATGTTCAATGGTGGCCATATACTCATGAATAGGTATTTACTTAATATCTATTTACAATTACATGTGCCTTCCAAAGTTGCATTAATTCCTTCTGCAGATAGAAGTTGAACAGCAGTTATGATTGGGATAATTAATAACTAACATTAACACCTGGGTATTTGAAGAATCAAGGAGTCACCTCTGTTATTTTAAGTTTAAATTTAGGGTCTAAGGATGAGAGGGATATTAAAATGGAGATATTATAGTATTTATTGTGGGTCGTGAAAGTCCAATGGGTAGAGCATTGGACTGCTGACCAGAGGGTCCCAGGTTCGATTTCCAGGCAAGGCACTCTGGGCACCCACAGCTCCACTTAAGCTAAAATGATTGTTTGGGTACCAGGTCTCCCTTGGAAACCATAACTTGCAAAGGGGAAGCAACTGGCCTCCCTACCCTGATGTGTGAATCTTCACATGCTGTATAGGGCTTAGTACTGTGTGATCTCTAAACCTCGTCACATACTAAACCAACCTTAGGGTTGATTACTGTGTTTATGGTTTTTTATAGCATTCATCAAAGGAATTGAAGTGTTCTGGAGCTTTTTTAAGGATTGGAAGTATCCCAATGAGAAAAATTCTAGAGTGAGTCAAGATGTAATTATTGATTCTAATATTAAGGGTTGTGGTATATTGTACAATATAGAAGGCAGGGCATTGCTGGCACTTCAAGCAGTGAACCTCATGACATAACAGGCCTTTAATAATTTTAGTGACTGGATAATTTAGCTTTGATTTCATGTCGCTCAGAAATATAATCATTGAAAAATTTTTGAAATGTGGGTTTTTAGAAGGTAAAGTGGACAGAAAGGAAAACAAACAAGTATTTGCAATTGGTAGATGGAGAAGAAAACGCTGCAAAACATCTTAAGAAGGAAAAAATGATGACGTCAGAGTTCTTGTCAATCCAATGGTTTAGCCCAAAGCACCAACAAAATGTCATGGTTAGCAGACTAATATCTAACAAAGAAACTGCCTTTTTACCAAAAAGAACCCTAAAAAAGTGAATAAAATGCTAGCCAAAGATATTAAAATCGCATTTATAAATTCCCAACTGAAACTAGTAATTTGCATTTTGATTTTACATATACTTCGTACATCTCAACTGATGGTTTATAATAATTAAAAAGGAGACACTGAGGGAGGTCAAAAGGCTGTTCCTGATGAAAAAGTATACCCATAACAGTGGTGAGACCATCTTATCTTGTTTCAGCAACTAATTCTTTTCCCAGGCATCCTTCATCCCAAGGAATCTTAATTACACACTCATCCTTAATTTCTAATTCTTAATATACAGACAAGTAGAATTCTCCATCTCTTGAATGATCTTGCAAGATCAAAGAAAAGCATTACTGCGGCAAAGATGGTTTTATAATTCCATAGTTATAATGACTGATAGAATAGTTTACATTCTCCTAACCGCTACTGCAAACAGAGGTGTATAAACTTTAGTCATTAATCGTCAAAATAACTCAAGTGAGGTGATAGGATAAAAAAATAGAAAGTGAAAATTCATATTAAGAGGGAAAATAATTAAAATTCAAATAGCGGTTCAACTGAACAATACTGATTTCAAAGCACAGATTGCTATCTATGCAAGCAACATGAATATAAACACTCACCAAATTCTCTGCTTTATCATTGCTGGACCTGTCACCTTGCATTGATTTGATTGGCAATTCTACATCCTTTTCTGGAGCAGCAGAGCAACTGCTACAAGTGTCAACCTCCTCATTCACAAGGATCATATCATTCCAGACATTCACAGCCTTATTCTCTTCAGCATCACTGGCAGTTGCATTTTCAGCAATCTTTTTTAAACCTTACCAGTAAACTAAGTCAATATAAAAATGGCAGACAAAAATGGTAATTTAAAAATGGCAGATGATAAAAATTTCAAAAAAAGAATATCACACGGACAAACCTTTAGAGATAATTGAAAAATGAGCAGCAGTAGAAAACCTAATTAATATCAGAGACTTAAATAATTAACTTTGGGAAATAATATTTGTTAAGACTGCAATACATAATTGTTGTATTCTTTCAACTAAATCTTCACTTTGTTGTCATTAATATTGACCATGCCATATCTTCATGTGGCTACTGTATAACTGTCATTTATCTCAAATGCTGTTATTTGATGCATATGATTAATAAATACCGTGGCACTACTCAACATCCATATTTTGCATGAAGCAAAATAAACCATGTCCCCTCCTGGCCCTTCCAAACCTTTGTTGCATTGGCTGAGGATATAACTCTGCTCCTTACAAACCACCAACAGGAAAGGTTGATTTTGTAGTCAATGAGAGTTAACAAATATTAAGCCATACCCTGAATTATGTGAAATTCACCTATTGCAAGGTATTAAAAATGGAAGAGAGTCAAATTTTCTTCTCATTCCAAAAATAGTTTTCAAGGGGGACATCTGGTACCTTTTAAGGATAAGACAGGGCAGGTGAATGGCAGAGGTTGACCAGAGGTATACATGAGTGGACATGATCTGAAGGCACTCTTCCTCTCTGACCCTTATTGACCAACTGACTAACTCAGACCTTGTCCCACCTATATATCCACCTGACTCCCTAATCTGAGGCAACGTGAGCATAGGGAGGCAGGATAGTCCAAGAAGGATAATCACCTGGATTATATACCAGGGAATGTACCTCCAGGTCACATTCTGTGACCATTCTTTTATTAAGCTCATAAGTGGATAAAACATATCAAGACACATAAGTATAACAACCTTTTCCCCTAGTCAGGGATGCAATTACAGCTTGATTATTGTGATAAATTATTACATTTGTATCGGGGTCCGCAATGCTGATTTTATTATGGGCTGCAAATAAGGCCAATAATGTCTCTGTCTCCATAATTGGTCTCTAATGCTCTATGGCCCATATTTCGGTAGTTTAAAACATCGGGATCATCCATGCCACCTGGAATGGGGTGGCGTCACTGAACACATCTAAAATGTACTTATAATTGGAATACACTCTGGATCCCTGCCATTAATTGTCATCCCATAGGCACTCCAGCCACATGATGTCACCCCTTACCGTGTCCTGGACTAAGAATAGGGTGGAGTTTCAAATTGTAGGTTATCCAGGCAATATATGCCGCTGCCTAGGATATATCCTTTTGTTGGATTCCCTGGACCACATCAATAATGTATCTGATCCACTTTAACACGTACTTTGTCAAGCTGGGCAACATTAATGTAGTGTCTATATGAACCTCCTGATATTTTATTCTCACTGATGGCTTTAACGAGCTCTTTTCAAGATCAAGCAATATTCCTAGGTCCACTTTATGAACTGAAGTATTTGTTTCACCAATGTTGTTTGGTCACTACGCAACAGGATTAGCCAATCATCTAGATATGCTATCATGACTACCTGGAGTTTCTCCTACAGTTCACTTCTAATTGCCTGCACCTTCCATTGCATAATGGCGGGTGCAAATGTAAGACCCATTGGGAGTCTCATCCAAATGTAACGGATTCCTTGGTGATAAACCCCCTAAAAATGGCGGTGCTGTTGGGTATCTGCCAAAAGGCATCTTTTATATCCAATTTAATCAATTGGACATTGATGGGAATTGTCTCTAGATTCTGTGTGGCTGAGTGGAGGGTGAACTTTGGAGTTTGGATATACATGATGGATGGAAAGGGGAAAAGTCCCAATTTGACTCAGTGATATCATCCTTTTCAACAAAATCGAACTATGCAGAGGCTGACAAAAAAATTCGCAATTCACTGGTTTTTTCTTTATTTAGTTATAATATTTTCTGCATGTTTTTTTGATTCTTTATTATGTTTTAATATCGTACTGTAAATGAAAAATGTTTTAAAAAAACATTCGTTTTGTGTCTACAAATCAAAATATAATTGCTAAAAAAATATTCTTCAAATTCATGATGCTGTCGTAATTACATTAATTTTTCAGATGATGTAAATATATTACATCATTATTAAATACAATATTATATTTTGAAATAAAAACACTGCATATGGGTATCTTAACAAATAACTTCATAATGGTTTTTTTTCTAAGGTGATACATTTTCTCAAATTACCCTTCGCATTTCTCACTAGTACCCCTGAGATCCCCACCGCACTAAGACAGTTAATTATTGTTATCATGATATACATAATTATGCTGAGATTTGTCACTTTATCAATAATTTTTTAATTAAAGAAATTACATAAAAAAGGATAATAATGTCACTTTGTTACAAAGTTGAAATTAAAGTTTTACAATCCTTTCCTTAGTGTGAAATAAGCTCTTGGATCTTACATTTTTATGATAATTTTGCAGAGTGTGTCTTCATGTGTGAGATTAGATGACAACGCTGAATGAATGCTTTTGAACAGACAATGCACTTGTGAGGCCTTTCACCAGTGTGTGTCTTCATGTGACTCTTTAGATGATGAGTCAGAGCAAAAGCTTTAAAACAAATGACACACTTGTGTGGCTTTTCACCAGAGTGTGTAATCATGTGTGACTTCAAATGACTTCTCTGAGTGAATGCTTTTGAACAGATGTTGCACTTGTGTGGCCTTTGATCAGTATGTTTCAATATGTGATCCTTTAGGAAACATTTATAAGCAAATGCTTTTAAACATACATCACATTTGTATTTCTTTCCATCAGTATGCGTCAACATGTGCCTCTTTAAGCTACTATTAAGAGCAAATCCTTTGCTACATATTTCACACCTGTGTGGCTTTTCTCCAGTGTGTGTCAACATGTGCCTCTGTAAATGTATCTTTACTGCAAAACCTTTTAAACACAATGCACATTGGAATGGCCTTTCCCCAGTATGTGTTGACATGTGGATTTGGAGTTTACTTAATTATGGAAAGTTTTTGGAGCAGAATTCACATTGATGCTTCTTCTTAAGAGCATGCACCAATTTGATATGACTTTTAAGGTGTTCTTTTCTCTTAAATACCTCCAAACAAACATCACATTTGAATTGCATCACCTTGTTATGGTGCACATGCATTACATGATCTTTGAGAAGGTCCTTTTGTTCAAATACCTTGTTGCAAATTTTACACACATTCGGTTGAGTGGCTGAAGCATTTTCTCCTGCATTATCTTGTTTTTGGTAATCATCTGAAACATTTGAAGGATAAGGTAAGGTTGATATTCATTTAATAATATATTCCTGCAATTAAAGAATTATTTAAACCAGTTTGGATAAACGTATTAATGTAAATAAATTATTATAGGTATTCATGTACACATCATTTCCTGTAAAAAGTCATTGTATGTATGTTAGTAACTTCAGCTGTGCTGAAATCCTAGGAACAAAGCATCTGTCATTAACTAAAGCTGACCTGAATTATGCCTGTGTATAAGGGCTTCTCTGGTTTCGCACCAGGTCAGGTTGGGTAGCACCAACATTTCGACAGCTAATTTTGCCATTGTCTTCAGGGTGAAGTGACATTGCCGGGATTGTGCCCAGTATTTATATGTTTAGCATGGAGTCCGCTATCTTGTGATTGCCAGAGCCTGCATCCCGTTTGTGTGCACCATATTGAAAAAGATTGGCAGGATCCTTAAGAAACATAAGGTGGAGACAATACATAAACCTCAGAGCAAGTTGAAATCCTTTGTATCCACTGTGAAGGATGACCGGAATCTAAAAAGAGCTGGAGTTTACAAAATACCCTGCGAGTGTGGGAGATCATACATTGGGGAAACTGGGAGAACAGTGGAAAAGCAACTCATTGAACACAAGAGAAATATCCAACTCTGCTACCCCAAGAAATTGGCGGTGGAAGAACATTGCATCGAATTGGAACATAGAATAGAATTCTCCAAGATAAAGGTCCTTTGTCCGGCCAATGGATACTGGGACCGGATTGTCAATGAAGGAGTCCACATAAGATTGAACAAGAACCTGGTAACTTGAGACAATGGATTCCAGATTAGTAATGCATTGAAACCTGTACTCAAAAAGATCACAGAATCGAGAGAACAAGCATCTTAAGCAATCACGAGTGGGCAGACTCAACAGCAAACATAAATACTGGGCACATTCGTGGTAATGTCAATTCACCCTGAAGACGATGGCAAAGTTAGGTGTCGAAATGTTGGTGCTACCCAACCTGACCTGGTGCAAAACCCGAGAAGCCTTCATCCACAGTATTTGCCAGGAAAGCCTCAGATCATTCGGAATTATGCCTTCTAGCACATTTTGTTTTACCTTCGTCAGAGTCAATATGCTTTTCTCAGGGTAGGGGAAGTGGAGAAATGATGTCATGCTATTATTTTTCAAAAACTGCATCATAAAGAGAAGGGTATAAGCCCAATATGGCCGAAATAAGGTATGAAAATCTTTCTTTTCATATGCAAATCTTCAGAAAAAATCCACCAAAAAGAAATGCAAGGAAATTCCAGACATTTTACAGAGTTGATCAATGGTTCTGTGATGATCTTCACCAACGAGTGTATTGATTTTGTCAATATTTTCATCAGCTACTGATGTTGAAGGGTAGCCTGAATTGGGTTGGTCTTTTGAATTGCATTGGTTCTCAAAAGTATAAATCATTCATAGACTCTGGGTTTCCTTAGAAGAGATTGGCATAACAAGTCTTGAGCATTACTAATGGTTGCACTGGTATTTCATCCAACACGAAATAAAATCATACTGCTGTATTTTACTCTGAATAGTCCATCATCATGTTTTCTGCCAAAATGAAAAAAAATTGTTCCACTGAAACAGCTCTTATTGACTACTGCATCCCAATTTCTGTTACCTTTGGGTCCTCGTTTGTGTATCTCAAAATTTTACCCTTTCTGTTGTTACGTCAATTGCTTACTTCATCCATCATGCTTAATCAAGAAGCACCTTATCCTTTCTAAGTACATAAAGTATGTACTATGAGTCACTCACAATATCTTCAATATCTCCCCAATAAATGAGAGATAAAAACTAGGTTATTTACCTTGGTAATATTTTATTGATAAGATTTAAACTGATATTGCTGAGCAAAAAAGGAATATAGCATGGCCTTGAAGTAAAATGAACTCGGGTTTTTTATTGCAAATAAACAACCAATAAAGGAAAATAGCTAATAAAAGGGTTTATAATTGTCTCACATAACTGTTCCACATGGGTTTACTTAGTGTTACCCTGATATTAAAACCGTTATTTTTTATACAAGGACTTCAAGAAAGATCAAGAAGAACATTTCTGAAGTATTTAACAGCATACAGGAAAGGAAATATATCATTTAAAGAATGATATATTTTTCTCTGTGAAGAGAATGTTTAAAATCAGGGAAATTTCATATTGCTGCATTTAATGTAAGGAAGAAAATAAATCAATAACAATGGATATGACATAATTAAGAAAAAAATAAGATTTAGACTAAGAAAATGTGAGTATGAAGCAGTTAACATTAAGTTGGGCAATTAAGTAGTTTTAATTATCATACATAACTCAGGGTTTCCAGATGATTTGAACTATTCAATAATTGTGTTGGGAACATAAATTGAACATCTTTCTTAGCTAAAATATAATGAATTACTTAGTGGCAAATTATTTTTGCAACTTATTATGATGAATTATAATTAACTCTTTATGTATTTTTCAGAAGATATTTAATTAAAATTATTTTTAGTTGCATTAAAAAAAACTAATTAATCACATTTTCACACCAAATTTTTGCAGCATTAAAGGTATCTTGTATATGTCTTAGCTTATCTTGATAACTTATTGACAAGATCAATGGTGAGGCAGTGCAATGTAATGACCTTCTTAAATTAAATTAATTCAAAAAATCAATTTTCCTTACTTTTCATTTAATTTCATTGAATGACTTGTATATACTTTGATTGGCTAAAATAAAAAATATCAACTTTTGGCAAAATTTAATCAAGTTACTAAAGCAAATTGTCTATTTTGCCATACCAAAATAGCCCATGAGGACCTTAGGGTAAAATTAAAAGTCACTAAACTAACTCACATCTTAGGATCATAGATTTTTGTGGCATTCAGATGAAAGACTTCTCATTCTCAGGATATCACCATGCAGGTTATTTCTATGACAACAGTTTAGCCTGTGTTTCAATGAGCAACTTCAGGTTTAAGTAAACCAGATCAGGTAACTTTGCCATGAAGATGCTCATTGAAACACAGGCAAAACTGTTGTCAGAAAAAAAAACCTGTAGGAGGACATCCTCAGATGGAGAGTCTTCATCCAATCTTAATGTTTCATCAAATCCATTGTGTACACTTTATAAATACATAATGAAATTATGCATGTTAATTTTTTAAAAACCTTAATATTTCTCACAAATGCTTTGGTGAAAGGTGAAAACCAGATATTGAAATGGGGAATGGTTGTGTAGGGTTATTTCAGGTATCATTCTTAACTGATAAAATCTAAAATAAAAATATTCAATCAAAACAAAAGAAAAGGCTTAAAATACAGCAAGATTAATAAAAGATCTAGTCTGAGTCGCTAAATAAATAATATAATATACATTTATAAATAATTCTAAAAGCAATGATAATATTAACATTTTTTTTTGCAAATTATCAAACTATTTTAAATGGCCTTTCTGTTATTTTAAAAACAATTTTAAAAAATTAACCCAGTTTTCCAAAAAACCTTAGTAGTAATGCAAGAGTTAATCTCCAATGGTTATATTACACCAGACAGTAGAAAAAGTGAAGTGTCAGCACAGTCCTTAGCTCTCCTTACCTTGTTCCTGCAACATCTTTCCTCCCAGTCTTACTTACACCTGAGGATTATCAGCATCACAATCTTCCTTAATATCAACTTCTTCTTCAGGGGGTATATTTATTTCTGCATATTCCGAAGGATCCTGCAAGATTAAAGAAAAAATGTTACAGATCTTCAGGAAATCATGAAAAATATATTTGTTAAACATGGTTTTTTTGAAGATAAAAAAATTGTTAACTTATACGCAACATAATAAATATTTTAGCTGATAGCTCATGAAAAAAATCCCCTAAGTAATTATTTGCTCGATTCTATCCTTTTGTTGATAATCCCAAGAAGACCACTGTAGATGTACAGTATTTCACACTTATTGTTCCGTAGCATTCACATGTGAATGTGAACTATACCTTATTTGGAAAGGAACTAAAATTTATCAAAAAACTTTTTCTGGCCAGATTCCATCCTCACACCCACTATTAATCAGTCCATTTACTTTTTCTCTCATAGTTTCCAAAACCTTTAGGTAATTCTGCAAACATTGTCTATCCATTCCATCTTATTTAAATTAATCCGCTTTAAAGCCACTTCTATGCCAACATCGGATATGCCTGGACCTAAGCTATCTTCCTCACTGTAAGCTTACTTTTTCATGCATAACCTTGGATAACTTAGGTCTTATCCATTCAGTTCTTTTTATATTCTTTCCAAATGTCTTTATCTACGAGGGTCATCCGGAAAGTAGTACCCGTTCGTGAAATAAAGACACAAAAGTAAATATTAACAAACATAAAAAATTTTATTTGAAAGAGGATACTTTAAACTACTTCTCAACATACTCTCCAAGCAAATTAAGGCATTTGTCATTACGTGTGACAAGTTTCTGTATTCCTGCTGCATAGTCCTTCGCCGCCAGCTCATTGAGATACGCGAGGGACCCATCTTGCACAAATTTTTGCATAATGCAGATGGTGTTTAACAATTTCATGAACAATTGTTCGAGAAACATTGGGAAAATGCTCACAGATGTCATCAATTGTGACGCGCCGATCGTTCCTCACGAATTCGTCAACTGAGCTCACCAGTTGGTCTGTAATGACAGACGGTCTCCCCGAACGCTCATCGTCGTGTGTGTTCCCCCTCCCCATGTTGAAGTTGCGACACCACCGCCGAACAGACGACTCGTCCATTACATTGTCTCCATACACCTCCTTTAATTGGCGATGAATATCACATGGGCGAACGTTTCTTGCATTGAGGAATTTAATCACTGCCCTCACTTCACAACTGGCGGCGTTCTCAATTTTTTTAAACATTGTAAACAATCACAGAAACAACACAGGCAATGCTAGCGTCACGCAACTTGGCTCAGAGAAGGCAGACAAGCCACTGAAGCTATCTGACCTCGTCCAGCGGCTACTCGCGTCGTCAGCACTTCATGCGGCACGAACGGGTACTACTTTCCGGATGACCCTCGTAAGTCAAGTTTTTTTACTGTGCTACCATGTTGGCCTAAGTTCTGTAACAAATGGTTTGTCACATAATTCCTTTCAATTCTCTTGGATCTTTTCTATGTCAGCCATAATCATGCTGAATTTATCTCTGATTGTTTGAATAGATCTTTCATTCTTACTTTCTGATAATGATTTAACTTGCTGAATAGTACTTAAATATTTCTCATCTTCTATAAACTTACCATATACTTGCATAATCCTGAGAACCCTTATTTTATAAGCTACCAAAAATTCAGAAAACCAATAATCTCTGAAAATAATGTGAAGAGTCAATACCAGCCGTACTCTTATAAATGGGCAAAGGATAGATGAGAGAAATTAGAGAGGATATAAGCAGTAAATCTCTAAAAATATACAAATAACTGAATATAACCAATAAGAAATAAAATAAAAAACTAAAAATAATTGAAATAATTCGATACCATAAATGGGTAGAACAATTAAATGGCAGACTGAAAATTAGGCACGTACTTTCTAGCAATCACATTCAATCAGGGCTTAAAAGAGGTTCCCTCTGCACCAGTGGCTAATCAGTCATACGTAATATAATTATAAAGGCAAAATAATTACAAACTCTATAGCATGAATGTATTAATCAGCATTGATCGTTGCTTGTTGCATGTACTCACTAAAGACATATAATGAAATGAAATTAAAAATTATAAAAAATGAAAAATTATTATCTCCTCTTTAGCTTGGATGTACTGTATTGCAGTGATCCTTGCTTGTCTCAAGCACTCACATTAGATCAGGGCTTACGAGAGATTTTCTCTGCATCAGTGGCCCATAAGTCACAAGTAATATAATAATAATAAAAACAAAATAATTACAAATTCTCTGTCTTGGATATATTATGCACCATCGATCCTTGTTAGTCTCAAGCAATCATGCTCTATTAAGGCTTACGAGAGGTTTCCCTCTGCACCAGTGGCCCACGAATCACTCACTTGCTTGAGTATTCGAAGATGCCTTAACCCTTGCAAAACTAACTCAATCACCCATAGGTCTACAGTTGAATCTTTTCTGATGTTACATACTGTGACTTGACCTTTGTGAAAGGATAGGAGAAGTGCCGGGAAGCTCATGCAGGGTAACACCATTACCATTAAGGTTAGAAAAATATTGCAAGACCTCAATTTTTGAAGGGTCATTATAAAATGCAGTGAATGCATATGCCTATAGCCCCTGCACATGCCAATCTATTTATAGGTAAAATTGAACATAAGTTCTCTCATCAAAGAAACACTCAAACCCCACTGTCATGTCTTTTTCTTCTTCTTTTCCAGTATCTTTCAATTCATCTATATCTGACTCTAGTATAACTTTCCCCGCTATCAACATTCACATGTTAAAAAATAATTTTAACTCAGTCTGAACAAAACTTACCAACTATCAACAATGAATTGATTTCAACAGTGGCCTCCCATCATTAACAAAATCTTTCATCCCCTTCTCATTCTGTCTGTGGCTTCTGTTTCTACAAGAATGCTTCTCCCCTGATAAAAATACACGGACCAGCTACTTCACTGTCACAGAAAAAGTAGATACCCTCAAATACTGCTGAATAGTAAAATTCTCAAACCTTTAACCCAATACACTTCTCTTTTTGAACCAAACTGCCTGAAAAGCCCTCTCTGTATCATCACTTCTTTGTCCAAATACCAAATAATTTAACAATCTTTGAACTTAGCCTTTACTGTAACTTCTTCCCTGCTCAGTATGTCAGTCAATTAAACAAAACCCTTTCCCTCTTCAACATAAATAATACACTTTTACCAAAACCATCATGATCCTTATTTATCCCATCCTTAATCAACCTGCTTCCCACTACCAATTTTTGAAGACCACTTCTCTGTTAAGGTGATTAAAAACCTTAAAAAACTGTCACGCAACAGACAGATAGAGTGCTCCTGTCATTAAAGGCCTTTCAGCCTAACCAATGCATCGAATACCTGGCTACAAATAACAAATTCGTGTTTCAGGGAAAGAACAAATAATATGATTACTATGTAGAGATGCTAAAAATAATAAAGAGAGGAACAACTCAGTCATCCCAGCAAACACCCAGCATCACCACAATTCTGACTTACCTGAACAGTCATTATTTTGCACAAGCTGCCTATTTCCTGTTCTGAAAATTAAATCCTGCCATAACTTTCACACTAACCTAATACATATAATGCTACATAATAGCCATTATCTATCCTAACACATCTATTTGCTATAGAATCCTGGGCATATCTTATCTCTTCTTAAAAAACTGACAAAAATCATTACATTAACCTATTTGAATACACCACCTTTATCATGAGCAGTAAATCAATGCTTTTGTCATTTTCATTTGAATAGAGTTGCACTTGCAGACCATTGCAATCATCTTATACAACAAAAAGCAGTAGTCTTGTTTATATACACTAATACCATTAAGTAAATAGCATGATATTTACAGCAAATTTACAGTAGAACCAGATTGCTGGTTGGCGCACAATAACTGATATCCTGCTGTTTCCGCAACTTGAAGAGCACTGTAACTGGTTTTGAAGCATAGCTTAGAGTCCCTCCTACTTACCAACAGTGACTTAAATCCACTCTATTCAATAGGAATGGCATGGGAAATGTGATTGCATTACTTTTGGAATACACCCTGTATATATATATATATATGGGAGAGCATTTAAAGCAGACTCATTCTGCTTCTTATTGACCGAGGGTATTATGGTTATAAGTTTGACCCTATACACAAAATCTGGGAGACAAAATTTATCTTACGTGATCTTTGCCCAATCAGTCTGAGAAAATTGAAGTGTTCATTACATCTGTCGATGATAACACCACTTTGAGCCGGAAGGGAAAATTTGATCTAAAGTGTAGATTGATAATTATGCTCCTGAAATGAATAGATGCACTCACCAAATGGCTTGAATCTTCATTGTCCAACCAATGACTGTAACCTTCCTGCATTGATGAGCCAGTATCAATTTTCAGAAGAACAGAGCATCCACTGGTAGTATCAATTTCTTCTTTGACAATGATCATGTCATCTTGGACATCTACCTCACTACCGTCAACAGCATTACTGGCAATGGTCTCATCTTCAATCTCTTTCTTGATCTCACCAGGAAACTAATTCAAAGCACATTATTAAACATCATTATTCAATAATGGTATTTTATTAACATTTCAAAATAAGTGATTCAGAGCAAAAAATCTTTTTGGTCAAACTTTGTTATTTAAGTCTTGCTCGAAAATAATTTTGGAATCCATTATTTCATTAAACAGATAATGATTATGACTTTAGGTCCTTAAATTGCATGCATCTACCTTCATTCAATGGAATAAACATTATCAAATGATGGTTCACCATTTCAGTGTAGGTGTTTGAAAGGCCAGAGCCATTGATACCTATTGCACTTCTTCTCCATGCTTAAGAAAAAAAAACTTAAACTTTCAAGACACTACAATATTAATTTGCAAAATAGAATTGGTTATGATTGCAATGGATAACAACTCAATTCACTCACCTCAATATTCACTTCATTGCATTCATTCATGGCCATAAAATGCATTCCATGGACTGGTGAATATGGGTTCTTCATCTCAACTGATGCTGTTCCCACGGAATGTACAGCAGATTCCACGGTACTACTTGAAGCCCACACTTTGTCTGATGTACCATCAACCATATGCTCTCTAGGATTATTATTGTCTTGGGTCAGGACATCACTCACCTCCTTATAAACAATAAAAACAGTAATCAAATTCAGTCGGTTTGGTAGGTGATGGTAGCATTCACCCAATACTAAGTCCTTCATGGCATTATGTTAAATTCACCTATTACCGTGGACCCCATTAAGAAGTATAAGGGAATCGAACCCAATCCCACTGTTCGGTAGTGTAAAAATGTCAAATAAGAATGGTTTTTGAATCATTTGAATTATTTTATACATAGATATTAAAGGGCGTAATGAAAGGATGTTCAAAAAAATGATCGCATTTACTTTGACATGGAGCGCAGTTATGAACAGTGCGGGAACATGGTCATTGAAGATGCAAGATCATTGAAATAAAAGATAGGATGCCTTTGCATATGTCGGTTTGGGAGTAGTGAAATGAACAGTAATCGAAACAAAATTACTTTTCCAAGCGCACATACTCAAATAGTGCACAATTTTGCCACAAATGATAATGCCTGTGATTGATAACAAAGTTATCAATCACAGGCATTATGAGATACGGAAATGAATTGTACAGCATATAAATACAAACAGATGCAACGAAATATATTCATTTGGGGCAAGATATGATTTTGTTACATCTTTCAAATAAATGGATGCAACTGACCTGTTGTCGATTAGTTAACCAGTCTTCCGTCACAGGATTGAACCCCTTTTGGATACGATTGTAGTACACAAACAGACACTCTGCACATCGATTCTTAAATAGCCGGAATTCCGTAAGCTTCTTCATGCAGGTCGAACAAACCAACCAGGGATAATTTGCATCCTCCACAACCTGATAAAATACACCAAAAGAATATTTTGACATTATAATGCTGAAATCTACTCTTGTCTACTAATCACTATAGTTTTCCCCAATACCTTAGGTATGCCATGAACTAATTGCTTTTAAGTACAACGAAGATCTTACAAAAATATTTTAGAAAGGACATCACACAAACAATTCACTTACTTTTACATTTATCAAATCCTCTATAGTGTTTTCCAACATAAATTCCGATTTATTATTCTTGTCGAAAATGTTTATCAGAACCCCACCACTGTTTAAACACAATCTGCATACCACAAAATCAATTTTATCACACATTATGAACGTTTTAGATTACGTCGGATGATTGACCGGACAATATAACGTTAAATATATAAACATCAGTCAAAAATTACGTGAAATAGTTCGATTATTCACACAATACAACATCAGAAATGCTTCGACAACTTGAGATTGGCATTTCATTTTTCTTCTTTTTTCTTCAACACAGCAGTTCATGTGCAAGAGCCAAAGGGTCGATAAAAATGACCGACTCTTTGGAGGAAGAGGATCACAATTCCTCACATTACACAAGTTGACGAATCCCACCCGGTGAATCACGTCATTCAGTAAGAGAGTGAATAAAAGGCGGAATAGGTGTTTTTCTAAATAGATTTGAGCAGGATGGAGTGTCACAGGTATCGGACACGGATTTACTGAAGAACCTTACGGTAAATATATGATAACATCGTTCCCAATTTACTTGAATTACTGTTCAAAATTGATAAAAAACCTTAGTAAACAAAAAAAACTTCCCAGCTGGGCACTTGCGTTTGGTTCTTCATCTGTTCATTTTATTTCTGCGGTATTTCTTGTAAATCAAAGGATTGATACGAGTAGAGTCGATCTGAATCTGGGTCAGAACATATGAACATATTTGGGAATTATTAGACGTATCACGAAACGTTGACACTTAAAATTACCTTAAGATTGTTTTGAGATCTTAATTATCTGATTAACCATGACAAACAACGTTCAATGTTAACTTGACATAGATTCAGATCGTCAGACAAAGATTCAGTTCGTAAAAGTCCCGTTCCTACGGGTCGAAGATTTATTTTGATGTTTATTCAGGAAGGAACAGAATGAAGAGACGGTTACATGGTACTTGTAATATTTTTAATACACTATATGTCTACAACGCACAATAACTTTCGCATGTATAAATACTGGGTTATTCTTACATTTAGCAATCATCAGCAAAACGTATCTGAATCTTTTGATCCAGGTCTTTCAAATGAATGATCGGAGCATATTAGACCTTTTTAGTTTTTTCGATTTGTATATAATACCAAAGAATGCCGGTCATTCTTCACTAACTAATAAAATTATATAAAACGGAATTATTTTTCCTGCCCTAAATTACTAGATTACATTGAAATACCAAGACATATAACTGATCGGATTAATATTCTTTTTTCCATATCACTCAATTCCATTGAAGAGTGTGACAGATGAAGAACGGAATGCAAGTGTCCAATTGTTTTTTGTTTACTTTAGCTGTTTTCGGCTGTTTTAATAAAGTTTAGTTCTATTTCAAGTAAACTGTGACAAATTGCAGAATTAGTTTGGGTAAGATTGCAAAGTAAATCATTCGGAGTAGTCTAAAACTTTCATAATGTGCGATAAAGTCGAATTTGAAGTGTGTAGATTGTGTTTAAACAGTCGTGGACTGTTGATCAATGTTTTCGGCAAGAATAGTAAATTACAAATCATGCTGCAAAAGACTATAGAAGATTTAATAGATTTCAAAGTAAGCTTAGTTGTCTGTGTTCATTGCTTAGAATGTTATGTGTGTAAAAAATCTAATATGAGATCGAAGTTCGTTTGTATGTCGCGTATACTCTTTTGTAAAATAACGGTGATATTAAGTCCAGAAGATTTTGTGCGTTATTTGGTGAATATCTGTTTATGAAATATTTAATCAGGTTGTGGAGGATGAAATTCATTCCTGGTTGGTGTGTTCTTTCTGCATGGAGTTACTGACTGAATACCGGCTATTTAAGCGTCGATGTGGCGAGTGTTTGTCTGTTTTTTATGATCGCATAGAAAGGGGTGCAATTTTACGGCGAAGGACTTGATAACCAATAGAGAAGCGGTCAGTTGTATTTATTTAATTGAACTATATCAACAACGAATACAACGAATTTGATGGTGTATTATGTCAATTTATTCCTCCTTATGATTCCTCCGAGGCATTAAGACCTGATCAATAATCAAGTCTGTCAGTTCTGTGTACTTCTACCAATGGTATTCTAACTGTCGCTAGGTCGATGTTGATTAGGTTTATATTTACTTTTTCATTTCATTTTTTGCCATCCTGATATTTAATTTTGCATATTCGGTGGTGTAATATGTCCATCAATAACATACCCTCATACTAAAGGTTTATTAAATGTTATCAAGGCAGGAGGTTTCTTGGAATGGACTTCAGCATTTTCAATCTTATTTTGTTACCAGATGTAATCCTGAAAAATCATTGGTGGCACAGGGATTGAATTTATCTACTCCTAATTATTAATATACTTGTAATGGCTGAATTTCACATAATGACATGTAGGGGTTAAAGTTGGGTGAACTATAACATTAACTGTCAAATGGAGGTTCCCATTGATTGCAGTGTTAATGGTTTATAATGAAGAGGGTGTTGTCCTGAGCAATGACAACAATGCTGCAAAGAGGCTAGGAGAGGATATGGTTTGTGGTATGTCATGCAAATTGTTTACATTCAGTAGTGCTGTAGCATCTCATATAATTCGCCTTGAACAGAAATAATTAATAGAGATGTCAATTATTTCGTGAGCACTTGGAAGAATTGGATTGCCACTAATAAATACAGCAAGGTATTGATCTAGGTTAAAGAGTTGAGCTATTATGCAATGCTGTCAAAACAAATGTTGTTTCACAAAGTAAATTACCAAATTAGCTTAAAGTGATTACATTTTTTACTGCTGTTTCTAATATTTGCTTAACTGGAAAGATGTATTGTCCTGATGCTTTTATTTGTAAATGTTAATCATCTGCCATTATGATATTATAACCTGTTTATGCTTTCCATTAGTTGCCCACTGAGAATCAGAAAGACTTGGATAAGGATGCATTCGCATTTGACACTGTTGGCAGTAGTGCCATGAATGACAAAGATGACTTGTTATTGTAAAAGAAGGGGCTGAGACTTTTAGTGGATGCTCTTTTGCTCCAGAAAAGGATGTAGAACTGCCAATGGTTGCTTGAATTCAGGAAGGTGAAAATCATTGGTGCAGTAATGTAGAAGCAAAGAATTTGGTGAGTGTCTATATATAATGTTGTGTGTGTATGTATAATAATGTGTACACAATTAACCATCTGCATATTAAATCTAGCCATTTTAAGGTAAAACTTTCCTTGCAACAATTTCAGAGTGTAAAAATCATTTGCATTGATTGGAATTTGAACCCAGATCCCTCAATATCCGGTAGAGTTCTTTAGCCACTTAAGCTACTGAGGCATCCTCTTAAACTCTGAAATTTATGGGCTTTTCAAGGAACAAGATGTTGTTTTGAATTATCGTGCATACAATGTCACAAGCATTGATATTTGTGCACAACATGCCACATCCCACAAGGTTAAAGCCAACTTTAAACACTTATGGTGTTAATACATTGACAAATTGGGGAGACACACTGGGGGAGATGCCGCTACAATCTGAAATTGTTGCATTGAAATGCAAATTAGCAGATGACTCTGTTTAAAGTTACTTTTGCGGCATCTCCTTCAGTTTCTTTGGAATAAAACTATCCTTTTTATTTTCTTGAAAACCCTCTTTTATCTTGATGGTTGCACTTGGTTGTTTGTTATCCTTTCATTCCTCCTAATGTTTTTTGACCAATGAGGAATTCAGTTCCTATTTTTCTTTTTGCAAAAGTTGTTAGGAGAATATTAATACTTCCATTACTCATTATTGTTCTATGAAAACACATCTCTCTCTGAAATGAGATCTCACTCTATCTGTAATGTTTTTCTTCCAGGACCCATTGGAAGATAGAGATGTTTCATTATCCTTTAATAAGGAAGTAGATATAAAAGAAGACTGTCATTTTGACATTTCTCAGGACCCATTGGAAGATAGAGATGTTTCATTATCCTTTAATAAGGAAGTGGATATTAACCCTTTGCGGTCCAACGTCGAGTTGCACTCGACAGTCTCAGCGTAAGTATCTGGTCCAACGAGTCAGGCTCGACAGAGCTGCATGCGGCATTTATACGCCTTATCAGTATGGTTCTACCATCTGGTATCATTTGGTTGTACTTCTTAGACCTACTTAAACCTTTCCGCGTGTCTTTCTTGGATGTAATACCTTTTAAGGATATGAATACAATGGAACACGTGATGTTCAATTTTGCATAGTTTACGATCGTAGCTGATGCAATTTAGCCATGGTTGACATTATTTTTCAGTGTTTTTCAACTAACTTTGGAGGTTTCTGCAACCTATAGGTTAGTTCTTTTGTAAAATTACCTAATTATTAGAATGTATTATTATTCCGTTCCAAATATTGCGCACATAATGCTTAGTAAAGTCAGTTTTCTTTGTTTTTTATACCAGTGATTCATTTCTATGGATTTCATTTACAAGCTCTCTTCTTATTTTTAGTGGTTCAAAAATGGATGAAGATGAGATAAGAAAAGAAATTTATGCTGATAGTTGTGACGAAGATGACTATATGTGTGATGTTGATGACGAGTTTGCAGATTTGTCTAGTGAAGAAGATTGCAGCTTCGGGAATGATTTGGATCAAATTGTGACATTAAACGCGTTGTTTCTTTGCTCAGTACTTGGAGCACATCATCTTCGGAGGCTGTTTCAAGGAAAGCAAAGGGAACTTGTCAGATTCAAGAGGTTGAGAAGCCAAGTGTCGTTGTGCACTATACAAAAAATATGGGCGCAGTGGACACTGCAGATCAATATACCTCTTCCTACTGCTTCCTTCGAAAGGCTCTAAAGTGGTGGTGAAAGCTGTTTTTCTGGGGCATGGAGGTATCAATAATAAATGGGTATATCCTTTACCAGGAAAACTGCAAGATTCAAAATAAAAAACCTATAAGTCACCTAAGATTCAGGAGGCAGTTGTAGATGGAGCTAACTGGCAACTTCCGCCAGGGAAATTCTGCAACCAAGAGAGGAAGAACTTCCGATTCAGACAAGGAGCGGAGACTAATTGGGAAGCTACATATAATTGTTCCGAATCCAGAGGGAAAGCACAAAGACTGTCTTGTGTGTTCGAAAAGAAATGTGCCTGGTGGAAGAAGGGAGACAATCTATATATGTGAAACTTGTGACCATAATCCTGGACTACATGTGAGAAATTGCTTCAAAAGATATAACACGCTTAAAGATTTTAAAGAATAAATTAAATCATTTGATGTGCTTCACTATAATAAAGAGGAAACCCACATAAAAAAAATGCAAATATGAACAATAAAATATACAACATTAGCATCTGACGTTTTATTTCTTTTTTTCTTAAAATAATTTGGACCAGACTGTTGGAATTCCGAAATAAATATTGGACAGCAAAGAGTTAAATAACTACTCTTAGTAAACCTTTAAGAACATATGATGCACTTGAATGGCTTTTCACTAGTGTGTTAACATGTGAGACTTAAGCTGACTGTTGAAAGTGAATTCTTTATCTCATATCCGGCACATATTTGGCTTTTCATCGGTATGTGTCAACATGTGAGTCTTTAAATGACACTTCTGGGTAAAAGTTTTTTGACATATCCTGCACTTGTATGGCCTTTCACCAGTGTGTATTAACATGTGAGTCTTTAGACCACTACTCTGGGTAAAAGTTCTTTCACATATCCTGCACTTGTAAGGCTTTTCGCCAGTGTGTGTCAAGATGTGTGACTTTAGATGGCTCTTGACAATAAATGTTTTTAGACACAAATGGCACTTGTATGGCTTGTCACCAGTATGAGTCAACATGTGAGTCTTTAGAATACAATTCTTGGTAAAGGTATTGTGACATATCCTGCACTTATATGGCCTTTCACCAGTGTGTATTAACATGTGAGTCTTTAAATGACACTTCTGGGTAAAAGTTTTTTGACATATCCTGCACTTGTATGGCTTTTCGCCAGTGTGTGTTAACATGTGACTCTTTAGACTACTACTATGGGTAAAAGTTTTTTGACATATCCTGCACTTGTAAGGCTTTTCGCCAGTGTGTGTCAAGATGTGTGACTTTAGATGGCTTTTGACAGTAAATGCTTTTAGACACAACTGGCACTTGTGTGGCTTGTCACCAGTGTGTGTCAACATGTGAGTCTTTAAGGTAAAATTTCTGGTAAAGGTATTGTGACATATCCTGCACTTGTAAGGCCTGTCACCAGTGTGTGTCAACACGTGCCTCTTTAAAGTACCAATACAAGTAAATACTTTAGAACAGATCTCACATATGTGTTCCCTTCTGTCAGTATGTGTCAACATGTGCTTCTTTAAATGTATCTTTCCAGCGAAACCTTTTAAACACAATGCACATTGAAATGGTCTTTTCCGAGTATGTGTCAACATGTGGATTTTGAGTTTACTTAAATATGGAAAGTTTTTGGAGCAGAATTCACATTGGTGCTTCTTCTTAAGAGCATGCACCAATTTGATATGACTTGCAAGGTCAATTTTTCTCTTAAATGCCTCCAAACAAACATCACATCTGAATTGCATCATTCTCTTAAGGTGCTTATGCATTACATGATCTTTGAGAAGGTCCTTTTGTTCAAATACCTTGTAGCAAGTTTCACACATATAGCTTTGAGAGGCTGAAGCATCATCCCCTGCATTAACTTGTTTTTGGTGTTTATCTGAAAGATTTGAAGCATAAGGTAAAGTATATACTCATTAAAAAATAAATACTTCTGATGAAAAAATTGTTTTCACCAGTTTGAATACACTAATTAATGTAAAATTATAATTATAGATATGCATGTTCACATTGAATCACATATGTGTACATGAATTTGCATACAATCGTATGTCTAGTCTTTTCCTGTAGAAATTCATCACTCTATGTATACATTTTAGCAACATCAGCTGTGCTTCAATCCGAGGAACAAAGCATGTCATCAACTAATGCTGACCTGAATTAGGCTCTCTAGCCATTTTGGTTTTACCTTCCTCAGTGGCAAGTGCTTTCCTTTCAAGGCTCTTTTGAGCCAGAGAAACCTAAAGAAGTTACAGGGAGCTAAATTCAGCCTTTCACACTAAGTTTAGATCTTACTTGGGGAAAAACATAAGATATTGAAAGTCAAAATGGTTGTTTTGGGTTATTTCATTTATAAGTCCTAAGCAATTAAATTTAAAATCAGAATAATCAAGCAAACAAAAAAATGGCTTGAAAACACAGCAAGATTATTAAAAGATCTAGTCTGAGTAGCTTCATAAATAATATTAAATATGTTATAAATAATTGCAAAAAAGGGATGACATTATTATCATCCTTTTTGCAATTTATCATACTGTTTTAAATGGCCTTTCAGATATTTTAAATAAAATTCTATAAAGTTAACTCAGTCTTTCCAAAATACATTAATGGTACTGCAAGGGTTAATCAACAATAGTTGTATTACACTAGAAAGTAGCAAAGGTGAAGTGATAGCACAGTCCTCAGCTCCAATTACCTTGTTCCTGCAACACCTCCCATTCCAGTCTTACTTCCATCTGAGGAATTTCAGTATCAAAATCTTCCTTAGTGTTTACTTCCTCCTTGGAGGGCATACTTATTTCTGCATCCTCCAAATTATCCTGCAAGATCAAAGAAAAAAATAACAGATTTTCAGGATATCCATGAAAAATGTTTGAATAACAGGTTATTTGTAAAATTAAGATGAAAAAATTGTTAACTGGCATACATTAAATTGTTATAATAAATAATATTTTAGCTAATACCTCTTGAAAAAAATTTTTTCTTCAAATAATTTACTTGCATTGGTTAGGATGATAGGATTAATGAATACAGAGATAATCAGAGACTTGCTGTAAAGTTATCACCCTGTTCTGTTGAGAAACACAAGAGAAATAACTACATATGACTACAGGGTGAAAAACTCTTAAAACCCCTTGTTTTAAAAAAATGATGAACAGAAATGACCCTTGAGACATAATATTTCTATGGCCTCTGTCCAATGGAACGGATTATAAGAATCCATCAAACAAGGCTGTATAGTTTGCAAACATGTAATAACTTCATATGCATTGTAATTTTGTTTAGGTAATTACCAGTTAGGTAAATTATGGATGGCCATAAGTACCAAATAAATATTTTGGGACTGCTAACATAACAAAATCCAGTGACATACTTTACATTAAGTCCCCTTCATCTCTGAGTACTTCTACCTCTACTTGGTAAATGATTAGCCTTCTGTTTATCCTATCCATTCTTATTTTCTGCATTTTACTCTAGTTCATCCCAATTCAACCTAACAAACGAGCTTTTGAAATCAACTAGTATTATTCAGGGAAGGCAACCAACAGCCAAGGTCATTTGCACCATAGGGGATGGATAGGAAAGGTTGAAGGGTGGAGAGAAACCCAGCATCGGCATTAGCCAACTCATTATGAAAGGTGCCAAGGGGTCTGCAGCTTAACGTCCCATCTGATGGATGCATACTCACTCAATTGCCCTCCACAAAGCACCATAAATAGGGATTGAGATACCTCTGAAAAATATTCTACACTGCCAGGATTTGAACCCGCGCCATCAGGGTGGGAAGCCAGTACATTAGCCCCCGCACCATCTTGATCCTCACTGTACTGTCATGTCTTTTTCTTCTTCTTCTTTTCCAGAATCTTTCAATTCATCTATATCTGACTCTAATATAACTTTCCAAGCTATCAACATTCACCCCTAGAAAAATAATTTTCACTCAGTCTGAATGAAACTTACCAACTATCAACAATAACTTTATCTCCAACTGTGGCCTCTGTTCACATGCAAAGTCCTTCATCTCCTTCTGACTCGTTCTGTAGCTTCTGTTTTTACAGGAACACTCCCCTCCAATAAAAATACACCAACCAGCTACTTTACTGTCTCAGAAAAAGTGATTACCCTGAAAAACTGCTGAATAGTAAAATTCTCAAATCTTCAACCCAATTGAATCCTCTCTTTGAACCAAACTGCCTGAAAAGCCCTCACCTTATCATCACTTCTTTGTCCAAATACCATAAAATTTAACAATTTGCTAACTTAGCCTTTACTGTAACTTTGGCCCTGCCTAGTACATCAGTCAATTAAACACCGCCCTTTCACTCTTCATCATAACCAATTCTATTTTATGAAAACCATCATGATCCTTATCTATCCCATCCTTAATCAACCTGCTTCCCACTACCAATTTTTGAAGACCACTTCTCTGTTAAGGTGATTAAAAACCTTAAAAAACTGTCAAGCAACAGACAGATAGAGTGCTCCTGTCATTAAAGGCCTTTCAGCCTAACCAATGCATCGAATACCTGGCTACAAATAATAAATTCGTGTTTCAGGGAAAGAACAAATAATATGATTACTATGTAGAGATGCTAAAAATAATAAAGAGAGGAACAACTAAGTCATCCCTGCAAACACCCAGCATCACCACAATTCTGACTTACCTGAACAGTCATTACTTTGCACAAGCTGCCTATTTCCTGTTCTGAAAATTAAATCCTGCCATAACTTTCACACTAACCTAATACATATAATGCTACATAATAGCCATTATCTATCCTAACACTTCTATTTGCTATAGAATCCTGGGCATATCTTATCTCTTCTTAAAAAACTGCCAATCACTACATTAACCTATTTGAATACACCACCTTTATCATGAGCAGTAAATCAATTCTTTTGTCTTTTTCATTTGAATAGAGTTGCATATGCAGACCATTGCAATCATCTTATACAACAAAAAGCAGTAGTCTTGTTTATATACACTAATACCATTAAGTAAATAGCATGATATTTACAGCATTTTTACAGTAGAACCAGATTGCTGGTTGGCGCACAATAGCTGATATCCTGCTGTTTCCGCAACTTGAAGAGCACTGTAACTGGTTTTGAAGCATATCTTAGAGTCCCTCCTACTTACAAACAGTGACTTAAATCCACTCTATTCAATAGGAATGGCATGGGAAATGTGATTGCATTACTTTTGGAATAAACCCTGTATATATATATGGGAGAGCATTTAAAGAATTCTGACTCATTCTGCTTCTTATTGACCGAGGGTATTATGGTTATAAGTTTGACCCTATACACAAAATCTGGGAGACAAAATTTATCTTACGTGATCTTTGCCCAATCAGTCTGAGAAAATTGAAGTGTTCATTACATCTGTCGATGATAACACCACTTTGAGCCGGAAGGGAAAATTTGATCTAAAGTGTAGATTGATAATTATGCTCCTGAAATGAATAGATGCACTCACCAAATGGCTTGAATCTTCATTGTCCAACCAATGACTGTAACCTTCCTGCATTGATGAGCCAGTATCAATTTTCAGAAGAACAGAGCATCCACTGGTAGTATCAATTTCTTCTTTGACAATGATCATGTCATCTTGGACATCTACCTCACTACCGTCAACAGCATTACTGGCAATGGTCTCATCTTCAATCTCTTTCTTGATCTCACCAGGAAACTAATTCAAAGCACATTATTAAACATCATTATTCAATAATGGTATTTTATTAACATTTCAAAATAAGTGATTCAGAGCAAAAAATCTTTTTGGTCAAACTTTGTTATTTAAGTCTTGCTCGAAAATAATTTTGGAATCCATTATTTCATTAAACAGATAATGATTATGACTTTAGGTCCTTAAATTGCATGCATCTACCTTCATTCAATGGAATAAACATTATCAAATGATGGTTCAACATTTCAGTGTAGGTGTTTGAAAGGCCAGAGCCATTGATACCTATTGCACTTCTTCTCCATGCTTAAGAAAAAAAAACTTAAACTTTCAAGACACTACAATATTAATTTGCAAAATAGAATTGGTTATGATTGCAATGGATAACAGCTCAATTCACTCACCAGAATATTCACTTCATTACAATCATTAATGGCCATAAAATGCATTCCATGGACTGGTGAATATGGGTTCTTCATCTCAACTGATGCTGTTCCCACGGAATGTACAGCAGATTCCACGGTACTACTTGAAGCCCACACTTTGTCTGATGTACCATCAACCATATGCTCTCTAGGATTATTATTGTCTTGGGTCAGGACATCACTCACCTCCTTATAAACAATAAAAACAGTAATCAAATTCAGTCGGTTTGGTAGGTGATGGTAGCATTCACCCAATACTAAGTCCTTCATGGCATTATGTTAAATTCACCTATTACCGTAGACCCCATTAAGAAGTATAAGGGAATCGAACCCAATCCCACTGTTCGGTAGTGTAAAAATGTCAAATAAGAATGGTTTTTGAATCATTTGAATTATTTTATACATAGATATTAAAGGGCGTAATGAAAGGATGTTCAAAAAAATGATCGCATTTACTTTGACATGGAGCGCAGTTATGAACAGTGCGGGAACATGGTCATTGAAGATGCAAGATCATTGAAATAAAAGATAGGATGCCTTTGCATATGTCGGTTTGGGAGTAGTGAAATGGACAGTAATTGAAACAAAATTACTTTTCCAAGCGCACATACTCAAATAGTGCACAATTTTGCCACAAATGATAATGCCTGTGATTGATAACAAAGTTATCAATCACAGGCATTATGAGATACGGAAATGAATTGTACAGCATATAAATACAAACAGATGCAACGAAATATATTCATTTGGGGCAAGATATGATTTTGTTACATCTTTCAAATAAATGGATGCAACTGACCTGTTGTCGATTAGTTAACCAGTCTTCCGTCACAGGATTGAACCCCTTTTGGATACGATTGTAGTACACAAACAGACACTCTGCACATCGATTCTTAAATAGCCGGAATTCCGTAAGCTTCTTCATGCAGGTCGAACAAACCAACCAGGGATAATTTGGATCCTCCACAACCTGATAAAATACACCAAAAGAATATTTTGACATTATAATGCTGAAATCTACTCTTGTCTACTAATCACTATAGTTTTCCCCAATACCTTAGGTATGCCATGAACTAATTGCTTTTAAGTACAACGAAGATCTTACAAAAATATTTTAGAAAGGACATCACACAAACAATTCACTTACTTTTACATTTATCAAATCCTCTATAGTGTTTTCCAACATAAATTCCGATTTATTATTCTTGTCGAAAATGTTTATCAGAACCCCACCACTGTTTAAACACAATCTGCATACCACAAAATCAATTTTATCACACATTATGAACGTTTTAGATTACGTCGGATGATTGACCGGACAATATAACGTTAAATATATAAACATCAGTCAAAAATTACGTGAAATAGTTCGATTATTCACACAATACAACATCAGAAATGCTTCGACAACTTGAGATTGGCATTTCATTTTTCTTCTTTTTTCTTCAACACAGCAGTTCATGTGCAAGAGCCAAAGGGTCGATAAAAATGACCGACTCTTTGGAGGAAGAGGATCACAATTCCTCACATTACACAAGTTGACGAATCCCACCCGGTGAATCACGTCATTCAGTAAGAGAGTGAATAAAAGGCGGAATAGGTGTTTTTCTAAATAGATTTGAGCAGGATGGAGTGTCACAGGTATCGGACACGGATTTACTGAAGAACCTTACGGTAAATATATGATAACATCGTTCCCAATTTACTTGAATTACTGTTCAAAATTGATAAAAAACCTTAGTAAACAAAAAAAACTTCCCAGCTGGGCACTTGCGTTTGGTTCTTCATCTGTTCATTTTATTTCTGCGGTATTTCTTGTAAATCAAAGGATTGATACGAGTAGAGTCGATCTGAATCTGGGTCAGAACATATGAACATATTTGGGAATTATTAGACGTATCACGAAACGTTGACACTTAAAATTACCTTAAGATTGTTTTGAGATCTTAATTATCTGATTAACCATGACAAACAACGTTCAATGTTAACTTGACATAGATTCAGATCGTCAGACAAAGATTCAGTTCGTAAAAGTCCCGTTCCTACGGGTCGAAGATTTATTTTGATGTTTATTCAGGAAGGAACAGAATGAAGAGACGGTTACATGGTACTTGTAATATTTTTAATACACTATATGTCTACAACGCACAATAACTTTCGCATGTATAAATACTGGGTTATTCTTACATTTAGCAATCATCAGCAAAACGTATCTGAATCTTTTGATCCAGGTCTTTCAAATGAATGATCGGAGCATATTAGACCTTTTTAGTTTTTTCGATTTGTATATAATACCAAAGAATGCCGGTCATTCTTCACTAACTAATAAAATTATATAAAACGGAATTATTTTTCCTGCCCTAAATTACTAGATTACATTGAAATACCAAGACATATAACTGATCGGATTAATATTCTTTTTTCCATATCACTCAATTCCATTGAAGAGTGTGACAGATGAAGAACGGAATGCAAGTGTCCAATTGTTTTTTGTTTACTTTAGCTGTTTTCGGCTGTTTTAATAAAGTTTAGTTCTATTTCAAGTAAACTGTGACAAATTGCAGAATTAGTTTGGGTAAGATTGCAAAGTAAATCATTCGGAGTAGTCTAAAACTTTCATAATGTGCGATAAAGTCGAATTTGAAGTGTGTAGATTGTGTTTAAACAGTCGTGGACTGTTGATCAATGTTTTCGGCAAGAATAGTAAATTACAAATCATGCTGCAAAAGACTATAGAAGATTTAATAGATTTAAAAGTAAGCTTAGTTGTCTGTGTTCATTGCTGAGAATGTTATGTGTGTAAAAAATCTAATATGAGATAGAAGTTCGTTTGTATGTCGCGTATACTCTTTTGTAAAATAACGGTGATATTAAGTCCAGAAGATTTTGTGCGTTATTTGGTGAATATCTGTTTATGAAATATTTAATCAGGTTGTGGAGGATGAAATTCATTCCTGGTTGGTGTGTTCTTTCTGCATGGAGTTACTGACTGAATACCGGCTATTTAAGCGTCGATGTGGCGAGTGTTTGTCTGTTTTTTATGATCGCATAGAAAGGGGTGCAATTTTACGGCGAAGGACTTGATAACCAATAGAGAAGCGGTCAGTTGTATTTATTTAATTGAACTATATCAACAACGAATACAACGAATTTGATGGTGTATTATGTCAATTTATTCCTCCTTATGATTCCTCCGAGGCATTAAGACCTGATCAATAATCAAGTCTGTCAGTTCTGTGTACTTCTACCAATGGTATTCTAACTGTCGCTAGGTCGATGTTGATTAGGTTTATATTTACTTTTTCATTTCATTTTTTGCCATCCTGATATTTAATTTTGCATATTCGGTGGTGTAATATGTCCATCAATAACATACCCTCATACTAAAGGTTTATTAAATGTTATCAAGGCAGGAGGTTTCTTGGAATGGACTTCAGCATTTTCAATCTTATTTTGTTACCAGATGTAATCCTGAAAAATCATTGGTGGCACAGGGATTGAATTTATCTACTCCTAATTATTAATATACTTGTAATGGCTGAATTTCACATAATGACATGTAGGGGTTAAAGTTGGGTGAACTATAACATTAACTGTCAAATGGAGGTTCCCATTGATTGCAGTGTTAATGGTTTATAATGAAGAGGGTGTTGTCCTGAGCAATGACAACAATGCTGCAAAGAGGCTAGGAGAGGATATGGTTTGTGGTATGTCATGCAAATTGTTTACATTCAGTAGTGCTGTAGCATCTCATATAATTCGCCTTGAACAGAAATAATTAATAGAGATGTCAATTATTTCGTGAGCACTTGGAAGAATTGGATTGCCACTAATAAATACAGCAAGGTATTGATCTAGGTTAAAGAGTTGAGCTATTATGCAATGCAGTCAAAACAAATGTTGTTTCACAAAGTAAATTACCAAATTAGCTTAAAGTGATTACATTTTTTACTGCTGTTTCTAATATTTGCTTAACTGGAAAGATGTATTGTCCTGATGCTTTTATTTGTAAATGTTAATCATCTGCCATTATGATATTATAACCTGTTTATGCTTTCCATTAGTTGCCCACTGAGAATCAGAAAGACTTGGATAAGGATGCATTCGCATTTGACACTGTTGGCAGTAGTGCCATGAATGACAAAGATGACTTGTTATTGTAAAAGAAGGGGCTGAGACTTTTAGTGGATGCTCTTTTGCTCCAGAAAAGGATGTAGAACTGCCAATGGTTGCTTGAATTCAGGAAGGTGAAAATCATTGGTGCAGTAATGTAGAAGCAAAGAATTTGGTGAGTGTCTATATATAATGTTGTGTGTGTATGTATAATAATGTGTACACAATTAACCATCTGCATATTAAATCTAGCCATTTTAAGGTAAAACTTTCCTTGCAACAATTTCAGAGTGTAAAAATCATTTGCATTGATTGGAATTTGAACCCAGATCCCTCAATATCCGGTAGAGTTCTTTAGCCACTTAAGCTACTGAGGCATCCTCTTAAACTCTGAAATTTATGGGCTTTTCAAGGAACAAGATGTTGTTTTGAATTATCGTGCATACAATGTCACAAGCATTGATATTTGTGCACAACATGCCACATCCCACAAGGTTAAAGCCAACTTTAAACACTTATGGTGGTAATACATTGACAAATTGGGGAGACACACTGGGGGAGATGCCGCTACAATCTGAAATTGTTGCATTGAAATGCAAATTAGCAGATGACTCTGTTTAAAGTTACTTTTGCGGCATCTCCTTCAGTTTCTTTGGAATAAAACTATCCTTTTTATTTTCTTGAAAACCCTCTTTTATCTTGATGGTTGCACTTGGTTGTTTGTTATCCTTTCATTCCTCCTAATGTTTTTTGACCAATGAGGAATTCAGTTCCTATTTTTCTTTTTGCAAAAGTTGTTAGGAGAATATTAATACTTCCATTACTCATTATTGTTCTATGAAAACACATCTCTCTCTGAAATGAGATCTCACTCTATCTGTAATGTTTTTCTTCCAGGACCCATTGGAAGATAGAGATGTTTCATTATCCTTTAATAAGGAAGTAGATATAAAAGAAGACTGTCATTTTGACATTTCTCAGGACCCATTGGAAGATAGAGATGTTTCATTATCCTTTAATAAGGAAGTGGATATTAACCCTTTGCGGTCCAACGTCGAGTTGCACTCGACAGTCTCAGCGTAAGTATCTGGTCCAACGAGTCAGGCTCGACAGAGCTGCATGCGGCATTTATACGCCTTATCAGTATGGTTCTACCATCTGGTATCATTTGGTTGTACTTCTTAGACCTACTTAAACCTTTCCGCGTGTCTTTCTTGGATGTAATACCTTTTAAGGATATGAATACAATGGAACACGTGATGTTCAATTTTGCATAGTTTACGATCGTAGCTGATGCAATTTAGCCATGGTTGACATTATTTTTCAGTGTTTTTCAACTAACTTTGGAGGTTTCTGCAACCTATAGGTTAGTTCTTTTGTAAAATTACCTAATTATTAGAATGTATTATTATTCCGTTCCAAATATTGCGCACATAATGCTTAGTAAAGTCAGTTTTCTTTGTTTTTTATACCAGTGATTCATTTCTATGGATTTCATTTACAAGCTCTCTTCTTATTTTTAGTGGTTCAAAAATGGATGAAGATGAGATAAGAAAAGAAATTTATGCTGATAGTTGTGACGAAGATGACTATATGTGTGATGTTGATGACGAGTTTGCAGATTTGTCTAGTGAAGAAGATTGCAGCTTCGGGAATGATTTGGATCAAATTGTGACATTAAACGCGTTGTTTCTTTGCTCAGTACTTGGAGCACATCATCTTCGGAGGCTGTTTCAAGGAAAGCAAAGGGAACTTGTCAGATTCAAGAGGTTGAGAAGCCAAGTGTCGTTGTGCACTATACAAAAAATATGGGCGCAGTGGACACTGCAGATCAATATACCTCTTCCTACTGCTTCCTTCGAAAGGCTCTAAAGTGGTGGTGAAAGCTGTTTTTCTGGGGCATGGAGGTATCAATAATAAATGGGTATATCCTTTACCAGGAAAACTGCAAGATTCAAAATAAAAAACCTATAAGTCACCTAAGATTCAGGAGGCAGTTGTAGATGGAGCTAACTGGCAACTTCCGCCAGGGAAATTCTGCAACCAAGAGAGGAAGAACTTCCGATTCAGACAAGGAGCGGAGACTAATTGGGAAGCTACATATAATTGTTCCGAATCCAGAGGGAAAGCACAAAGACTGTCTTGTGTGTTCGAAAAGAAATGTGCCTGGTGGAAGAAGGGAGACAATCTATATATGTGAAACTTGTGACCATAATCCTGGACTACATGTGAGAAATTGCTTCAAAAGATATAACACGCTTAAAGATTTTAAAGAATAAATTAAATCATTTGATGTGCTTCACTATAATAAAGAGGAAACCCACATAAAAAAAATGCAAATATGAACAATAAAATATACAACATTAGCATCTGACGTTTTATTTCTTTTTTTCTTAAAATAATTTGGACCAGACTGTTGGAATTCCGAAATAAATATTGGACAGCAAAGAGTTAAATAACTACTCTTAGTAAACCTTTAAGAACATATGATGCACTTGAATGGCTTTTCACTAGTGTGTTAACATGTGAGACTTAAGCTGACTGTTGAAAGTGAATTCTTTATCTCATATCCGGCACATATTTGGCTTTTCATCGGTATGTGTCAACATGTGAGTCTTTAAATGACACTTCTGGGTAAAAGTTTTTTGACATATCCTGCACTTGTATGGCCTTTCACCAGTGTGTATTAACATGTGAGTCTTTAGACCACTACTCTGGGTAAAAGTTCTTTCACATATCCTGCACTTGTAAGGCTTTTCGCCAGTGTGTGTCAAGATGTGTGACTTTAGATGGCTCTTGACAATAAATGTTTTTAGACACAAATGGCACTTGTATGGCTTGTCACCAGTATGAGTCAACATGTGAGTCTTTAGAATACAATTCTTGGTAAAGGTATTGTGACATATCCTGCACTTATATGGCCTTTCACCAGTGTGTATTAACATGTGAGTCTTTAAATGACACTTCTGGGTAAAAGTTTTTTGACATATCCTGCACTTGTATGGCTTTTCGCCAGTGTGTGTTAACATGTGACTCTTTAGACTACTACTATGGGTAAAAGTTTTTTGACATATCCTGCACTTGTAAGGCTTTTCGCCAGTGTGTGTCAAGATGTGTGACTTTAGATGGCTTTTGACAGTAAATGCTTTTAGACACAACTGGCACTTGTGTGGCTTGTCACCAGTGTGTGTCAACATGTGAGTCTTTAAGGTAAAATTTCTGGTAAAGGTATTGTGACATATCCTGCACTTGTAAGGCCTGTCACCAGTGTGTGTCAACACGTGCCTCTTTAAAGTACCAATACAAGTAAATACTTTAGAACAGATCTCACATATGTGTTCCCTTCTGTCAGTATGTGTCAACATGTGCTTCTTTAAATGTATCTTTCCAGCGAAACCTTTTAAACACAATGCACATTGAAATGGTCTTTTCCGAGTATGTGTCAACATGTGGATTTTGAGTTTACTTAAATATGGAAAGTTTTTGGAGCAGAATTCACATTGGTGCTTCTTCTTAAGAGCATGCACCAATTTGATATGACTTGCAAGGTCAATTTTTCTCTTAAATGCCTCCAAACAAACATCACATCTGAATTGCATCATTCTCTTAAGGTGCTTATGCATTACATGATCTTTGAGAAGGTCCTTTTGTTCAAATACCTTGTAGCAAGTTTCACACATATAGCTTTGAGAGGCTGAAGCATCATCCCCTGCATTAACTTGTTTTTGGTGTTTATCTGAAAGATTTGAAGCATAAGGTAAAGTATATACTCATTAAAAAATAAATACTTCTGATGAAAAAATTGTTTTCACCAGTTTGAATACACTAATTAATGTAAAATTATAATTATAGATATGCATGTTCACATTGAATCACATATGTGTACATGAATTTGCATACAATCGTATGTCTAGTCTTTTCCTGTAGAAATTCATCACTCTATGTATACATTTTAGCAACATCAGCTGTGCTTCAATCCGAGGAACAAAGCATGTCATCAACTAATGCTGACCTGAATTAGGCTCTCTAGCCATTTTGGTTTTACCTTCCTCAGTGGCAAGTGCTTTCCTTTCAAGGCTCTTTTGAGCCAGAGAAACCTAAAGAAGTTACAGGGAGCTAAATTCAGCCTTTCACACTAAGTTTAGATCTTACTTGGGGAAAAACATAAGATATTGAAAGTCAAAATGGTTGTTTTGGGTTATTTCATTTATAAGTCCTAAGCAATTAAATTTAAAATCAGAATAATCAAGCAAACAAAAAAATGGCTTGAAAACACAGCAAGATTATTAAAAGATCTAGTCTGAGTAGCTTCATAAATAATATTAAATATGTTATAAATAATTGCAAAAAAGGGATGACATTATTATCATCCTTTTTGCAATTTATCATACTGTTTTAAATGGCCTTTCAGATATTTTAAATAAAATTCTATAAAGTTAACTCAGTCTTTCCAAAATACATTAATGGTACTGCAAGGGTTAATCAACAATAGTTGTATTACACTAGAAAGTAGCAAAGGTGAAGTGATAGCACAGTCCTCAGCTCCAATTACCTTGTTCCTGCAACACCTCCCATTCCAGTCTTACTTCCATCTGAGGAATTTCAGTATCAAAATCTTCCTTAATGTTTACTTCCTCCTTGGAGGGCATACTTATTTCTGCATCCTCCAAATTATCCTGCAAGATCAAAGAAAAAAATAACAGATTTTCAGGATATCCATGAAAAATGTTTGAATAACAGGTTATTTGTAAAATTAAGATGAAAAAATTGTTAACTGGCATACATTAAATTGTTATAATAAATAATATTTTAGCTAATACCTCTTGAAAAAAATTTTTTCATCAAATAATTTACTTGCATTGGTTAGGATGATAGGATTAATGAATACAGAGATAATCAGAGACTTGCTGTAAAGTTATCACCCTGTTCTGTTGAGAAACACAAGAGAAATAACTACATATGACTACAGGGTGAAAAACTCTTAAAACCCCTTGTTTTAAAAAAATGATGAACAGAAATGACCCTTGAGACATAATATTTCTATGGCCTCTGTCCAATGGAACGGATTATAAGAATCCATCAAACAAGGCTGTATAGTTTGCAAACATGTAATAACTTCATATGCATTGTAATTTTGTTTAGGTAATTACCAGTTAGGTAAATTATGGATGGCCATAAGTACCAAATAAATATTTTGGGACTGCTAACATAACAAAATCCAGTGACATACTTTACATTAAGTCCCCTTCATCTCTGAGTACTTCTACCTCTACTTGGTAAATGATTAGCCTTCTGTTTATCCTATCCATTCTTATTTTCTGCATTTTACTCTAGTTCATCCCAATTCAACCTAACAAACGAGCTTTTGAAATCAACTAGTATTATTCAGGGAAGGCAACCAACAGCCAAGGTCATTTGCACCATAGGGGATGGATAGGAAAGGTTGAAGGGTGGAGAGAAACCCAGCATCGGCATTAGCCAACTCATTATGAAAGGTGCCAAGGGGTCTGCAGCTTAACGTCCCATCTGATGGATGCATACTCACTCAATTGCCCTCCACAAAGCACCATAAATAGGGATTGAGATACCTCTGAAAAATATTCTACACTGCCAGGATTTGAACCCGCGCCATCAGGGTGGGAAGCCAGTACATTAGCCCCCGCACCATCTTGATCCTCACTGTACTGTCATGTCTTTTTCTTCTTCTTCTTTTCCAGAATCTTTCAATTCATCTATATCTGACTCTAATATAACTTTCCAAGCTATCAACATTCACCCCTAGAAAAATAATTTTCAATCAGTCTGAATGAAACTTACCAACTATCAACAATAACTTTATCTCCAACTGTGGCCTCTGTTCACATGCAAAGTCCTTCATCTCCTTCTGACTCGTTCTGTAGCTTCTGTTTTTACAGGAACACTCCCCTCCAATAAAAATACACCAACCAGCTACTTTACTGTCTCAGAAAAAGTGATTACCCTGAAAAACTGCTGAATAGTAAAATTCTCAAATCTTCAACCCAATTGAATCCTCTCTTTGAACCAAACTGCCTGAAAAGCCCTCACCTTATCATCACTTCTTTGTCCAAATACCATAAAATTTAACAATTTGCTAACTTAGCCTTTACTGTAACTTTGGCCCTGCCTAGTACATCAGTCAATTAAACACCGCCCTTTCACTCTTCATCATAACCAATTCTATTTTATGAAAACCATCATGATCCTTATCTATCCCATCCTTAATCAACCTGCTTCCCACTACCAATTTTTGAAGACCACTTCTCTGTTAAGGTGATTAAAAACCTTAAAAAACTGTCAAGCAACAGACAGATAGAGTGCTCCTGTCATTAAAGGCCTTTCAGCCTAACCAATGCATCGAATACCTGGCTACAAATAATAAATTCGTGTTTCAGGGAAAGAACAAATAATATGATTACTATGTAGAGATGCTAAAAATAATAAAGAGAGGAACAACTAAGTCATCCCTGCAAACACCCAGCATCACCACAATTCTGACTTACCTGAACAGTCATTACTTTGCACAAGCTGCCTATTTCCTGTTCTGAAAATTAAATCCTGCCATAACTTTCACACTAACCTAATACATATAATGCTACATAATAGCCATTATCTATCCTAACACTTCTATTTGCTATAGAATCCTGGGCATATCTTATCTCTTCTTAAAAAACTGCCAATCACTACATTAACCTATTTGAATACACCACCTTTATCATGAGCAGTAAATCAATTCTTTTGTCTTTTTCATTTGAATAGAGTTGCATATGCAGACCATTGCAATCATCTTATACAACAAAAAGCAGTAGTCTTGTTTATATACACTAATACCATTAAGTAAATAGCATGATATTTACAGCATTTTTACAGTAGAACCAGATTGCTGGTTGGCGCACAATAGCTGATATCCTGCTGTTTCCGCAACTTGAAGAGCACTGTAACTGGTTTTGAAGCATATCTTAGAGTCCCTCCTACTTACAAACAGTGACTTAAATCCACTCTATTCAATAGGAATGGCATGGGAAATGTGATTGCATTACTTTTGGAATAAACCCTGTATATATATATGGGAGAGCATTTAAAGAATTCTGACTCATTCTGCTTCTTATTGACCGAGGGTATTATGGTTATAAGTTTGACCCTATACAAAAAATCTGGGAGACAAAATTTATCTTACGTGATCTTTGCCCAATCAGTCTGAGAAAATTGAAGTGTTCATTACATCTGTCGATGATAACACCACTTTGAGCCGGAAGGGAAAATTTGATCTAAAGTGTAGATTGATAATTATGCTCCTGAAATGAATAGATGCACTCACCAAATGGCTTGAATCTTCATTGTCCAACCAATGACTGTAACCTTCCTGCATTGATGAGCCAGTATCAATTTTCAGAAGAACAGAGCATCCACTGGTAGTATCAATTTCTTCTTTGACAATGATCATGTCATCTTGGACATCTACCTCACTACCGTCAACAGCATTACTGGCAATGGTCTCATCTTCAATCTCTTTCTTGATCTCACCAGGAAACTAATTCAAAGCACATTATTAAACATCATTATTCAATAATGGTATTTTATTAACATTTCAAAATAAGTGATTCAGAGCAAAAAATCTTTTTGGTCAAACTTTGTTATTTAAGTCTTGCTCGAAAATAATTTTGGAATCCATTATTTCATTAAACAGATAATGATTATGACTTTAGGTCCTTAAATTGCATGCATCTACCTTCATTCAATGGAATAAACATTATCAAATGATGGTTCAACATTTCAGTGTAGGTGTTTGAAAGGCCAGAGCCATTGATACCTATTGCACTTCTTCTCCATGCTTAAGAAAAAAAAACTTAAACTTTCAAGACACTACAATATTAATTTGCAAAATAGAATTGGTTATGATTGCAATGGATAACAGCTCAATTCACTCACCAGAATATTCACTTCATTACAATCATTAATGGCCATAAAATGCATTCCATGGACTGGTGAATATGGGTTCTTCATCTCAACTGATGCTGTTCCCACGGAATGTACAGCAGATTCCACGGTACTACTTGAAGCCCACACTTTGTCTGATGTACCATCAACCATATGCTCTCTAGGATTATTATTGTCTTGGGTCAGGACATCACTCACCTCCTTATAAACAATAAAAACAGTAATCAAATTCAGTCGGTTTGGTAGGTGATGGTAGCATTCACCCAATACTAAGTCCTTCATGGCATTATGTTAAATTCACCTATTACCGTAGACCCCATTAAGAAGTATAAGGGAATCGAACCCAATCCCACTGTTCGGTAGTGTAAAAATGTCAAATAAGAATGGTTTTTGAATCATTTGAATTATTTTATACATAGATATTAAAGGGCGTAATGAAAGGATGTTCAAAAAAATGATCGCATTTACTTTGACATGGAGCGCAGTTATGAACAGTGCGGGAACATGGTCATTGAAGATGCAAGATCATTGAAATAAAAGATAGGATGCCTTTGCATATGTCGGTTTGGGAGTAGTGAAATGGACAGTAATTGAAACAAAATTACTTTTCCAAGCGCACATACTCAAATAGTGCACAATTTTGCCACAAATGATAATGCCTGTGATTGATAACAAAGTTATCAATCACAGGCATTATGAGATACGGAAATGAATTGTACAGCATATAAATACAAACAGATGCAACGAAATATATTCATTTGGGGCAAGATATGATTTTGTTACATCTTTCAAATAAATGGATGCAACTGACCTGTTGTCGATTAGTTAACCAGTCTTCCGTCACAGGATTGAACCCCTTTTGGATACGATTGTAGTACACAAACAGACACTCTGCACATCGATTCTTAAATAGCCGGAATTCCGTAAGCTTCTTCATGCAGGTCGAACAAACCAACCAGGGATAATTTGCATCCTCCACAACCTGATAAAATACACCAAAAGAATATTTTGACATTATAATGCTGAAATCTACTCTTGTCTACTAATCACTATAGTTTTCCCCAATACCTTAGGTATGCCATGAACTAATTGCTTTTAAGTACAACGAAGATCTTACAAAAATATTTTAGAAAGGACATCACACAAGCAATTCACTTACTTTTACATTTATCAAATCCTCTATAGTGTTTTCCAACATAAATTCCGATTTATTATTCTTGTCGAAAATGTTTATCAGAACCCCACCACTGTTTAAACACAATCTGCATACCACAAAATCAATTTTATCACACATTATGAACGTTTTAGATTACGTCGGATGATTGACCGGACAATATAACGTTAAATATATAAACATCAGTCAAAAATTACGTGAAATAGTTCGATTATTCACACAATACAACATCAGAAATGCTTCGACAACTTGAGATTGGCATTTCATTTTTCTTCTTTTTTCTTCAACACAGCAGTTCATGTGCAAGAGCCAAAGGGTCGATAAAAATGACCGACTCTTTGGAGGAAGAGGATCACAATTCCTCACATTACACAAGTTGACGAATCCCACCCGGTGAATCACGTCATTCAGTAAGAGAGTGAATAAAAGGCGGAATAGGTGTTTTTCTAAATAGATTTGAGCAGGATGGAGTGTCACAGGTATCGGACACGGATTTACTGAAGAACCTTACGGTAAATATATGATAACATCGTTCCCAATTTACTTGAATTACTGTTCAAAATTGATAAAAAACCTTAGTAAACAAAAAAAACTTCCCAGCTGGGCACTTGCGTTTGGTTCTTCATCTGTTCATTTTATTTCTGCGGTATTTCTTGTAAATCAAAGGATTGATACGAGTAGAGTCGATCTGAATCTGGGTCAGAACATATGAACATATTTGGGAATTATTAGACGTATCACGAAACGTTGACACTTAAAATTACCTTAAGATTGTTTTGAGATCTTAATTATCTGATTAACCATGACAAACAACGTTCAATGTTAACTTGACATAGATTCAGATCGTCAGACAAAGATTCAGTTCGTAAAAGTCCCGTTCCTACGGGTCGAAGATTTATTTTGATGTTTATTCAGGAAGGAACAGAATGAAGAGACGGTTACATGGTACTTGTAATATTTTTAATACACTATATGTCTACAACGCACAATAACTTTCGCATGTATAAATACTGGGTTATTCTTACATTTAGCAATCATCAGCAAAACGTATCTGAATCTTTTGATCCAGGTCTTTCAAATGAATGATCGGAGCATATTAGACCTTTTTAGTTTTTTCGATTTGTATATAATACCAAAGAATGCCGGTCATTCTTCACTAACTAATAAAATTATATAAAACGGAATTATTTTTCCTGCCCTAAATTACTAGATTACATTGAAATACCAAGACATATAACTGATCGGATTAATATTCTTTTTTCCATATCACTCAATTCCATTGAAGAGTGTGACAGATGAAGAACGGAATGCAAGTGTCCAATTGTTTTTTGTTTACTTTAGCTGTTTTCGGCTGTTTTAATAAAGTTTAGTTCTATTTCAAGTAAACTGTGACAAATTGCAGAATTAGTTTGGGTAAGATTGCAAAGTAAATCATTCGGAGTAGTCTAAAACTTTCATAATGTGCGATAAAGTCGAATTTGAAGTGTGTAGATTGTGTTTAAACAGTCGTGGACTGTTGATCAATGTTTTCGGCAAGAATAGTAAATTACAAATCATGCTGCAAAAGACTATAGAAGATTTAATAGATTTCAAAGTAAGCTTAGTTGTCTGTGTTCATTGCTTAGAATGTTATGTGTGTAAAAAATCTAATATGAGATCGAAGTTCGTTTGTATGTCGCGTATACTCTTTTGTAAAATAACGGTGATATTAAGTCCAGAAGATTTTGTGCGTTATTTGGTGAATATCTGTTTATGAAATATTTAATCAGGTTGTGGAGGATGAAATTCATTCCTGGTTGGTGTGTTCTTTCTGCATGGAGTTACTGACTGAATACCGGCTATTTAAGCGTCGATGTGGCGAGTGTTTGTCTGTTTTTTATGATCGCATAGAAAGGGGTGCAATTTTACGGCGAAGGACTTGATAACCAATAGAGAAGCGGTCAGTTGTATTTATTTAATTGAACTATATCAACAACGAATACAACGAATTTGATGGTGTATTATGTCAATTTATTCCTCCTTATGATTCCTCCGAGGCATTAAGACCTGATCAATAATCAAGTCTGTCAGTTCTGTGTACTTCTACCAATGGTATTCTAACTGTCGCTAGGTCGATGTTGATTAGGTTTATATTTACTTTTTCATTTCATTTTTTGCCATCCTGATATTTAATTTTGCATATTCGGTGGTGTAATATGTCCATCAATAACATACCCTCATACTAAAGGTTTATTAAATGTTATCAAGGCAGGTTTCTTTGCTATTTACATGGGATTAAGAAGAAATATAAATGGTAGATTGAGGTGTGGTAGGCAGGTGATAGATATTGAATCGCCAACTGGGAGACTTCAATTGGATTTGTACACACACTGCTATGGTCACTCTATATCATGGACTTCAGCATTTTCAATCTTATTTTGTTACCAGATGTAATCCTGAAAAATCATTGGTGGCACAGGGATTGAATTTATCTACTCCTAATTATTAATATACTTGTAATGGCTGAATTTCACATAATGACATGTAGGGGTTAAAGTTGGGTGAACTATAACATTAACTGTCAAATGGAGGTTCCCATTGATTGCAGTGTTAATGGTTTATAATGAAGAGGGTGTTGTCCTGAGCAATGACAACAATGCTGCAAAGAGGCTAGGAGAGGATATGGTTTGTGGTATGTCATGCAAATTGTTTACATTCAGTAGTGCTGTAGCATCTCATATAATTCGCCTTGAACAGAAATAATTAATAGAGATGTCAATTATTTCGTGAGCACTTGGAAGAATTGGATTGCCACTAATAAATACAGCAAGGTATTGATCTAGGTTAAAGAGTTGAGCTATTATGCAATGCAGTCAAAACAAATGTTGTTTCACAAAGTAAATTACCAAATTAGCTTAAAGTGATTACATTTTTTACTGCTGTTTCTAATATTTGCTTAACTGGAAAGATGTATTGTCCTGATGCTTTTATTTGTAAATGTTAATCATCTGCCATTATGATATTATAACCTGTTTATGCTTTCCATTAGTTGCCCACTGAGAATCAGAAAGACTTGGATAAGGATGCATTCGCATTTGACACTGTTGGCAGTAGTGCCATGAATGACAAAGATGACTTGTTATTGTAAAAGAAGGGGCTGAGACTTTTAGTGGATGCTCTTTTGCTCCAGAAAAGGATGTAGAACTGCCAATGGTTGCTTGAATTCAGGAAGGTGAAAATCATTGGTGCAGTAATGTAGAAGCAAAGAATTTGGTGAGTGTCTATATATAATGTTGTGTGTGTATGTATAATAATGTGTACACAATTAACCATCTGCATATTAAATCTAGCCATTTTAAGGTAAAACTTTCCTTGCAACAATTTCAGAGTGTAAAAATCATTTGCATTGATTGGAATTTGAACCCAGATCCCTCAATATCCGGTAGAGTTCTTTAGCCACTTAAGCTACTGAGGCATCCTCTTAAACTCTGAAATTTATGGGCTTTTCAAGGAACAAGATGTTGTTTTGAATTATTGTGCATACAATGTCACAAGCATTGATATTTGTGCACAACATGCCACATCCCACAAGGTTAAAGCCAACTTTAAACACTTATGGTGTTAATACATTGACAAATTGGGGAGACACACTGGGGGAGATGCCGCTACAATCTGAAATTGTTGCATTGAAATGCAAATTAGCAGATGACTCTGTTTAAAGTTACTTTTGCGGCATCTCCTTCAGTTTCTTTGGAATAAAACTATCCTTTTTATTTTCTTGAAAACCCTCTTTTATCTTGATGGTTGCACTTGGTTGTTTGTTATCCTTTCATTCCTCCTAATGTTTTTTGACCAATGAGGAATTCAGTTCCTATTTTTCTTTTTGCAAAAGTTGTTAGGAGAATATTAATACTTCCATTACTCATTATTGTTCTATGAAAACACATCTCTCTCTGAAATGAGATCTCACTCTATCTGTAATGTTTTTCTTCCAGGACCCATTGGAAGATAGAGATGTTTCATTATCCTTTAATAAGGAAGTAGATATAAAAGAAGACTGTCATTTTGACATTTCTCAGGACCCATTGGAAGATAGAGATGTTTCATTATCCTTTAATAAGGAAGTGGATATTAACCCTTTGCGGTCCAACGTCGAGTTGCACTCGACAGTCTCAGCGTAAGTATCTGGTCCAACGAGTCAGGCTCGACAGAGCTGCATGCAGCATTTATACGCCTTATCAGTATGGTTCTACCATCTGGTATCATTTGGTTGTACTTCTTAGACCTACTTAAACCTTTCCGCGTGTCTTTCTTGGATGTAATACCTTTTAAGGATATGAATACAATGGAACACGTGATGTTCAATTTTGCATAGTTTACGATCGTAGCTGATGCAATTTAGCCATGGTTGACATTATTTTTCAGTGTTTTTCAACTAACTTTGGAGGTTTCTGCAACCTATAGGTTAGTTCTTTTGTAAAATTACCTAATTATTAGAATGTATTATTATTCCGTTCCAAATATTGCGCACATAATGCTTAGTAAAGTCAGTTTTCTTTGTTTTTTATACCAGTGATTCATTTCTATGGATTTCATTTACAAGCTCTCTTCTTATTTTTAGTGGTTCAAAAATGGATGAAGATGAGATAAGAAAAGAAATTTATGCTGATAGTTGTGACGAAGATGACTATATGTGTGATGTTGATGACGAGTTTGCAGATTTGTCTAGTGAAGAAGATTGCAGCTTCGGGAATGATTTGGATCAAATTGTGACATTAAACGCGTTGTTTCTTTGCTCAGTACTTGGAGCACATCATCTTCGGAGGCTGTTTCAAGGAAAGCAAAGGGAACTTGTCAGATTCAAGAGGTTGAGAAGCCAAGTGTCGTTGTGCACTATACAAAAAATATGGGCGCAGTGGACACTGCAGATCAATATACCTCTTCCTACTGCTTCCTTCGAAAGGCTCTAAAGTGGTGGTGAAAGCTGTTTTTCTGGGGCATGGAGGTATCAATAATAAATGGGTATATCCTTTACCAGGAAAACTGCAAGATTCAAAATAAAAAACCTATAAGTCACCTAAGATTCAGGAGGCAGTTGTAGATGGAGCTAACTGGCAACTTCCGCCAGGGAAATTCTGCAACCAAGAGAGGAAGAACTTCCGATTCAGACAAGGAGCGGAGACTAATTGGGAAGCTACATATAATTGTTCCGAATCCAGAGGGAAAGCACAAAGACTGTCTTGTGTGTTCGAAAAGAAATGTGCCTGGTGGAAGAAGGGAGACAATCTATATATGTGAAACTTGTGACCATAATCCTGGACTACATGTGAGAAATTGCTTCAAAAGATATGACACGCTTAAAGATTTTAAAGAATAAATTAAATCATTTGATGTGCTTCACTATAATAAAGAGGAAACCCACATAAAAAAAATGCAAATATGAACAATAAAATATACAACATTAGCATCTGACGTTTTATTTCTTTTTTTCTTAAAATAATTTGGACCAGACTGTTGGAATTCCGAAATAAATATTGGACAGCAAAGAGTTAAATAACTACTCTTAGTAAACCTTTAAGAACATATTATGCACTTGAATGGCTTTTCACTAGTGTGTTAACATGTGAGACTTAAGCTGACTGTTGAAAGTGAATTCTTTATCTCATATCCGGCACATATTTGGCTTTTCATCGGTATGTGTCAACATGTGAGTCTTTAAATGACACTTCTGGGTAAAAGTTTTTTGACATATCCTGCACTTGTATGGCCTTTCACCAGTGTGTATTAACATGTGAGTCTTTAGACCACTACTCTGGGTAAAAGTTCTTTCACATATCCTGCACTTGTAAGGCTTTTCGCCAGTGTGTGTCAAGATGTGTGACTTTAGATGGCTCTTGACAATAAATGTTTTTAGACACAAATGGCACTTGTATGGCTTGTCACCAGTATGAGTCAACATGTGAGTCTTTAGAATACAATTCTTGGTAAAGGTATTGTGACATATCCTGCACTTATATGGCCTTTCACCAGTGTGTATTAACATGTGAGTCTTTAAATGACACCTCTGGGTAAAAGTTTTTTGACATATCCTGCACTTGTATGGCTTTTCGCCAGTGTGTGTTAACATGTGACTCTTTAGACTACTACTATGGGTAAAAGTTTTTTGACATATCCTGCACTTGTAAGGCTTTTCGCCAGTGTGTGTCAAGATGTGTGACTTTAGATGGCTTTTGACAGTAAATGCTTTTAGACACAACTGGCACTTGTGTGGCTTGTCACCAGTGTGTGTCAACATGTGAGTCTTTAAGGTAAAATTTCTGGTAAAGGTATTGTGACATATCCTGCACTTGTAAGGCCTGTCACCAGTGTGTGTCAACACGTGCCTCTTTAAAGTACCAATACAAGTAAATACTTTAGAACAGATCTCACATATGTGTTCCCTTCTGTCAGTATGTGTCAACATGTGCTTCTTTAAATGTATCTTTCCAGCGAAACCTTTTAAACACAATGCACATTGAAATGGTCTTTTCCGAGTATGTGTCAACATGTGGATTTTGAGTTTACTTAAATATGGAAAGTTTTTGGAGCAGAATTCAATTTGGTGCTTCTTCTTAAGAGCATGCACCAATTTGATATGACTTGCAAGGTCAATTTTTCTCTTAAATGCCTCCAAACAAACATCACATCTGAATTGCATCATTCTCTTAAGGTGCTTATGCATTACATGATCTTTGAGAAGGTCCTTTTGTTCAAATACCTTGTAGCAAGTTTCACACATATAGCTTTGAGAGGCTGAAGCATCATCCCCTGCATTAACTTGTTTTTGATGTTTATCTGAAAGATTTGAAGCATAAGGTAAAGTATATACTCATTAAAAAATAAATACTTCTGATGAAAAAATTGTTTTCACCAGTTTGAATACACTAATTAATGTAAAATTATAATTATAGATATGCATGTTCACATTGAATCACATATGTGTACATGAATTTGCATACAATCATATGTCTAGTCTTTTCCTGTAGAAATTCATCACTCTATGTATACATTTTAGCAACATCAGCTGTGCTTCAATCCGAGGAACAAAGCATGTCATCAACTAATGCTGACCTGAATTAGGCTCTCTAGCCATTTTGGTTTTACCTTCCTCAGTGGCAAGTGCTTTCCTTTCAAGGCTCTTTTGAGCCAGAGAAACCTAAAGAAGTTACAGGGAGCTAAATTCAGCCTTTCACACTAAGTTTAGATCTTACTTGGGGAAAAACATAAGATATTGAAAGTCAAAATGGTTGTTTTGGGTTATTTCATTTATAAGTCCTAAGCAATTAAATTTAAAATCAGAATAATCAAGCAAACAAAAAAATGGCTTGAAAACACAGCAAGATTATTAAAAGATCTAGTCTGAGTAGCTTCATAAATAATATTAAATATGTTATAAATAATTGCAAAAAAGGGATGACATTATTATCATCCTTTTTGCAATTTATCATACTGTTTTAAATGGCCTTTCAGATATTTTAAATAAAATTCTATAAAGTTAACTCAGTCTTTCCAAAATACATTAATGGTACTGCAAGGGTTAATCAACAATAGTTGTATTACACTAGAAAGTAGCAAAGGTGAAGTGATAGCACAGTCCTCAGCTCCAATTACCTTGTTCCTGCAACACCTCCCATTCCAGTCTTACTTCCATCTGAGGAATTTCAGTATCAAAATCTTCCTTAATGTTTACTTCCTCCTTGGAGGGCATACTTATTTCTGCATCCTCCAAATTATCCTGCAAGATCAAAGAAAAAAATAACAGATTTTCAGGATATCCATGAAAAATGTTTGAATAACAGGTTATTTGTAAAATTAAGATGAAAAAATTGTTAACTGGCATACATTAAATTGTTATAATAAATAATATTTTAGCTAATACCTCTTGAAAAAAATTTTTTCTTCAAATAATTTACTTGCATTGGTTAGGATGATAGGATTAATGAATACAGAGATAATCAGAGACTTGCTGTAAAGTTATCACCCTGTTCTGTTGAGAAACACAAGAGAAATAACTACATATGACTACAGGGTGAAAAACTCTTAAAACCCCTTGTTTTAAAAAAATGATGAACAGAAATGACCCTTGAGACATAATATTTCTATGGCCTCTGTCCAATGGAACGGATTATAAGAATCCATCAAACAAGGCTGTATAGTTTGCAAACATGTAATAACTTCATATGCATTGTAATTTTGTTTAGGTAATTACCAGTTAGGTAAATTATGGATGGCCATAAGTACCAAATAAATATTTTGGGACTGCTAACATAACAAAATCCAGTGACATACTTTACATTAAGTCCCCCTTCATCTCTGAGTACTTCTACCTCTACTTGGTAAATGATTAGCCTTCTGTTTATCCTATCCATTCTTATTTTCTGCATTTTACTCTAGTTCATCCCAATTCAACCTAACAAACGAGCTTTTGAAATCAACTAGTATTATTCAGGGAAGGCAACCAACAGCCAAGGTCATTTGCACCATAGGGGATGGATAGGAAAGGTTGAAGGGTGGAGAGAAACCCAGCATCGGCATTAGCCAACTCATTATGAAAGGTGCCAAGGGGTCTGCAGCTTAACGTCCCATCTGATGGATGCATACTCACTCAATTGCCCTCCACAAAGCACCATAAATAGGGATTGAGATACCTCTGAAAAATATTCTACACTGCCAGGATTTGAACCCGCGCCATCAGGGTGGGAAGCCAGTACATTAGCCCCCGCACCATCTTGATCCTCACTGTACTGTCATGTCTTTTTCTTCTTCTTCTTTTCCAGAATCTTTCAATTCATCTATATCTGACTCTAATATAACTTTCCAAGCTATCAACATTCACCCCTAGAAAAATAATTTTCACTCAGTCTGAATGAAACTTACCAACTATCAACAATAACTTTATCTCCAACTGTGGCCTCTGTTCACATGCAAAGTCCTTCATCTCCTTCTGACTCGTTCTGTAGCTTCTGTTTTTACAGGAACACTCCCCTCCAATAAAAATACACCAACCAGCTACTTTACTGTCTCAGAAAAAGTGATTACCCTGAAAAACTGCTGAATAGTAAAATTCTCAAATCTTCAACCCAATTGAATCCTCTCTTTGAACCAAACTGCCTGAAAAGCCCTCACCTTATCATCACTTCTTTGTCCAAATACCATAAAATTTAACAATTTGCTAACTTAGCCTTTACTGTAACTTTGGCCCTGCCTAGTACATCAGTCAATTAAACACCGCCCTTTCACTCTTCATCATAACCAATTCTATTTTATGAAAACCATCATGATCCTTATCTATCCCATCCTTAATCAACCTGCTTCCCACTACCAATTTTTGAAGACCACTTCTCTGTTAAGGTGATTAAAAACCTTAAAAAACTGTCAAGCAACAGACAGATAGAGTGCTCCTGTCATTAAAGGCCTTTCAGCCTAACCAATGCATCGAATACCTGGCTACAAATAATAAATTCGTGTTTCAGGGAAAGAACAAATAATATGATTACTATGTAGAGATGCTAAAAATAATAAAGAGAGGAACAACTAAGTCATCCCTGCAAACACCCAGCATCACCACAATTCTGACTTACCTGAACAGTCATTACTTTGCACAAGCTGCCTATTTCCTGTTCTGAAAATTAAATCCTGCCATAACTTTCACACTAACCTAATACATATAATGCTACATAATAGCCATTATCTATCCTTACACTTCTATTTGCTATAGAATCCTGGGCATATCTTATCTCTTCTTAAAAAACTGCCAATCACTACATTAACCTATTTGAATACACCACCTTTATCATGAGCAGTAAATCAATTCTTTTGTCTTTTTCATTTGAATAGAGTTGCATATGCAGACCATTGCAATCATCTTATACAACAAAAAGCAGTAGTCTTGTTTATATACACTAATACCATTAAGTAAATAGCATGATATTTACAGCATTTTTACAGTAGAACCAGATTGCTGGTTGGCGCACAATAGCTGATATCCTGCTGTTTCCGCAACTTGAAGAGCACTGTAACTGGTTTTGAAGCATAGCTTAGAGTCCCTCCTACTTACAAACAGTGACTTAAATCCACTCTATTCAATAGGAATGGCATGGGAAATGTGATTGCATTACTTTTGGAATAAACCCTGTATATATATATGGGAGAGCATTTAAAGAATTCTGACTCATTCTGCTTCTAATTGACCGAGGGTATTATGGTTATAAGTTTGACCCTATACACAAAATCTGGGAGACAAAATTTATCTTACGTGATCTTTGCCCAATCAGTCTGAGAAAATTGAAGTGTTCATTACATCTGTCGATGATAACACCACTTTGAGCCGGAAGGGAAAATTTGATCTAAAGTGTAGATTGATAATTATGCTCCTGAAATGAATAGATGCACTCACCAAATGGCTTGAATCTTCATTGACCAACCAATGACTGTAACCTTCCTGCATTGATGAGCCAGTATCAATTTTCAGATGAACAGAGCATCCACTTGTAGTATCAATTTCTTCTTTGACAATGATCATGTCATCTTGGACATCTACCTCACTACCGTCAACAGCATTACTGGCAATGGTCTCATCTTCAATCTCTTTCTTGATCTCACCAGGAAACTAATTCAAAGCACATTATTAAACATCATTATTCAATAATGGTATTTTATTAACATTTCAAAATAAGTGATTCAGAGCAAAAAATCTTTTTGGTCAAACTTTGTTATTTAAGTCTTGCTCGAAAATAATTTTGGAATCCATTATTTCATTAAACAGATAATGATTATGACTTTAGGTCCTTAAATTGCATGCATCTACCTTCATTCAATGGAATAAACATTATCAAATGATGGTTCAACATTTCAGTGTAGGTGTTTGAAAGGCCAGAGCCATTGATACCTATTGCACTTCTTCTCCATGCTTAAGAAAAAAAAACTTAAACTTTCAAGACACTACAATATTAATTTGCAAAATAGAATTGGTTATGATTGCAATGGATAACAGCTCAATTCACTCACCAGAATATTCACTTCATTACAATCATTAATGGCCATAAAATGCATTCCATGGACTGGTGAATATGGGTTCTTCATCTCAACTGATGCTGTTCCCACGGAATGTACAGCAGATTCCACGGTACTACTTGAAGCCCACACTTTGTCTGATGTACCATCAACCATATGCTCTCTAGGATTATTATTGTCTTGGGTCAGGACATCACTCACCTCCTTATAAACAATAAAAACAGTAATCAAATTCAGTCGGTTTGGTAGGTGATGGTAGCATTCACCCAATACTAAGTCCTTCATGGCATTATGTTAAATTCACTTATTACCGTAGACCCCATTAAGAAGTATAAGGGAATCGAACCCAATCCCACTGTTCGGTAGTGTAAAAATGTCAAATAAGAATGGTTTTTGAATCATTTGAATTATTTTATACATAGATATTAAAGGGCGTAATGAAAGGATGTTCAAAAAAATGATCGCATTTACTTTGACATGGAGCGCAGTTATGAACAGTGCGGGAACATGGTCATTGAAGATGCAAGATCATTGAAATAAAAGATAGGATGCCTTTGCATATGTCGGTTTGGGAGTAGTGAAATGGACAGTAATTGAAACAAAATTACTTTTCCAAGCGCACATACTCAAATAGTGCACAATTTTGCCACAAATGATAATGCCTGTGATTGATAACAAAGTTATCAATCACAGGCATTATGAGATACGGAAATGAATTGTACAGCATATAAATACAAACAGATGCAACGAAATATATTCATTTGGGGCAAGATATGATTTTGTTACATCTTTCAAATAAATGGATGCAACTGACCTGTTGTCGATTAGTTAACCAGTCTTCCGTCACAGGATTGAACCCCTTTTGGATACGATTGTAGTACACAAACAGACACTCTGCACATCGATTCTTAAATAGCCGGAATTCCGTAAGCTTCTTCATGCAGGTCGAACAAACCAACCAGGGATAATTTGCATCCTCCACAACCTGATAAAATACACCAAAAGAATATTTTGACATTATAATGCTGAAATCTACTCTTGTCTACTAATCACTATAGTTTTCCCCAATACCTTAGGTATGCCATGAACTAATTGCTTTTAAGTACAACGAAGATCTTACAAAAATATTTTAGAAAGGACATCACACAAACAATTCACTTACTTTTACATTTATCAAATCCTCTATAGTGTTTTCCAACATAAATTCCGATTTATTATTCTTGTCGAAAATGTTTATCAGAACCCCACCACTGTTTAAACACAATCTGCATACCACAAAATCAATTTTATCACACATTATGAACGTTTTAGATTACGTCGGATGATTGACCGGACAATATAACGTTAAATATATAAACATCAGTCAAAAATTACGTGAAATAGTTCGATTATTCACACAATACAACATCAGAAATGCTTCGACAACTTGAGATTGGCATTTCATTTTTCTTCTTTTTTCTTCAACACAGCAGTTCATGTGCAAGAGCCAAAGGGTCGATAAAAATGACCGACTCTTTGGAGGAAGAGGATCACAATTCCTCACATTACACAAGTTGACGAATCCCACCCGGTGAATCACGTCATTCAGTAAGAGAGTGAATAAAAGGCGGAATAGGTGTTTTTCTAAATAGATTTGAGCAGGATGGAGTGTCACAGGTATCGGACACGGATTTACTGAAGAACCTTACGGTAAATATATGATAACATCGTTCCCAATTTACTTGAATTACTGTTCAAAATTGATAAAAAACTTTAGTAAACAAAAAAAACTTCCCAGCTGGGCACTTGCGTTTGGTTCTTCATCTGTTCATTTTATTTCTGCGGTATTTCTTTTAAATCAAAGGATTGATACGAGTAGAGTCGATCTGAATCTGGGTCAGAACATATGAACATATTTGGGAATTATTAGACGTATCACGAAACGTTGACACTTAAAATTACCTTAAGATTATTTTGAGATCTTAATTATCTGATTAACCATTACAAACAACGTTCAATGTTAACTTGACATAGATTCAGATCGTCAGACAAAGATTCAGTTCGTAAAAGTCCCGTTCCTACGGGTCGAAGATTTATTTTGATGTTTATTCAGGAAGGAACAGAATGAAGAGACGGTTACATGGAACTTGTAATATTTTTAATACACTATATGTCTACAACGCACAATAACTTTCGCGTGTATAAACACTGGGTTATTCTTACATTTAGCAATAATCAGCAAAACGTATCTGAATCTTTTGATCCAGGTCTTTCAAATGAATGATCGGAACATATTAGACTTTTTTAGTTTTTTCGATTTGTATATAATACCAAAGAATGCCGGTCATTCTTCACTAACTAATAAAATTATATAAAACGGAATTATTTTTCCTGCCCTTAATTACTAGATTACATTGAAATACCAAGACATATAACTGATCGGATTAATATTCTTTTTTCCATATCACTCAATTCCATTGAAGAGTGCGACAGATGAAGAACGGAATGCAAGTGTCCAGCTGTTTAGTTGTTTACTTTGAGTTTTCGGCTGTTTTAATAAAGTTTAGTTCTATTTCAAGTAAACTGTGACAAATTGCAGAATTAGTTTGGGTAAGATTGCAAAGTAAATCATTCGGAGTAGTCTAAAACTTTCATAATGTGCGATAAAGTCGAATTTGAAGTGTGTAGATTGTGTTTAAACAGTCGTGGACTGTTGATCAATGTTTTCGGCAAGAATAGTAAATTACAAATCATGCTGCAAAAGACTATAGAAGATTTAATAGATTTAAAAGTAAGCTTAGTTGTCTGTGTTCATTGCTGAGAATGTTATGTGTGTAAAAAATCTAATATGAGATAGAAGTTCGTTTGTATGTCGCGTATACTCTTTTGTAAAATAACGGTGATATTAAGTCAAGAAGATTTTGTGCGTTATTTGGTGAATATCTGTTTATGAAATATTTAATCAGGTTGTGGAGGATGAAATTCATTCCTGGTTGGTGTGTTCTTTCTGCATGGAGTTACTGACTGAATACCGGCTATTTAAGCGTCGATGTGGCGAGTGTTTGTCTGTTTTTTATGATCGCATAGAAAGGGGTGCAATTTTACGGCGAAGGACTTGATAACCAATAGAGAAGCGGTCAGTTGTATTTATTTAATTGAACTATATCAACAACGAATACAACCAATTTGATGGTGTATTATGTCAATTTATTCCTCCTTATGATTCCTCCGAGGCATTAAGACCTGATCAATAATCAAGTCTGTCAGTTCTGTGTACTTCTACCAATGGTATTCTAACTGTCGCTAGGTCGATGTTGATTAGGTTTATATTTACTTTTTCATTTCATTATTTTGCCATCCTGATATTTAATTTTGCATATTCGGTGGTGTAATATGTCCATCAATAACATACCCTCATACTAAAGGTTTATTAAATGTTATCAAGGCAGGAGGTTTCTTTGCTATTTACATGGGATTAAGAAGAAATATAAATGGTAGATTGAGGTGTGGTAGGCAGGTGATAGATATTGAATCGCCAACTGGGAGACTTCAATTGGATTTGTACACACACTGCTATGGTCACTCTATATCACGGACTTCAGCATTTTCAATCTTATTTTGTTACCAGATGTAATCCTGAAAAATCATTGGTGGCACAGGGATTGAATTTATCTACTCCTAATTATTAATATACTTGTAATGGCTGAATTTCACATAATGACATGTAGGGGTTAAAGTTGGGTGAACTATAACATTAACTGTCAAATGGAGGTTCCCATTGATTGCAGTGTTAATGGTTTATAATGAAGAGGGTGTTGTCCTGAGCAATGACAACAATGCTGCAAAGAGGCTAGGAGAGGATATGGTTTGTGGTATGTCATGCAAATTGTTTACATTCAGTAGTGCTGTAGCATCTCATATAATTCGCCTTGAACAGAAATAATTAATAGAGATGTCAATTATTTCGTGAGCACTTGGAAGAATTGGATTGCCACTAATAAATACAGCAAGGTATTGATCTAGGTTAAAGAGTTGAGCTATTATGCAATGCAGTCAAAACAAATGTTGTATCACAAAGTAAATTACCAAATTAGCTTAAAGTTATTACATTTTTTACTGCTGTTTCTAATATTTGCTTAACTGGAAAGATGTATTGTCCTGATGCTTTTATTTGTAAATGTTAATCATCTGCCATTATGATATTATAACCTGTTTATGCTTTCCATTAGTTGCCCACTGAGAATCAGAAAGACTTGGATAAGGATGCATTCGCATTTGACACTGTTGGCAGTAGTGCCATGAATGACAAAGATGACTTGTTTATTGTAAAAGAAGGGGCTGAGACTTTTAGTGGATGCTCTTTTGCTCCAGAAAAGGATGTAGAACTGCCAATGGTTGCTTGAATTCAGGAAGGTGAAAATCATTGGTGCAGTAATGTAGAAGCAAAGAATTTGGTGAGTGTCTATATATAATGTTGTGTGTGTATGTATAATAATGTGTACACAATTAACCATCTGCATATTAAATCTAGCCATTTTAAGGTAAAACTTTCCTTGCAACAATTTCAGAGTGTAAAAATCATTTGCATTGATTGGAATTTGAACCCAGATCCCTCAATATCCGGTAGAGTTCTTTAGCCACTTAAGCTACTGAGGCATCCTCTTAAACTCTGAAATTTATGGGCTTTTCAAGGAACAAGATGTTGTTTTGAATTATCGTGCATACAATGTCACAAGCATTGATATTTGTGCACAACATGCCACATCCCACAAGGTTAAAGCCAACTTTAAACACTTATGGTGTTAATACATTGACAAATTGGGGAGACACACTGGGGGAGATGCCGCTACAATTTGAAATTGTTGCATTGAAATGCAAATTAGCAGATGACTCTGTTTAAAGTTACTTTTGCGGCATCTCCTTCAGTTTCTTTGGAATAAAACTATCCTTTTTATTTTCTTGAAAACCCTCTTTTATCTTGATGGTTGCACTTTGTTGTTTGTTAACCTTTCATTCCTCCTAATGTTTTTTGACCAATGAGGAATTCAGTTCCTATTTTTCTTTTTGCAAAAGTTGTTAGGAGAATATTAATACTTCCATTACTCATTATTGTTCTATGAAAACACATCTCTCTCTGAAATGAGATCTCACGCTATCTGTAATGTTTTTCTTCCAGGACCCATTGGAAGATAGAGATGTTTCATTATCCTTTAATAAGGAAGTAGATATAAAAGAAGACTGTCATTTTGACATTTCTCAGGACCCATTGGAAGATAGAGATGTTTCATTATCCTTTAATAAGGAAGTGGATATTAACCCTTTGCGGTCCAACGTCGAGTCGCACTCGACAGTCTCAGCGTAAGTATCTGGTCCAACGAGTCAGGCTCGACAGAGCTGCGTGCGGCATTTATACGCCTTATCAGTATGGTTCTACCATCTGGTATCATTTGGCTGTACTTCTTAGACCTACTTAAACCTTTCCGCGTGTCTTTCTTGGATGTAATACCTTTTAAGGATATGAATACAATGGAACACGTGATGTTCAATTTTGCATAGTTTACGATCGTAGCTGATGCAATTTAGCCATGGTTGACATTATTTTTCAGTGTTTTTCAACTAACTTTGGAGGTTTCTGCAACCTATAGGTTAGTTCTTTTGTAAAATTACCTAATTATTAGAATGTATTATTATTCCGTTCCAAATATTGCGCACATAATGCTTAGTAAAGTCAGTTTTCTTTGTTTTTTATACCAGTGATTCATTTCTATGGATTTCATTTACAAGCTCTCTTCTTATTTTTAGTGGTTCAAAAATGGATGAAGATGAGATAAGAAAAGAAATTTATGCTGATAGTTGTGACGAAGATGACTATATGTGTGATGTTGATGACGAGTTTGCAGATTTGTCTAGTGAAGAAGATTGCAGCTTCGGGAATGATTTGGATCAAATTGTGACATTAAACGCGTTGTTTCTTTGCTCAGTACTTGGAGCACATCATCTTCGGAGGCTGTTTCAAGGAAAGCAAAGGGAACTTGTCAGATTCAAGAGGTTGAGAAGCCAAGTGTCGTTGTGCACTATACAAAAAATATGGGCGCAGTGGACACTGCAGATCAATATACCTCTTCCTACTGCTTCCTTCGAAAGGCTCTAAAGTGGTGGTGAAAGCTGTTTTTCTGGGGCATGGAGGTATCAATAATAAATGGGTATATCCTTTACCAGGAAAACTGCAAGATTCAAAATAAAAAACCTATAAGTCACCTAAGATTCAGGAGGCAGTTGTAGATGGAGCTAACTGGCAACTTCCGCCAGGGAAATTCTGCAACCAAGAGAGGAAGAACTTCCGATTCAGACAAGGAGCGGAGACTAATTGGGAAGCTACATATAATTGTTCCGAATCCAGAGGGAAAGCACAAAGACTGTCTTGTGTGTTCGAAAAGAAATGTGCCTGGTGGAAGAAGGGAGACAATCTATATATGTGAAACTTGTGACCATAATCCTGGACTACATGTGAGAAATTGCTTCAAAAGATATAACACGCTTAAAGATTTTAAAGAATAAATTAAATCATTTGATGTGCTTCACTATAATAAAGAGGAAACCCACATAAAAAAAATGCAAATATGAACAATAAAATATACAACATTAGCATCTGACGTTTTATTTCTTTTTTTCTTAAAATAATTTGGACCAGACTGTTGGAATTCCGAAATAAATATTGGACAGCAAAGAGTTAAATAACTACTCTTAGTAAACCTTTAAGAACATATGATGCACTTGAATGGCTTTTCACTAGTGTGTTAACATGTGAGACTTAAGCTGACTGTTGAAAGTGAATTCTTTATCTCATATCCGGCACATATTTGGCTTTTCATCGGTATGTGTCAACATGTGAGTCTTTAAATGACACTTCTGGGTAAAAGTTTTTTGACATATCCTGCACTTGTATGGCCTTTCACCAGTGTGTATTAACATGTGAGTCTTTAGACCACTACTCTGGGTAAAAGTTCTTTCACATATCCTGCACTTGTAAGGCTTTTCGCCAGTGTGTGTCAAGATGTGTGACTTTAGATGGCTCTTGACAATAAATGTTTTTAGACACAAATGGCACTTGTATGGCTTGTCACCAGTATGAGTCAACATGTGAGTCTTTAGAATACAATTCTTGGTAAAGGTATTGTGACATATCCTGCACTTATATGGCCTTTCACCAGTGTGTATTAACATGTGAGTCTTTAAATGACACCTCTGGGTAAAAGTTTTTTGACATATCCTGCACTTGTATGGCTTTTCGCCAGTGTGTGTTAACATGTGACTCTTTAGACTACTACTATGGGTAAAAGTTTTTTGACATATCCTGCACTTGTAAGGCTTTTCACCAGTGTGTGTCAAGATGTGTGACTTTAGATGGCTTTTGACAGTAAATGCTTTTAGACACAACTGGCACTTGTGTGGCTTGTCACCAGTGTGTGTCAACATGTGAGTCTTTAAGGTAAAATTTCTGGTAAATGTATTGTGACATATCCTGCACTTGTAAGGCCTGTCACCAGTGTGTGTCAACACGTGCCTCTTTAAAGTACCAATACAAGTAAATACTTTAGAACAGATCTCACATATGTGTTCCCTTCTGTCAGTATGTGTCAACATGTGCTTCTTTAAATGTATCTTTCCAGCGAAACCTTTTAAACACAATGCACATTGAAATGGTCTTTTCCGAGTATGTGTCAACATGTGGATTTTGAGTTTACTTAAATATGGAAAGTTTTTGGAGCAGAATTCACATTGGTGCTTCTTCTTAAGAGCATGCACCAATTTGATATGACTTGCAAGGTCAATTTTTCTCTTAAATGCCTCCAAACAAACATCACATCTGAATTGCATCATTTTCTTAAGGTGCTTATGCATTACATGATCTTTGAGAAGGTCCTTTTGTTCAAATACCTTGTAGCAAGTTTCACACATATAGCTTTGAGAGACTGAAGCATCATCCCCTGCATTAACTTGTTTTTGGTGTTTATCTGAAAGATTTGAAGCATAAGGTAAAGTATATACTCATTAAAAAATAAATACTTCTGATGAAAAAATTGTTTTCACCAGTTTGAATATACTAATTAATGTAAAATTATAATTATAGATATGCATGTTCACAATGAATCACATATGTGTACATGAATTTGCATACAATCGTATGTCTAGTCTTTTCCTGTAGAAATTCATCACTCTATGTATACATTTTAGCAACATCAGCTGTGCTTCAATCCGAGGAACAAAGCATGTCATCAACTAATGCTGACCTGAATTAGGCTATCTAGCCATTTTGGTTTTACCTTCCTCAGTGGCAAGTGCTTTCCTTTCAAGGCTCTTTTGAGCCAGAGAAACCTAAAGAAGTTACAGGGAGCTAAATTCAGCCTTTCACACTAAGTTTAGATCTTACTTGGGGAAAAACATAAGATATTGAAAGTCAAAATGGTTGTTTTGGGTTATTTCATTTATAAGTCCTAAGCAATTAAATTTAAAATCAGAATAATCAAGCAAACAAAAAAATGGCTTGAAAACACAGCAAGATTATTAAAAGATCTAGTCTGAGTAGCTTCATAAATAATATTAAATATGTTATAAATAATTGCAAAAAAGGGATGACATTATTATCATCCTTTTTGCAATTTATCATACTGTTTTAAATGGCCTTTCAGATATTTTAAATAAAATTCTATAAAGTTAACTCAGTCTTTCCAAAATACATTAATGGTACTGCAAGGGTTAATCAACAATAGTTGTATTACACTAGAAAGTAGCAAAGGTGAAGTGATAGCACAGTCCTCAGCTCCAATTACCTTGTTCCTGCAACACCTCCCATTCCAGTCTTACTTCCATCTGAGGAATTTCAGTATCAAAATCTTCCTTAATGTTTACTTCCTCCTCGGAGGGCATACTTATTTCTGCATCCTCCAAATTATCCTGCAAGATCAAAGAAAAAAATAACAGATTTTCAGGATATCCATGAAAAATGTTTGAATAACAGGTTATTTGTAAAATTAAGATGAAAAAATTGTTAACTGGCATACATTAAATTGTTATAATAAATAATATTTTAGCTAATACCTCTTGAAAAAAATTTTTTCTTCAAATAATTTACTTGCATTGGTTAGGATGATAGGATTAATGAATACAGAGATAATCAGAGACTTGCTGTAAAGTTATCACCCTGTTCTGTTGAGAAACACAAGAGAAATAACTACATATGACTACAGGGTGAAAAACTCTTAAAACCCCTTGTTTTAAAAAAATGATGAACAGAAATGACCCTTGAGACATAATATTTCTATGGCCTCTGTCCAATGGAACGGATTATAAGAATCCATCAAACAAGGCTGTATAGTTTGCAAACATGTAATAACTTCATATGCATTGTAATTTTGTTTAGGTAATTACCAGTTAGGTAAATTATGGATGGCCATAAGTACCAAATAAATATTTTGGGACTGCTAACATAACAAAATCCAGTGACATACTTTACATTAAGTCCCCCTTCATCTCTGAGTACTTCTACCTCTACTTGGTAAATGATTAGCCTTCTGTTTATCCTATCCATTCTTATTTTCTGCATTTTACTCTAGTTCATCCCAATTCAACCTAACAAACGAGCTTTTGAAATCAACTAGTATTATTCAGGGAAGGCAACCAACAGCCAAGGTCATTTGCACCATAGGGGATGGATAGGAAAGGTTGAAGGGTGGAGAGAAACCCAGCATCGGCATTAGCCAACTCATTATGAAAGGTGCCAAGGGGTCTGCAGCTTAACGTCCCATCTGATGGATGCATACTCACTCAATTGCCCTCCACAAAGCACCATAAATAGGGATTGAGATACCTCTGAAAAATATTCTACACTGCCAGGATTTGAACCCGCGCCATCAGGGTGGGAAGCCAGTACATTAGCCCCCGCACCATCTTGATCCTCACTGTACTGTCATGTCTTTTTCTTCTTCTTCTTTTCCAGAATCTTTCAATTCATCTATATCTGACTCTAATATAACTTTCCAAGCTATCAACATTCACCCCTAGAAAAATAATTTTCACTCAGTCTGAATGAAACTTACCAACTATCAACAATAACTTTATCTCCAACTGTGGCCTCTGTTCACATGCAAAGTCCTTCATCTCCTTCTGACTCGTTCTGTAGCTTCTGTTTTTACAGGAACACTCCCCTCCAATAAAAATACACCAACCAGCTACTTTACTGTCTCAGAAAAAGTGATTACCCTGAAAAACTGCTGAATAGTAAAATTCTCAAATCTTCAACCCAATTGAATCCTCTCTTTGAACCAAACTGCCTGAAAAGCCCTCACCTTATCATCACTTCTTTGTCCAAATACCATAAAATTTAACAATTTGCTAACTTAGCCTTTACTGTAACTTTGGCCCTGCCTAGTACATCAGTCAATTAAACACCGCCCTTACTCATTCTGCTTCTTATTGACCGAGGGTATTATGGTTATAAGTTTGACCCTATACACAAAATCTGGGAGACAAAATTTATCTTACGTGATCTTTGCCCAATCAGTCTGAGAAAATTGAAGTGTTCATTACATCTGTCGATGATAACACCACTTTGAGCCGGAAGGGAAAATTTGATCTAAAGTGTAGATTGATAATTATGCTCCTGAAATGAATAGATGCACTCACCAAATGGCTTGAATCTTCATTGTCCAACCAGTGACTGTCACCTTCCTGCATTGATGATCCAGTATCAATTTTCAGAGGAACAGAGCATCCACTGGTAGTGTCAATTTCTTCTTTGAGAATGATCATGTCATCTTGGACATCCACCTCACTACCGTCAACAGCATTACTGGCAATGGTCTCATCTTCAATCTCTTTCTTGATCTCACCAGGAAACTAATTCAAAGCACATTATTAAACATCATTATTCAATAATGGTATTTTATTAACATTTTAAAATAAATGATTCAGAGCAAAAAATCTTTTTGGTCAAACTTTGTTATGTAAGTCTTGCTCGAAAATAATTTTGGAATCCATTATTTCATTAAACAGATAATGATTATGACTTTAGGTCCTTAAATTGCATGCATCTACCTTCATTCAATGGAATAAACATTATCATATGATGGTTCACCATTTCAGTGTAGATGTTTGAAAGGCCAGAGCCATTGATACCTAATGCACTTCTTCCCCATGCTTAAGAAAAAAAAAACTTAAACTTTCAAGACACTACAATATTATTTGTGAATTAGAATTGGTTGTGATTGCAGTGGAAAGCAGCTCAATTCACTCACCTGAATATTCACTTCATTACAATCATTAATGGCCATAAAATGCATTCCATGGACTGGTAAATATGGGTTCTTCATCTCAACTGATGCTGTTCCCACGGAATGTACAGCAGATTCCACGGTACTACTTGAAGCCCACACTTTGTCTGATGTACCATCAACCATATGCTCTCTAGGATTATTATTGTCTTGGGTCAGGACATCACTCACCTCCTTATAAACAATAAAAACAGTAATCAAATTCAGTCGGTTTGGTAGGTGATGGTAGCATTCACCCAATACTAAGTCCTTCATGGCATTATGTTAAATTCACCTATTACCGTAGACCCCATTAAGAAGTTTAAGGGAATCGAACCCAATCCCACTGTTCGGTAGTGTAAAAATGTCAAATAAGAATGGTTTTTGAATCATTTGAATTATATTATACATAGATATGACAGGGCGTAATGAAAGGATGTTCAAAAAAATGATCGCATTTCCTTTGACATGAAGCGCAGTTATAATCAGTGCGGGAACATGGTCATTGAAGATGCAAGATGATTGAAATAAAAGATAGGATGCTTTTGCATATGTCGATTTGGGAGTGGTGAAATGAACAGTAATTTCAACATATTTACTTTACCAAGCTTACGTGCTCAAATAGTGCACATTTTTGCCACAAATGATAATGCCTGTGATTGATAACAAAGTTATCAATCACAGGCATTATGAGATACGGGAATGAATTGTACAGCATATAAATCAACACAGATGCAACGAAATATATTCTTTTAGGGCAAGATATGATTTTGTTACACATCGTTCAAATTAACGGATGCAACTGACCTCTTGTCGTTTAGTTAACCAGCCTTCCGTCATAGGATTGAACCCCTTTTGGATACGATTGTAGAAAACAAACAGACACTCTGCACATCGATGCTTAAATAGCCGGAATTCCGTAAGCTTCTCGATGCAGGTCGAACAAATCAACCAGGGATAGTTTGCATCCTCCACAACCTGATAAAATACATCAAAACATTATTTTGACATTATAATGCTGAAATCTACTCTTGTCTACTAATCACTATAGTTTTCCCCAATACCTTACGTATTCCATGAACTAATTGCTTTTAAGTACAACGAAGATCTTCAAAAAATATTTTAGAAAGGACATCACACATACAATTCACTTACTTTTACATTTATCAAATCCTCTATAGTGTTTTCCAACATAAATTCCGATTTATTATTCTTATCGAAAATGTTTATCAGAACCCCACCACTGTTTAAACACAATCTGCATACCACAAAATCAATTTTATCACACATTATGAACGTTTTAGATTACGTCGGATGATTGACCGGAGAATATAACGTTAAATATATAAACATCTGTCAAAAATTACGTGAAATAGTTCGATTATTCACACAATACAACATCAGAAATGCTTCGACAACTTGCGATTGGCATTTCATTCTTCTTATTTTTTCTCCAACACAGCAGTTCATGTGCAAGAGCAAAAGGGTCGATAAAAATGACGGACTCTTTGGAGGAAGAGGATCACAATTCCGCATATTACACAAGTAGACGAATCCCACACGGTGATTCACGTCTAATCCAGTAACAAAGTAAATTTAAGGCGGAATAAGTGTATATGTAAATAGATTTGAGCAGAATGGAGTGTCACAGGTGTCGGACACGGATTAACTGAAGTACCTAACGGTAAATATATGATAACATCGTTCCCAATTTACTTGAATTACTGTTCAAAATTGATAAAAAACCTTAGTAAACAAAAAAAACTTCCCAGCTGGGCACTTGCGTTTGGTTCTTCATCTGTTCATTTTATTTCTGCGGTATTTCTTGTAAATCAAAGGATTGATACGAGTAGAGTCGATCTGAATCTGGGTCAGAACATATGAACATATTTGGGAATTTTTAGACGTATCACGAAACATTGACAGTTAAAATTACATTAAGATTATTTTGAGATCTTCATTATCTGATTAACCATGACAAACAACGTTCAATGTTAATCTGACATCGATTCAAATCGTCAGAAAAAGATTCAGTTCGTCAAAGTCCCGTTCCTACGGGTCGAAGATTTATTTTGATGTGTATTCAGGTAGGAACAGAATGAAGAGACGGTTACATGGAACTTGTAACATTTTTAATACACTATATGTCTACAACGCACAATAACTTTCGCTTGTATAAATACTGGGTTATTCTTACATTTAGCAATCATCAGCAAAACGTATCTGAATCTTTTGATCCAGTTCTTTCAAATGAATAATCGGAACATATTAGACCTTTTTAGTTTTTTCGATTTGTATATAATACCAAAGAATGCCGGTCATTCTTCACTAACTAATAAAATTATATAAAACGGAATTATTTTTCCTCCCCTTAATTACTACATTACATTGAAATACCCAGACATATATCTGATCGGATTAAGATTCTTTTTTCCATATCACTCAATTCCATTGAAGAGTGTGACAGATGAAGTACGGAATGCAATTGTCCAGCTGTTGAGTTGTTTACTTTGAGTTTTCGGCTGTTATAATAAACTTTAGTTCTATTTCAAGTAAACTGTGACATATTGCAGAATTATTTAGGGTTAGATTGTAAATTAAATCATTCGGAGTAGTCTAAAACTTTCATAATGTGCGATAAAGCCGAATTTGAAGTGTGCAGATTGTGTTTAAACAGTCGTGGACTGTTGATCAATGTTTTCGGCGAGAATAGTAAATTACAAATCATGCTGCAAAAGAGTATAGAAGATTTAATAGATTTCAAAGTAAGTTTAGTTGTCTGTGTTCAGTGCTTAGAATGTTATATGTGTAAAAAAATCTTATATGAGATAGAAGTTCGTTTGTATATCGCGTATACTCTTTTGTAAAATAATGGTGATATTAAGACCAGAAGATTTAGTGCGTTATTTGGTGAATATCTGTTTATGAAATATTTAATCAAGTTTTGCAGGATGAAATTCATCCCTAGTTCGTGTGTTCTTTCTGCATGGAGTTGCTGACTGAATACCGGCTATTTAAGAGTCGATGTGGCGAGTGTTCGTCTGTTTTCTATGATCGCATGAAAAAGGGGTGCAATATTACGACGAAAGACTTGATAACCAATCGAGAAGAGGTCAGTTGTATTTATTAAATTGAACTATATCAACAACGAATACTATATTCCTCTGCGAAAACGAATCTGCGGGAAAAGAATTTTGTCATCACCAAGGTCATGATCAATGCCAGTTATTAATAAGTGTGCGAAGATACCCAATCCTAGAAAGGGGCAAAATGAAAGTTTCTAAATTTTATATTCTAGGAACATTTGTCACAAGAGATAATTTTCCTCGTTGTAAAAAGTTAAAAAAAACGGAAATGTATTCTATAAAATTAATGCATTAAATTGAACAATATCAAAAACGAATACAGCTTTGAGCTAGAGGGAATCTTTCATTGCATCCTCTCTGAAATGGATTTTGAAGTGTTTTCTTGAACATAATAAGTAAATTACTGATAACTATGAGCTACCTTGAATAATTTTTCCTTGTATTCGAATGCCTTTTTTGGTTTTGGTTAGTCATCGCCAAGTTTTGTTGTTGACTATCCCCTGTCTCTCTCCAGCAGAACTCAATTTCTTTCTCCCTACATGCATTAGTTGCGCATAAACCATAGTCTCACTCTTCTTTTCCGTCTTTCTTCTTTTCCTCCTCATCACCATCTCTTCCATTGCACTGTATTGCATATCTCTTTGCAGTCACTATCAAGGGTTTCCCTGCAGTAAAACACACCCTATTATGTCTTCTATTTGATGCTATATTATGTCAAGTTATTCCTTATGATTGCTTGGAGGCATTGAGACCTGATCAATAATCAAGTCTGTCAGTTCTGTGTACTTCTACCAATGGTATTCTAACTGTCGCTAGGTCGATGTTGATTAGGTTTATATTTACTTTTTCATTTCATTATTTTGCCATCCTGATATTTAATTTTGCATATTCGGTGGTGTAATATGTCCATCAATAACATACCCTCATACTAAAGGTTTATTAAATGTTATCAAGGCAGGAGGTTTCTTTGCTATTTACATGGGATTAAGAAGAAATATAAATGGTAGATTGAGGTGTGGTAGGCAGGTGATAGATATTGAATCGCCAACTGGGAGACTTCAATTGGATTTGTACACACACTGCTATGGTCACTCTATATCACGGACTTCAGCATTTTCAATCTTATTTTGTTACCAGATGTAATCCTGAAAAATCATTGGTAGCACAGGGATTGAATTTATCTACTCCTAATTATTAATATACTTGTAATGGCTGAATTTCACATAATGACATGTAGGGGTTAAAGTTGGGTGAACTATAACATTAACTGCCAAATGGAGGTTCCCATTGATTGCAGTGTTAATGGTTTATAATGAGGAGGGTGATGTCCTGAGCAATGACAACAAAGCTGCAAAGAGGCTAGGAGAGGATATGGTTTGTGGTACGTCATGCAAATAATTGATAGAGAAATTGAACAGAAATAATTGATAGAGATGTCAATTATTTCGTGAGCACTTGGAAGAATTGGATTGCCACTAATAAATACAGCAAGGTATTGATCTAGGTTAAAGAGTTGAGCTATTATGTAATGCAGTCAAAACAAATGTTGTTTCACAAAGTAAATTACCAAATTAGCTTAAAGTGATTACGTTTTTTACTGCTGTTTCTAGTATTTGCTTAACTGGAAAGATGTATTGTCCTGATGCTTTTATTTGTAAATGTTAATCATCTGCCATTATGATATTATAACCTGTTTATGCTTTCCATTAGTTGCCCACTGAGAATCAGAAAGACTTGGATAAGGATGCATTCGCCTTTGACACTGTTGGCAGTAGTGCCGTGAATGTCCAAGATGACTTGTTTATTGTAAAAGAAGGTGCTGAGACTTTTCGTGGATGCTCTTTTGCTCCAGAAAGGGATGTAGAACTGCCAATGGTTGCATGAATTCCGGAATGTGAAAATCATTGGTGCAGTAATATAGAAGCAAAGAATTTGGTGAGTGTTTAGATATAATGTTGTGTGTGTATGTATAACAATGTGTACACAATTAACCATCTGCATATTAAATCTAACCTATTTAAGGTAAAACTTTCCTTGCAACAATTTCAGAGTGTAAAAATCATTTGCATTGATTGGGATTTGAACCCAGATCCCTCAATATCCAGTCGAGTTCTTTAGCCACTGAAGCTACCAAGGTGTCCTCTTAAACTCTGAAATTTTTGGGCTTTTTAAGGAACAAGATGTTTTTTTGAATTATCGTGCATACAATGTCACAGGCATGTCATGTATTGGTGTATGATGTGCCACATCCCATAAGATTAAAGCCAACTTTTAACACTTATGGTGTTTATACATTGACAAATTTCAACGACACTGGGGGAGATGCCGCTACAATCTGAAATTGATGCATTGAAATGCAAATTAGCAGATGACTGTGTTAAAAGTTAATTTTGCGGCATCTCCCTCAGTTTCTTTGGAATAAAACTATCATGTTTATTTTCTTGAAAACCCTCTTTTATCTTGATGGTTGCACTTGATTGTTTGTTATGCTTTCATTCCTCTGTATGTTTTTTGACCATTAGGCAATTCAATTCCTATTCTCCTTTTTGCAGAAGTTGTTAGGAGAATATTAACACTTCCATTAGTCATTACTGTTCTATGAAAATACATCTTTCTCTGTAATGATATCTCACTTTATTTGTAATGTTCATCTTTCAGGACCCATTGAAAGATAGAGATGTTTCATTATCCTTAAATAAGGAAGTAGATATTAAGGAAGACTTTTATTTCGACATTCCTCAGGACCCATTGGAAGTTGGAGATGTTTCATTATCCTTTAATGAGGAAGTGGATATTAAGGAAGACTGTCATTTTGACATTCCTCAAGAGGATAAATGCCTGGGAACGGATCTGTTGCAGGGACAAGGTAATGTCTCATGCCTATTTTTTTTCACTTTTCTTTAGGCAAGACCCTTTCATTGCCCTCAGTGTTTCCTATTCAGTGAGATAGAACTGTTATTGGGTATACCAACAGTATGTGTCAAAACCAAATTTCAAGGAACTTGTTAATGTTCCTTATTTGTAAAAGCCAAAGCAATGCCTATGATAACTGTTAATTCTCTTTTTTAACATTTTTTGCGATATAATTGAAGTTTATTTTTCAAGATATAGTCTGCATGCATGACAATTGGCAAGTGCTGTGGACTTATGCCATTGCATGAGGACCATCCATCAATCCTGCTTCCTTTGGGTTTTTCCTAACAGTCCACTTTCTCTCCACAAATAGCACTTTCTAATATGTTTTTCTTTCTGTCCACTCCACCTTCTTTTCAGAACCTTCATTTTAAAGGAAATCAACTCTTGTTTCTCCTCTTGTTTCAATGACTATGTTTCCAAGCAACACAGAGCCAGAGCTTAATGATCCATTCAACAAAATTTAAAAGGTTTCTATTCCTTATTACATTCATTCCCTACCACATACCCTAGGTTATTACCAGGGGATTTCATGAATTAGGCAGACAGATCAATCCTTAGAGATCTCTAGCCTTACCTCAAACATGATAGTTCCTTCTTTATTCTTTTTCCTAAATGCTTCTTGTTAACTGTCAAATGCCCTACCAACTTATCACACCTCAAATCAAACAATCCCATCCTTAACATCTCAACCTCTTATAATAATAACTCTCATTCCCTGCAATAAAATCAAATGTTAAATATTTGTTTTAAAAACCGGAATCTCACCCATATCCCATACAGTTTTTAACTCTCTCACCATTTCCCTCCTCATCATGACCTCCAATAATGTAGTTTATCTTCTGAATCACCAACTTTGCCATTCCCTCTAATATTGGACAGTGTGTCACATCCCTCAATATTTGAATTAATAATCATGTCCGGCCTCATGCAAAGTATTTACACTGATTGAGATGTTCCTGAACCCATATTTTACTCTTCGTACATATACAACTGAACAATTTAGAGCAATGCTTATATTGTAACAGTTGCTATCCATATCAAACCAAATGGTCCATTCCTTACTACCAGTCCATAAAAAGATATAGTCTGTAATTACCCAGACCATTGAGATATTTTTCTTTCAAATCTATGCTATGTCCTTTTCAAAAGGACCTCTCTCCATCAAATCCTCAGATTTATACAGAATAATAAGTATTCCATACATAATCATTACTTCTGGAAACAAAAGTTAAATGGTGTTTTTTTTCAATTTTGCAGATCATTCACACATGATAATCCCCTTTATCCCCAACACCTTACATGTTATTCCCATCCTTCTAGAAATCCATCCTCCAATTTTTACTTTTCCATATCATACCAAACCTATCCCTTCCATCCAGCATCCTCAGACTCTTCTGTTAAAATAATTTCCTTAGTTCCTTCCGTCCCTTCCTTAAAAAAGTTTCTTGCAACTTTTCTTCATGTACAAGGTCAGTTCAATAAGTACCCATGTTAGAAATGAAGAAACCACATTTCAAACAATTTTTTTTATTTTTCAACATTGACCCCTTTTAGAAACATATAATTCTCCCAACAATGGGGCAAATTTTTTAACCCCTCCAAAAAAGTAGGATTTGTCAACATCTCCAAAATATGCCTATGTCTCAGCGATAACTTTCTCATATGAGCTGAATTTTTCTCTCTCAAGGCATTTCTTCATGTTAAGAAATATAAAGAAGGCACATGTAGCCAGATCAGGTAAATAAGAGGGATTTGCCAGGAGTTCATAATGTAGCTCATGCAGTTTGGTGGCGACAACTCCAGATCAGCTTGTTGTCCACAATGGGCAATTGCAGCAACCATTGGGCCAACAATTTTTTCATCCCCTTCTTATCATGTGAAGTATTGCCATTCTGGTTGACACACCCATGACGCCTGCTATTTTGTGCACCATGAGGAACCATGGTGTAGACTTTTTGAATGATTATCTGGGTAGCCATGTCTGCTGGATGTCCTGGTCACTTCTCATCAAAAACAGATGTTTGTCCACATTAAAATTCATTCAACTGATATTTACTGTGATCATGGTTGGCAAAATTTCCCCATAAACAGCAACCAACTTTGCTTTTATCTCCTTGCATTTCAACGCATCAAAAAACAAAAAGTGAACTACTGAGTAATACCACTCTTTTTCCATCTCAGCAAAAATCACGAAGCATGTCTTTCTCAAATTGCTGCCATATCCAAACTAACCTTTAAATCATTCTGAAATTTATTTCCCATCGTTTGATAAATGGCAGCACACAGTAAAAACATATACTTCCCTCAGAAATGTCCTTTGTTGTAAAACACGGGTACTTACTGAACTGCTCTCATTTAGGAGAGTTATATATTTACCTATTTATATGTAGCTAAGCAGTAAATACATACATATAATTATATACATACAGTATGCATGCATATATATAGTATATATAAACATGCAGCTAAGTGGTTAAGAGGTTAATCTATAAACTGTAATCAGCTTAAAGGTTTGTATGCTAGCAAGCAGTAGATTTCACCCAGTACTAAGCCCGACTATGGAATTCACCAACACATCAGGGTAAGGGAGCCGGTCCCTATCCCTGTTCCAAAGAAAAGACTTGGCAAGCCAAGAAAAAATTACAGTTATTTAATAGAAAAGCAATCTGTATGCTCCATAAAATATGCCATTGCCAAAACTAGTGAATGGCATAACCCTAAGTTCACTGACATATGTGTTGCCATATCAATTGTTATTGATTTATTGTTTGCTTTTGATTAATAGCAGCAGCATGAAAGTTGTATTTTGACCTTTTAAAGAATTTCTTTGCTTAATGATATATTTATTATTTTGTTTAAGTTCAGGGTTGGCTCTTTTTTTCCTACTAAAAGTTCCTGTAAAAAATATATTTTTTTGAAAAATAAATATTCTAAATTAACACTTTTGGAAAAGTTTTGCAAGACAACATAGAACCTATTTTTTTAGATAATTCTTTTTCTTCATTTTTTGCTAAACAAAAAGTAATCAAAATAATAAGTGTCCCATATATTTCATTGGGAAATCAGGTGGCACAGGATAAGGATATGACCCCTTAATAACAATGTGCTAATAATTAGGTTCACATAATTAAATATAAGGCTTGGTGTTAGGTGAATTAAAAGCATCACTAACTAAATTGACCATATTTTTCATTATTAATTGGGTATGATTGAACTAATGATTTTAATAATCGCTAAGTATTGTCATTTTCATAGATCCCATTATACTTTTTTTAGTTAAGCCATATAAATGTCTGTTTCTTTGGAATGTGGAATAGGTGGAAATATCTTAGCATAATGGAATGCATAATGAGGAGGGAGAATCGCCTGACAATAACAGTTCAGGAAATGAGGATGGAGTGGTCCCAAATGAATCAGGTAAATGTAGGGATCAGGTCAGAATTAAACTAAAAGATACATTCCAAAGAAACTGCGGGAGATACCGCAACAGTAACTTTTAATGGAGTCATCCGCTAACGGTCGCCTCGGTAGCTTAAGTGGCTAAAGCACTTGACCAGATATTGAGGGATCTGGGTTCGAATCCCAGTCAAGGCGAATGATTTTTACACTCTGAAATTGTTGCATTAAAAGATATATTTTTTTACTATTCCAAATAGAACTTAGAAAATTATAGATTTTGCAGCTCAATTATTTATTCTGAGGATAAAAGAGCTGATATTGCAAGTGATGTAATGTATCATATTGCTGTAGTTATATCAGATAACATAAGTGAAAGACCTGAGTCTTTAATCTTGTTAAAGTGATGTTATGATAAATAAATAGGCTCCTGGTATAAATATTTCTAGGTAGTATAATGACTAGAAATTGTGCAATTGTTTATTAAGTAATAAAATTCTAAAAGAGAAAATTGTATGTTTTGATCATCTATATGCATTAACTAAATTTGGCATTTTTATTTAGAATTTAAGTATTTTGACCTTCAGTGTTTATTTTTTGAGAGGACATCCCAAAATTAAACCTTTCATATTGTGATTTGGTCTCTTAAAGATGCATCACAAAAATGAGTATGCATGTTTACAGCAAAAAATGCCTTTGATATCTAAATAAAAAGACAGCCTCAAAGCTCACGCAATAGAAGTACGCCCTGTGAAGGCAGAGAAACTAAAAGTCTAAACACAATTAATGAATAAACAATCCTCAATCTCCTTTTCTCGTCGCAATTGTTTTATTTTCCTTTTTGTCCACTTCTTCTCCATCCATCACCACACTCAATTTTCAAAGCTCTCCACAAAATGCTTGTTACATATGTTGGTATCACAGACAAAATTTCAATATACATTGCCATATACTGCCATATTTTCTCTGTTTGTACCTGTAAGCGGTCTGAGACATAAACTTGTTAGACTAGTGCTTTCCCAATTTTATAATTTGGTCTTTATTCAAAATATTATCTTTTCAAAATATATGCAAAAAAATCTACTTATACATATTGACGGAATCGGAAAATAAATCTTGATTGTATTTCATTTGTTAATGTACATTAAAGGGCCACCATTACTGCAAGGCCTTTCCTCTTACAAGTTACTCTCTCCTTTCAATACTGTGATAAAATCCTTATTTACTCCCTCTTCCCCATATTAATTGGCCCATAATTAATTTATAATGAGTTGAATGATTCAATATTACAGATTCTTTTCGTAATCATAACAATATGATTAGGAAGTAGGGTGTACAACTTAAAGTAGTATGTATGTACATGGCCAATAATTGTTTATAGATGAGTAATAAAATGATTACTGTTAACTTCAAACCATTCAAAGGTTTATGTTATACTTTATCACAAATATAGAATTTTCTAAAAAGTGGGGCCGTAGTATGTATGTACAAAGCCAATAATTGTTTACAAATGAGTAATAAAATGACTGTTAGGTTCAAACCAATCAAAGGTTTATATTATACTTAACCACATATTTTTATTTTCAATAAAGTGGGGCCTCATCAACGACGAAGGAATTATTTTGACATGTATATAGAAAAAAAGTCAATAGAAGCACATCATAGTAAGTTTATAATATTTTTACATTTCAGTAAAAAAGGCAACTGATGTATGAATAGATTAATTTAATTTTAGCATGATAAATGATAAAGAATTGAATCTTTTGACCCATTTTAATTCTTATATGGACTAAAAACATGTTTAACTATGACGGGTGAGTTTGTTGCTCTGCCAAGCTCTGTAGAACTCACAATCATAAAGTACATGCATAAATATTCAATGGAGTAATAAATATATGTATTTGTATGTTTTGTTGACCACAATTTCAGTCATAACTGCTGCTCTTTGATCAATAAAGATTAATAAATTTGGTACAGTCACTTGTTAATATATCCAACTTAAAACAATAACCATTTAAACACATAACTTACGGTCACTATGGTGGAAGCAGATACAAGATCCCTTTTGGCTACTACAGGAGAAACTGACCAAGGATATAATAAAGTGTGTTTGTAATTATATTTATTTTTAGAATCACATTCTAATGGTGATCCCTAATTTAAGGAATTATGAAGGATTTTAATATTGATTTCTTTAATTTCTTAGCTTAGATTTGATATAGTTGTCTGTAAACAAGTCCTAATTAGGGTCTTTTAGAGTAATTTTGCATTCTTTGAAGAATTATATGAAGGTTGTTAAGATAATAACTTGCATTTGCATATATGGAGAGAAATTATGAAGAGAGTCAAGATAAATTCCTTACATTGAATAAATTTGGTTATGTAACTAGATAAACAAAAGAAGTAATCAACCCCCTTAAGATATTAATGCGCTGATGAAGTAAAACAGGAATTGTTTAATATTCATTGGCCCTGGAGCCTGTTTGCCGATGTCTCATGCATTATTTTTGATGATTCAGATTTTAAGATTTGCAATTGGTAATTTTTTGACCAAAGCATTGAAGTATATCCATAAATTCATGCATGCATAAGCTTACATACCTCCAGATAAATATAAAAATATTCTGATTTTAAATTAAATTTTAAAACTTTTCTATTTGATTCCTTTCCGATGATACCCACGAAAGAAACCCCTCAGCAGGAATAAAAAATAAATGCAAATAATTCTTATAGCATGATACTATAAATGCTGTTCTGCAAATTTAAAATTGGAAATTTGTGATAAAATCTATTCAGAAACCTATGAATGGTTTGAATTGAACTTTATCATTTAGTGGTTTATAATTAGCATATAAACCTTTATTTGGACATGATCTTACATATTATTTTCAATTATTTACCTAGGCATATTGCTATCACATGGTAATAAATTATGAAAAAATGATATTATGAACAACTAGAATGATTATAATCCAGTTTGCCATAATATTGGAGGAAATGTTTCCAGAGAATCTATTTTATTCTTGAGATGAGGGAGGATTATCCCAAAAAAAATTGGTCAGATCATTGTCAGTTCCTTTACTTGAAAAGATAAATGCTCTACCATCCGAGGGATAAGGAAGTTTGTTATTGCACACAGCTAATGGGAAAATGAGGGAGAGAAGTACCAAACTGAAATCATAGTATTGACATTAAGGAGTATTTTTGCTAAAAATGTTTCTCAGATCAATATTAGTTCCTATTCTAAAAAAGATGAAAGATTCACTTTGTCAGGAATTAAAAAATAGAGGAAGTTTGATTGTGCATGCTCAATATCATCTACAAGATTATGTCAAATGTATTAAAGGAATAATCAGTGTGAGTTAAACAAGTAGAAAGACATTTGTGGGGATAGAAGTTTCAGGATGCCTTATTTGTATGGATTTATGAAACGTTTTTTTAATTGAAACAGGCATTTTACCTAAAATAAAAAAATGATTTCATGATATTTGCCAAGTATATATGGTTCCTTAAACATATATGAATTAGTGTTTCATAAGCTTCTCACCATTCAAAGGTCCAACATTGATATTTTATCTAGACATTCTTTGTCCCAGGAGGAAGTTAATGTGCATCAGGGGCCACAGTTATTTGTAGGCTTTTCTCCACAAGCTTCAGCTTCTTTCCCTTATACTTTCACTTGTTAGAATTATTAGCCACCATCTTAATCATTCAAAAATAGTGGTAAATTATTCATCCCCCTCAACTGGTGCTAGTCTATCCACATGATTTTTAGATTCCATGGAATTACTGAATGCCTAAACCATGCATGGCTTCCCTTAAGTCATATCCCTTCTGCACCTTGTACTGGCTCAGGAAACACTTCTTCTCCTTACAAACAATAAATGCAATGAGAAACGAAGAGATAAGTTGAGTAGCTAATGTTAGAGCTGAACCAATACCAGTATATCAATACCATACGCCAATATACCAGCATACCAATACCATATAACTTAGACCTACAGAGCAATTTGTGATATTTACCTGAAGCAGGATATTCTTTAATGAGGAGTATGATATTCTTCCTGTGCCTAACTATAATTTCTCAGAACATCTTGTATCCTGGTAAGGATCATGCAACTCTTTTAAACAGTAAAGGGGACCAGAGTCTATATGAATTAAACATAGGATTCTAAGTAAGAAATCAAACTTTATACTTCCTAATATAAGTACTAGGTCAGCATTTATTCTTCTTCTTCACCACATGGATTAAGTAAAGAAAATTACACATAAATAGCATTTCATTAAACTCCTAATAATTTATTGGAAAATCCTTTGCTATGATGCTAGATGCTATGCTATGCTATGATGTCTTAGATGACCCCTGGCTAAAAATAATACTTAACCAAAACTCCCTGAACATTCTTTATGCATAATATCAGGTTGGCAAAAATATTAAATGAAAACGGTGATTAAACCATAGTTAAGATAGACCTATTAACTGAGAAAACCTTTTCAGTGGAAGTGTACACAGAACTGATACCCTTCCTCATTTTACAGGTCTACATTCTACTAAGTAAACATAAAGAGAAAGAAATTGAAAGAATATAGTATCAGTTAAAGGAAATGTGGCATGTGTATATAAGGTATGTGTTCCTGGGGAAAATCATTTCATAATGATTTGAGATTAAATAAAATTAGCGTAACAATGTTGTAATTGGTAAAAGAATCTGAAATATTGAATCATCATAACATAATAATTATAATAAACTGATCTTGAGTACATGAATATGGGAGAAAAAGAGTGAATAAGGATTATATCATTGTATAGATATGGGGGAGTAACTCATCTGAGAGTATTTTGAAATTACTTTGAATTCCTCTTCCTAGAAATGGTATTCTACAATTTATAACAAATACAGAAGTATAGGAAGATAAACACAGATTAGAAGATACTCAAGTGTATCTACAAGAGGGGGGAGAGCTATGGCTAATGAATAACCCTTTACACATGCTCAGTTTCAACTCAGGAGGGTGAAAGGCAACACAGCAATGAGGGCACTAATAAGTACTGGAACAAATATAAAACAATAAAGGTTGTATTTTCTTGTTCCGTAAATGTCTTAAAGTGGATTTTGTATCATATATTTCGAAAATATAACAATTAAAATGAAGGACATATTATGAAATTGAGGAACATGAGGCTGAAGTGCAAAAATTATTTGTCTCAGACTCCTTTCAGGTACGCTGCAGAGAACACTGTCATGGGGTGCTTTGCAATTTCGCCTGTGATATTAATACATATAAAAGGTGCCGTTTTGAGCCCCTTGAAAATTGACTGTGGAGAGGGGTGGAGAAGAAGAAGACGTGGAAAAAAAGGAAAATAAAACTTTTTACCACGAAGAAATGAGATTAAGGAATGATTATACGTCCTCTGTGATTGCACATATTATTTCCTCAGCCTTCACAGAGTATACGTGTTTTGCGTGAGCTTCGAGAATGCCGTTTTATTCAGACGTAGTTATAACCGTTTAGTTAGATCCGTTTTTTTCATGCGTAGATGCATACTTATTTATATGATGATTCCTTTAGGGCCCGTGGTCAAGGCCCGGGCTCACATTGTTGAGCTTGAGACGTACGTATCTTTCCCTCCTCCTCCTCTCAGATAACCCACATTAATTGTCATTTTCTAAATAAATCTGTTAAATTAAGGTAATGCATTTAGTTTATCACCTCATATAAGTTTATTTCAGAGTTTTCCGACGAAAGAAATTAATGAACATTATTTCCGATTTGCTATTATTCTTCTTAAAATTGTTATGCCTGGAACCTATTTGTATACACATAACATCACTTTAACAAGATTGAAGTTTTCAGTTTAAACACAAAATAAAATATACTCGGATATGGTAATGTAGGATTGAATGTCTCTTATTTAAAAACACAAGTATTTTTTTTAATTTATCTGTAGTTCAGTAGTATTGTAAGTATACAGGAATGACCACAATCTATTGAGTGGAAGTTTAAATAAATTAAAAATATTGAAAAATATTTGAATATGGTGATCACCTAGCGCCGAAACAAAACAGAATCGATTCTTGAACTCGCACTTAGTAATCGATTCACAACGAACGACCTATCGAAATGTTGTCGGCCATTTTGAAAGTCCATGTTTTGGTGTAGTAAATGTTGACAGTGTGAAGTGCTCCAAAGATGCCCCGACACGAAAGTTTAAAGTGTAGATTATGTCTTAGCCGTGGTGGACGGTACACAAATATTTTTTATGAAAACAACGATGCTGAGAAATTCGTGCGGGAAGCAATAGAAGAGTTATTGGAATTGAAAGTAAGCTACCCGTTGTATGTTTACGTATTATTGATAATGAGGCTTTTATGGTAAATTTACCACGAAATGTGCAATAGTGCCCTATTTTAGCTTAAAATAGCCTTTAAGTTATTCAGACAATGATTCGAGCCCCATTTAGAGCGAAAGTTTAGGGTTTAATACTTTGATAATCATGTTTTTATAAGTAGTCAGGGAAAGGAACAACCCGTGGTTGCTGTGCTACAAATGCTTCAAATTGCTGACGGATTTCTACATGTTTAAACAGCAGTGCCATGAAAACCACCATCTATTGAACAGTCAAAGGACAAAGAAACACGCGGAGAGGAAAAACCGCCGCCCAACTGTGAGTCGAGGCCAACTATGGTTGTTTTTTTGTAATGTTATGAGTAATGTATTGGATAACGTTATGCGTATACGGAAGTTACTTAAATTGAATAATGAACATATTTATTTTTAATAAGTGTCCTCCCTATTGTACGTAAGTCTTAAGGTCTTATTAGCAAATGACTAATTCTGGCGTTTATGTAAAAATTTGGAATTAGCTACGCTCCTGGTAACAGTTTAAGCAATTTCGTTCTATATTCAATTGGAAATCTCAAGTAGCAGTGTACTAAGATTGAGTTTTATTAAAATTGTGAAAATATTGAATGCATTTATACAATCAGTTTTCATAAATTGTGAGTAAACCGAAAAGGATTATAATATATAAATGTCCATGTAAACAATGGCATCTCGTATTAAAATATGATCATGTAGTACTTCCTAGAATAATTTTTTTATTTGTAATTTTATTAAGTCATTCAATTTTAATGAAATTGCCTCTAATATTTGTAACTATGCACTGATAAGCACAATATACACGTTGATAGCAATATTTAGTTATGTTAAAGGTAATTATTAGGAATTATTTTGTGAAGCCTAATCATCATACATGTATTATTTCCCAGAGAAAGGGCATTACTTTTATAGTTGACCTTGTATATGTTATACTTTTTACATTATGTACAGTTGCAATTGAAATTGTTGAATTATGTTTACTTTAATCGATATGGATAAAATATTCTTTAATTTCATATTTTCTATGCTAATGAATGCCTGATTGATAGTTAAAGGGCCCAGATAACTTATATATTTTAACTAGGGTTGTTGTATACTTTGATAAATAAAGCTATACAATAATTGTTTTAAATAATGGCGGAAATTTTATTTTTTGTACTTTTAAACACAATTAAGACAAGGATATCATATAATTACAGTAAAAGAAAATCAAAATATCAAATTAATGCCAAAACATGTTCAACATGGTTGCCTAAACCAATTGTTTAGCCTGACAAAACACAGCTTTGGCAAATGTTGAACTTTACAAAGGAAGTACTAAAGATTTTTAATATTCAAATGAAATCTTGATGTGTCACATGAAATTCATAAAAATGTATTTGCATACGGCTTTTTGTTGCATAATAATCATCTAATGATGTCTTTGAGCAAGAATATGACTATCAATGTCAATATTTTCCGAATGGATAATACAAAAATGTTAGAATGAAAATATCAAATACCTATTTCAATATAATCTATTATTTTGTTGGATTAAAAACTTAAATAAAACAAAAAATTTCTAAACTATGTTTTTCCTAGGCATTTATTTATTTATCCCTAAATGTTTGAACTGAATATTTCTCTTAAACAAAATAAAATATTCTACTAATTAATTGGCCAAATTTAGCTTCTAATCTTCATTCTTTTTAAGAATATGCCAGGTTCATCAAAATATTCAAAGATTAGATTCAAAAATTAGATGCTTAATGACTTTATCTGTTGCTGTCAAATCCTTACTGATAAGAAAAATTGAAATATCTTTGTGGTTTGGGAAAATATCATTGGTTATGTATTGCGTCATAATTAAGAGGGCCCAGGTTTAAATCTATGAGATGGCCTATAAAGTTATTTACATTCTAATAGGCACAAAAAGTTCTTTGTAGAAGGTACTCTGAGTGATATTACTATCCATCAGATGGGAAGTTAACCTACGTTACCCATTGATTTCTTTCATCATTAATAGTTAGATAGCTAGTACCGGGTTTACCTCCATCATTGCCACCCCTCCCTATTTTGCTAATGACCTCAGCTATTTGACATCTGAAAAATTATTTCCATCCTGGATATAGAAGCACAAATTATAAGTAAAATGAATAATTTCTGAACAGACTATGTTATGCGACCAACACTGTTTAAAAAGGGTTAGATAGTTTGGATGATATTGTAACTGTAACAGAAGAGGAATTCTCAAGCAAAAAGGTAAGTGATTATACAAAGAGGGTATTAACTAATAATTGTTAGTAAATATATTACCAATATCTATTTTCTGGCTGAGTTATAAACTGATATTATGCTAAACTGAGATCTTATGAAACGTGAAAGTGTCAATAACTGGTTTACCAAAGTAGTAACACTTATTTCTGCTAATGCCTTTGTAAGGTCTGTCCCCTGGATTACTTGGATACTGAAATTTAATAATTGACTGTAATTCCACACACTTTATTTTATAAAACATGATCCCAGTTTTGACATTGAACGTCATCATCAGGATCACAATGATATTGTTATGTCCCAGCTTAATTTTCCTGACGTGGCTCATTTCTCTTTCGCGAGGAGGTCTGTTCGCTTGCTGCGCAATTTGCATATTGGGATTTTTCCACTGCTTACCTGTCAGTCAGGTGCTTGCGTTGCCTCGAGGGAGGAGGGGGCAAGAATGCAAACACAGCTTGCAAATATGACTGAATATGGGATTAAAGCACAGTGGAATGCTGAATCCGGGGCGCAACCAGATGCCGCGATCAAATAAAAACCCCACGGAGCCTTCGTTCCGTGTCTTTCGTCGAGGGGCCGCGTACACGTCGGGATGGGGAGCCAAGAGCCGTGGAAGCGGAGACTCGTCGATTGACCCGGGGTTTGCCGCAGGACGAGATACTCGCGCCGGAGTCGCTCTTGTTTAAATACAAACTCCTAGCAAAAGACCCCGTCTCTGTTATTTCACCCTACCAACACACCAATTGGACCACCTTTGTCGACTGGAAATTCCTCAGCGTTAGTCAAGATCCTTTTCTGAGACGTCCCTTGTCGTTCAGTCCTTGAGGGGACACGACAATATTTAATACCTGATAACGACTTTCAACCCTGAAACTGGTGTCTTGTTTTTATAAATAAAATGTGTGGAATGACTGTCAAATATTTCATTTCATTTCAATATATTATGCAATTTCCTTAGAGTTGTTAACAATGGACAGCAAATTTTACTTGGATATGTTCAAAAGATAACGTTTATCATGAAAGTTATACACATTTCATTATTGTGAGATGATTATTCATGACAATGTGGCAGAAATCCTTGGGAAATGTGAAGGAGATATCAGTCCATCCAACTCAAATGCCCTCCAGTTAGCTCTAAGCAGTCTGAGTGATTAGGCGTGCCTCTACCTGAAGCATGTGTTTCCATTTATAACAGCCTGAGTCTAAAGATATGCCTCCAAGAAAAGTGTTTTTTTTTACTTTGTAAATAATGTCAAGGTGCAGTCAAGCTCCATGACAATACTCCCAGCCTTGCTTTCTTCATCATTACCAACATCTGGGGCAAGAAATGTGACTTAATTGGGAATATTAATGAAGTTGTTTGTACTAAGGGGTTGAAATGCATAGGTTTGCCACCATAGCAATTCTCCCATCCTTGATTTCTTCATCATTACCAACATTTGGGGCAAGAAATGTCAGTAAGTTGGGAATATTAATCCAGTTGTTTGTACTTTGGCTTTGAAATGGATAGGTTTGGATAATAAGGCACTTTGCAAAACCAGATATATTCCACTTTTGTTTCTTTGGTACTGAGTCCCCAGCTTCTATGCACTGCTTTGACTGCCTTTTAGTTGCTGCCTTATAGTTTGCTACCCATGTCTCATCCTTGGTCATAAATCATAGCACAAATTGCGTTGGTTTCCTCTCAAATTGGTGAAAACATTGCTGGGAAAATTGCTTGAAAAAGGCTTTTAAAACTATTATAGTACACACCTTTCCCAGAGTTTTCCCATCCTTTATTCTCTGTGCAAGTCATTTTGGACCTTTTCTTCGAATAGCATCACCACCTTAGCTATCTCATACATCTCCAATTGCTTAATGTCACACTCAATATTTAGCACCTCTTTGATGTTTTATGTTATGGTATCATTTTGCAGCCATCTTTCTCATCGGTTATTTCCAAGTGAATTGGACCGTGTTTAAAATCAGCAGCCCCCTATTTAGCAGCTGAAATAAAAGGAGCAGGGTCCTTGTTCATTTTTGTTAGCTTTGAGATAATTTACTTAAGAGTAGATACATTCAAATCAAAGAAATTTACTGTTAGAAGAAATTAAAGTTTTTCCACTTTTACAAGAAACACAAACTACATGTACTCAAACAATATTTGTAAACAAATTATTATAGAAAACAATTTGAAACTTGGCTTATAAGTAATGACAAGTGTACCCAGGCAGGAATCATTAATGTTTCTCTGATTTGAATACCATCTGTATGTCAGGTTGAGTACTTTTTTACCTACCTCCTTATATTATGCCACTTCATAAGCTTAAGAGAGTTTTTGTTTTATTGTCCATATTTTCAATGAAAGTGACTGGATTCCTCTATCATCATTGAAAATAACTCTCTCCTTATCAATAAACTATTTAAATCAAATTTGATGACAGAAAACTGTTTATATTTTGTTGCCTTAGCACAAGAACACATCTTTATAAAATATAAATCTCAAAATACACTGGATGAAGGTAAAAATCTCCTAGCAGTGCATGCATACTGAGGGGAAAGGTTACTTTCACATATAAAAGAGAATGCTTCCTAAGGTCATTTTGTTTGTGATCTTCAGGCATGTATACATTAGTTATCTGCATACACTTGCCTGCCTACAACAGCTGCCAAGAGTAAACTGTCATGAGTGAGTCAGCTTATTAAAAAGGTTCACCCATTTTAACCTAATTTTAAGAATATTATGTAAACAAAAAACCATTTTGCATGACTATTCGGCTCTAAAAAATCCCTATTATTTTTAAATGTTATCATTAAAAATCCTTGAGAATTTTCTTACTTAAACCAGCATTTCTATCTTTATAGATTAAAAACAAACAATTTCCAAGGTGTAACCAGCTTTAAAAAGGGTTTTCTTGAAAAATCAGAACAATTGAGGAAATTCCAATGCTAGGAGTCTGCCAATAGAATACTCATACTAATTTTTTTTTAAATTGAATCATTTTGGATGAAGTGTAGAGATCTAGGTATGGTGTGAATCTAGCTCCTGTGTAATGGTAAAATAGTACCTGGTAATCCTATATTGTCATTGTTTATAAGAGCATTTTGTCTCTGATGCTCTTTTTCTATATGTATATGCAATGTAAGTGACCAGAATGTGTCATTAGCCTTAAGAAATTCTCCTTATTGAAGCGATACTTATTTTAAAATTTATAAAGTATTAATTAAGAATCGATAAAGTAGAGGTTGAACTAACTTTGCCCAAAGCCAATTTCAAATAAATTCACTTTTAACTCATTTTATTACTTTCATGTTACTCATTTACAATAAGATATAGAAGCAGAAAATTATTTCCATTAACCTTAATTGGACTTATGCCTCAAGTTAAAATTCACTTTAAGTTTTTGCAGTAAGCATAAGGTGAAAATGGATACTTGTACAGCCAAATTACAGCTATATTATATTAAAAATGATTTTGTATTAAACCTTGGCTTAAATTACACAGAAACATAATGAAATTGTCCTGTGATGTGTTCAGCAAAGCGGGCGAAATTATGCTAATTCCACTGACTTTAAATTCATTGAACCGATTTATGAATTACCAAACAAGAATATGTATGATGAAAAAGGATTATACTGAATGATTTTGTGAGAAATAAGAATTCCAATACCTTGCCAGGGTTTTATCCAAATTTATTTTACACACCATCACCTCCTCAACTTGTATAAAAATTCTATATCTCCTACAAAAATTACAGAAACTAGCAGAAATAAAAATATCATGAAAAGTTTAAATTTGTGATTTGGTCTGAAGTAAAATGATTTTTTTTCGTATTCGTACTCAACTTGAGAGCTTTAAAGAGGCAATGTAGCTTAATGTTACATAATTGTCCCATTATTTATCCAGATCACAAAGTTAATAAGCACTTTTTACATATCATTTTCAGCAATTTCAATTTCTTTTCTGGTAGGGATAATATTTTAATCACAATAACCGACCAAAGACATATGGAGAGTAAAGTTACAACTTCTGCATCAATGAAACAATCTCACTATTGTAAACTGATTGCATCCTCTTTTAAAGATACAAGACACAGCAAAAAGCAAATTTCCTTTTTTTACAAAGAAATCTAATGTAAGAAGATAAACTGGATATGGTCATCACAATTTTAAAAATAATCCATAATGTTCAACTCAAATATTACATCTTTCCTGCCCACCTTTTAGGTTGAAGGTTTAGGTTTCTGTATTGAAACATCAAATATAATTGAGGAAGTAAGACCCAGTCACTTAGTTTATATCATAAGGGAAAACTAAAGCTCAGTGTCCTCATTTCTACAATAAATATGACAGGACAATGCCAATGCATGATGCATTCTTTCTCAAATATTTATTTATTGAAAAAAAATATATATATATATATATATATATATATATATATATATATATATATATATATATATATATATATATATATATATATTTATATATATATATATATATATATATATATATATATATATATATATATTTATATATATATATATATATATATATATATATATATACATACATATATATATATTTATAACATGTAATATTAATACAGAGATAGAATTAATACATGGATTTATGAACAAGTTTTCTGTTAAAACTAAGGATAAAAGTACTAAGTATTTAAAGTTTTTATTCATAATCCACGTTTATTTAAATAAATAAATCCTCTTCTTTTTAGCTCCCTTCACTGATATTCAGCCTAGGTAGCGTTTGTCCTAGAAGGAAGTGAATGTGGAATGGTGGAGTTATAATCATTTACCGGTATCAGTTTAACATTCAAATACACTTTCAAGGCTGCATCTAAGAGGGTGGGTCAATAACTACCCCGGTTAGAAATAAGGAAACTATTTTTTCAAAAAGACATTTATTTTATTTTTCAACATTGTCAGTCCTCTATAAGAAGTATACAGTTCCTTCAACAATCTTGCCATTTGTGTAACCCCTCCATAAAATAGGATTTGCTTAACTCCCCAAAACACACCTCTGTCTCTGCAATAACTTCCTTGTTTGAGCTAAATGTTTTTTAGGTGAATGGCAGCAATTCATAATGTAGTTCATGCAGTTGGGTGGTACCAATTCCAGATGAATGTGCTGGTGCATTATTGGTGTGAAAAATCACCTTCATTTTTGCCAAATGCAGCTGTCACCAATTTTTTGTGAAAGAAGTTCAATAACTCACAGTAGTATTTCCCAGTGATAATTTTTCTTTTTTCTAAATAATCCATGAGGTTGATGCCATTTGCATCTCAAAAAACCATCCGGATAAATCCAGGTTTCATCAACATTGATAACTCAACACAAAAACACCTTTGGATCTTGCTTAAATTGATGTAAACAATGATTCAAAGTTGACAGGTAAATCAGCTTATTGTCCACCCAAAGGAATTGCAGCATCCATTGGGTTGACAGTTCTTTCTTCACTGATATATTATGTAAAATATGAATTGCCATTGCCAATATTAATAGTGTCACCATAAACAGCATCCAACTTTACCTATATCTTCTTGCATTTCTTCCCATCCCAAAAAAAGCAAATTACTGAAGAATACTGCTGTTTTTCCATCTTAGCGAAAATCAGGAAACATGTCTTACTCAAATGGCAATGAAATCCAAATTAGCCTTTAAATCTGTTAAACCATTACTTGATTGATGGCTACACACAACGATAACATACACTTCCCTCAGGAATACCCTTTGTCATCAATCACAGATACTTATTGAACCATCTTTAACAATATTATCTTCCATGAAGAAATATGTCATTGCTGGGATTTTTCTTTATGGTTAGAAATGTGCCCTTTGAGGTACTGCTAACACTTAAAGACCTCACAATTCAATTCAAGACTTCATCTGCTAACAACCGAATACCTCACAATTGTGCAGACTTCATCCCAGCATTCATATACACATGACATTCCATATATTGCTCTTTTCAGATATTGATCTTTGGAAATTTGTTCCAAATTTGTTAAATTACTATGGCTTCATCCACAGTTTAATGGGTGAAGTATTAAAACATATTAAAACCATAAATAAGTAAAACAACTTATTGTCTGGCATCTTGTATTTCGCTATTCATCTGTTATTATCTTTTGTGAGTTTTTGTTGAAATTCAATGGAATAATAAGAAAACAGAGTAATCAGATGCACGTAACTTATACAAAAAATGATTTTAGAATAATAAGAATATACATGTTGACAACTTCGTACGGGATCTATAAAGAAACAATCGATTTATGTATTGAAATATTTCTTTCCATTAAAACTCAATGCAACACGTGACATAGAAAAATACACATACTTTCATGTCAATTGAATCCTCTGAAGTAATTTCCAACATGAATTGTAATTTTGTATTAACGCCGAAAACATTGATCAACACTTCACGATTGTTCAAACAGTCTGCACACTTCATGTTTGCCTTCATTGCGCATTCTGATCGTTTTAATGTACGTTGAAAGAATAATTCACGTGCTTATGTTTAAATTACTATGGTGCCATCCACAATTTAATCGGTACAGTATTAAAACATATTAAAACCACAATTGATTACCAAAAACAACCTATTGTCTGGAATCTTGTGTTTCGCTATTAATCTGTCATTATCTTTCGTGAGGTTTGGTTTCATTTCAATGGAATGACAAGAAAGCAGGATATACAGATCCAGGACACTTATACAAAAAATAATTTCAGAATAATTAGAATTACTACCCTAACAAGATAAAGCAAAAGACATTTCGCCTTTTTTGAGAGGTTATTCAGCTACTTCAGTACCACAGACATAATTTAATATTAAAAGGACATCAGAAAAGGCATATATCATATCGTTAATGTGCTGTTCATTCGTTTAGAAGATTCGGGTCTAAAGTTTGATTGCTTTATTATTTATGATGTCAACATTAAAAAATAACCATAAATATGTGGATGCATTAGCTGTCGTAGCTATAGGGTAATCAAAATATATTATAATTCTAGTATGGCGTGCTTTTATTGACATCCTTAATAAATACACGTCAAAATTATTCCTTTCACGTTTAGACACTACGGCTACTATAAAAATTTTAAAATGTGATATAATACATATCTTTGAATGGTTTGAAGTTAACATTGACCATTTTATTATTCATTTGTAAATTTAGCCACCATTATTTTCCTATGAACAAACATGCCAATGTAAATTCATTCCCTGCGTCCCAGTCATATTTTTTCAGCTGTAATGAGAATCTGAAATCTGGAATTAATGTACCTTTAAAGCCCGTATGAAAATGTGGAAGGTCTGATATTCGGAGTTCCTCTGAAAATACACAAAGCATTTAGCTTATGAACCTTATTAAGATAAAGAATCTCCTAAGAGTATGAAATGATATAAGTGGGTAAGGTGAAATGTTCTGTACCTGGCCCATAATTGGTATATTCAGAGAAACATTAAAGATTTCTGTCTGGATACATGTCCTTAGAAAAGTTTCAACATATTATCTCAAGGAGTTTATTCACCCATATTGTTGCAGTACATGAATGATATGTTTCTTATTGAAATAAATAAACTTAAATTTCTTGCAGCCTTAGAATTCCTCAATATGGAGGCATTGATCCCTGAAGAAATAAATGGAAAGTTAACTAAATGTACAGGGATTATACTCCTTCAATATCAACCGTTAAAGGTTAAGCAACACCTTGAACATTGAATGGCCATTAGTTTATTATAAGAAAAGGTGTATTCTGCAAAGAATTAGGGATGGGAAATCTTTGGGGAAGGTGTGTCCTGCAATTGCGGAAAGCCATTTACAAGAAAATGTCCGAACAAATTTAGCAGCAACGGTTCAACCAATTCAAGAGAAAACTCACCCGCAAGGCCAAATCCTGTGAAATAATGTGTTGGATGCAGACAGACCCAACTAGTCCGATATTTCTTCACTGGTGAAGTGTCGGTCAGTGTTCAGCAGTGTCCTCACTCTATCCACATTCGTGTCGGTTCTTGCCGTCGTCGGCCGTCCGGAGCGAGATGGTCATCTTCAACGAGCTCCCTACCCTCTTTAAACAACTTGTGCCACTCAAATACTGTGGAATGGCTTAAGGCAGTGTCCCCATAAGCCTGCTTGATCATATCGAGGGTCTCAGTTATTGTCTTCCCAAGTTTCTCACAAAACTTCATGGAATAACATGGCTCTAAATTCTGATTCATTTTGTTTTACAACACGGACAAAAAACTTGCTTCACTGAAAATGGTGTCCTAACCCAACGACAGCCTGCAGGCAACTGAGGGTAGTATTGGTCTGTTGCTTAGAGCCCCCCTCACCTTACCCTGCCAGGCAAACCCCCCTTCACCACTCCCTTTGCACCAGCGAAAATCCGTCCTACCAGTTTTGGGTGAGTACCTGTAGGTCTGCCACAGCATGCATCCAAACAGCAGATAAAGCAGGTTTTGGAAGCCTGTGGTCCAGCATTAAAGAAACCAAAGTCAAATGCTTCTAGTTTGGCAAAGGAACTTCATATCCAAACCCATGCATTCAAACTCTTATAATGTACAACTTCTATAATATTCTCCGCCAGTCATTTTTCTCCACTAAGCAGCCAAATTTTGAGGAGAAATATAAGGTAATCTAGCTCAAAATGTCTAGATTAGTGAAATTTTACCAGTCAAAAATAGAGCAATATCCAGACTGAAATACCTCAACATCTTAAATAAAACTTCAGCTGAATGTAACTGGGTTCTAATCCTTATTTTTGTGCAGAACCAGATAGGAGCATCCCAATCCTTTTTTAAAGATGACATCAGCAATATAATCCCCAGAATCATTCACCAAGAACCAGGGAATACCTTCACAGCATTCCAGTATTGGCATATAAGCACCTATGTAAATATACCTTTACTTCTTCCAAACAAAATGCTGTGTGATTCAACAAATGACTTGTTTCATCCTACTCTCATAGGCATTATGCAACAATTCATTTTTCATCAACGAAGTGCCTGAACAGACTCCAAATGTCCTGTGAACAAAACAGTTTAATTTTTTTCTTGAACAGCCAACTGCAATACATTCATCTCATCCTCAAAGAAATTGAAATCAGGTAATTTTCTAGACAAAAAGGCATGAGAAACAAGTGTTTTCCCTTTTAGAAACAGATCTTAGTAGATAGCACAGAAATGAACTTATTAATAACAATCTCAGCATAATGAGCAAATAGATAGTATGGATTAAACATGGCCATGGAAGCCTTATATTTGAATCATGTTTCATGAGACCCAAAATTTGAAAGGTATCAATGTTTGAAATAATGATGAATTGGAAGATTAACATTTGAAAAATTATGAAATTCAATTTCTTACTTGATGAAATTGTTTAGGTTATGTTATAACTATATACACATTAATGCAGAGATTTCAACTTAGCAGTTATTTTTTATTTTAAGAAATTACCCAAAACTGGACAAAAATATCACTTTGTTACAAAGTTGTTATTAATGTTTTCTTTGGTTTCTTCAGGGTGTATGGGATATTATGGATGAGTTAGGTAATAACAGATAATACCCAACATTTTAGTGCAACTAAATTTTATGTTTCCACAGCACTTTTCTGTTCACAATGCTCCAGTTAGGATTTTAGTGACTGATTTTAAATATATATTATACATTAATACTATCATTTCACAGAGTGTGCCATCATGTGTGGAATTAGATAACATTGCTGTTTGAATGCTTTTGAACAGATGTTGCACATGTCAGCATGTGGCCCTTTAGATAACTTCTTGTAGCAAGTGGTTTAGTACACATATCCTACTGATGTGTCAACATATTATTCTTTAGAACATCATTATATGCAAATGCTTTATAAATTGTATTCCACTTTTATTTCTTTTTATCAGTGTGTGTCAATATTGGCCTCTTAAAGTGACTATAAAGAGCAAATCCTTTGGATATGATCTCACACCTACATGGCCTTTCTCCAGTATGTGCCAACATGTGGATTCTAATTTTGCCTGGATTTTGAAGGTGCCTTGAATAGTTTCTGCATCAATAATCCCTTCCCACAGTGTGCACTGATTTCACATTCATGGAGATCACTTTTGCACTCAAATGCATAAAAGAAACATATACATCACATTTGAATTGTCTCCCCTTCCCAAGGTGCTCTCACATGACATGAAATCTTAAAAGATCATACCCTGTGAATATCTTCTTAAAAATTGGACACATGTGCCAAAGATTTCCTGCACCATCATTCACTTGGCTACCTGCCTTCCCTATATCATCAAGGCCACATGCCTTTCCCACACCATCTATGCCACCTCCTTTTTTGTATATGTGTGTGCGTATATATATATCTATGTATATGTACATATTCATACATATGTGTATAAATATATAGATAATGTGGATGGATGTCAATATTAATTTATTGTAATAAAGGAACTTATTATGTATAGCTTAAATATTTATCTTCTGTTGTAAATGAAATTTATATAAAATGACAATAATTGATAAGGCTGGTTTTACATTATAATTCTTACAAATATATTAAACATATATATTGTTTATCATCAGTATGAATATTGGAATTATTTTTGAATGTTTGTTTATGGATTGATGATTTTGAATCTATTAATAATTTTAAAGATTTTGAATAAATAAATAATAAGAAAAAAATATCATATAGCAGTGTGTTTCATCATATGTGACTTAAGATAACTACTTTTACTGTATCCTTTAGAACATAATGTGCACTTGTATCGCTTTTCACCAGTGTGCGTCCTCATGTGATTCCTTAATTGACCATTTTGAGCAAATTTTTTATGGCATACATCACATGAATGTGGCTTTTCACCAGTGTGTGTCAACATGTGAGTCTTTAGACTACAAGTCTGGGTAAATTTTTCTGACATATCCGGAATGTGTGTGGCCTTTCACCAGTGTGAGTCTTTAGATTACCATTATGGGTAAAAGTTTTCTCACATATAGCGCACTTGTATGGCCTTTCTCCAGTGTGTGTCCGCATGTGCCCTTGTAACTCTCTCTTTCCAGCGAAACATTTTAAACACAATGCACATTGAAATGGCCTTTTAAGTTTACTTAAATGTAGAAAGTTTTCGGAGCAGAATTCACCTTGGTGCTTCTTCTTAGGATCATGTACCAATTTGACATGACTTGCAAGGTCATTTTTTCTCTTAAATACCTCCCAACAAACATCACATTTGAATTGAATCACCTTGCTAAGGTGGACATTCATTACATGCTCTTTGAGAAGGTCCCTTTGTTGAAATACCTTGTTGCAAATTTCACACACATGTAGTTGAGTGGCTGAAGCTCCTTCCCCTGCATCATCTTGTTTATCTGAAAGATTGTGTTTATCTGAAAGATTTGAAGTAAAAGGTAAAGTAGATATTCATTAAAAAGGTAATATCTCTAATGAAAAAATTGTTTTCACCAGTTTGGATAAACTCATTAATGTAAATAAATAATTATAGATATGCATGTTCACATTCAATCACATATGTGCACATGATTTTATACAATCATATGTCTAGTCTCTTCCTGTACAAACTCATCAGTCTAGGTATGTATGTTAGAAATCTAAGCTGTGCTGAAATCCCAGGAATATAGAATCTTTCATCACCTAATGCTGACCTGAATAAGGCCTTCAGGCAACTTTGGTTTTACCTTCTTCTGTGTCAAGTGCTTTCCTTACTATGCTCTTTTGAGCCTGGGAAACCTAAAGACATTACAGGAAGCCAAATCTAGTGAATACAGGGGGAATGGACAATTGATGCCATCTTGTTTTTTTTCAAAAACTGCACAAAAGAGAGGGTAATATGAGCCAAATTTGGCAGAAACTCTTTTCATATGCAAAACTTCAGGTAAAATCCTCCGAATAGAAACACTAGGACACACATGACATCTCATAGGGTTGATCAATGGTTTTAATGGTCTACACAAATTAGGGCATTAATTTTGTCAATGTTTTTGCCAACTGATGATATTGTAGACTGGTTTTGCTCAAAACATCTTTCCCAAAACAAGTCTTGAACATTTCAAATGTTTCTCCTGCCAATTTACCCAACAGGAAATAAAATTTAACTGCAGTGTGTGGCTCTTGATAATCCAACATCATTTTTTTTGCCAAAATGAAAAAAAAATTTTTTCACTGAAACAGCTATCACTAACTACTGCAGCCATATTTCAGTTACTTTTAGGTCCTCCTTTATGTTTCAGCAAAATTTTTCTTTTTTGTTATTATCATGATAGTTTATTTCACCAAGCATTCTTAACCAATGAGCACCTTATCCTTTGTAAGTACAGTAAGTAAGTAGGTACTAAAAGACACTCATAGCTTCTTTAATATCTGCCCAATAAACAAGGGATATAAAGTCTGTTATTTTGCTTGGTAATATTCTATTATTTAGACTTAAACTGCTATTGTTGTGCAATGAAAAAGTAATATAGCATAGACTTGAAGTGAAATGAATTCAGTTTTTTCCTTGCAAATAAAGAGCAATAAAGGAAATTATCAATTAAAAGGGTGTATAATTCTCTCAAATAACTATTATACATGGGTTTACATAGATTGTAACCCTTAGAAAAGAATTATTTTATACACAATCACTTCAAAAAGGAACAAGATGAACATTTCTTTAGCATTTACAATAAAATTAGCACACAGAAAAGAAATATATCAATTAAGGAATAATATATTTTTTCAATGAAAAGATTTTTAAACATCAGGAAAATTTTATACTTCTGCTTTGAATGTACTGAGGAAAATATATCAATAACAATGGATATGACATAACTAAGAAAAATGCAGGATTAGGACTAGGAAAATGAGAGTATAGAGCAGTAAACATTAACTTATGCAATTAATTAATTTTAATTATGGTACTTTTTTAGGGTTTCTAGATGATTTTATTTAATAAATATTTTATTATGTTGGTAACATAAATTGTACATCTTTCTTGGCTAAATTATACAAATTCCTGAATTAATTTGTAGCAAATTATGTTGGCAACTTATTTTAATGCAATATAATTTACTCTACATGCATTTTTCAGAAGATATTCAATGAAAATTCTTTTTAATTTCATGAAAAAGTATTTAATCAAATTTTAACACTGAATTTTTGCAGCATAAAAATGTGTCCTGCATGTCTTACCTTATCTTGATAACTTAAAGACAAGATCAATTGTGAGGCAGTGCTGTTTTATGACCTTCAAAAATTCAATTATACTAAAAAATCAATTTTCCTTTCTTTTGATTTGGTTTCATTTAATGACTTTTTTAAACTTTAACCAATTACCAATGAAAAATATCACCTTTTGGCAACATTTTATCCTCAAGTTGACCGAGACCATTTTTTATTTTTCCATACCAACATATCTCATGAGGACCTTAGGGTAAAGGTAAAATTAGAAGGCACTGAACTAACTCTCATTTTGGGATGGTAGATTTTTGTAATGTTCAGTTTAAAGACATTCATGGAATATTACCATGTAGATTGTTTTTCGGACAAGTTTCACCTGTTTCAATGAGCATCTTCAGGTTGAAGTAACCCAGGCAGGTCACTTTAACCTGAAGATGCTCGTTGAAACATGGACAAAACTGTGGTCTGAAAAATAACCTATATGGTGACATCCCGAGAATGGAGAGTGTTGCTTATCTTAATGTTTCATTAAATCTATTGCACAGACATCACATTTGGAGCAAAATATTTCCCTCGTTAATTTTTCAAAAAGGTACGTATTTCTAACAAGTGCTTAGATAAGAAATTTGACGTTTATTCCAATGAAAACTGAATGAATTAGTACAGAAGGAAACTAATATTTCAAATGATAATATGAGGCAATTAGAAAAAAATAAATAATTCCTTTCCTGTTGCTTGAAACAAAAGCAGTAAATGCATTACGAAGAAATAATGGACATGGAAAATCAAAGAAAATAATCTAACTATAATTAATGGACATATAAAAACAACAAATGAATGGCATTGAAACCTTTCACATGATTTTTAGATCTTAAATACGAGGGTCATCCGGAAAGTAGTACCCGTTCGTGAAATAAAGACACAAAAGTAAATATTAACAAACATAAAAAATTTTATTTGAAAGAGGATACTTTAAACTACTTCTCAACATAATCTCCAAGCAAATTAAGGCATTTGTCATAACGTGTGACAAGTTTCTGTATTCCTGCTGCATAGTCCTTCGCCGCCAGCTCATTGAGATACGCGAGGGACCCATCTTGCACAAATTTTTGCATAATGCAGATGGTGTTTAACAATTTCATGAACAATTGTTCGAGAAACATTGGGAAAATGCTCACAGATGTCATCAATTGTGACGCGCCGATCGTTCCTCACGAATTCGTCAACTGAGCTCACCAGTTGGTCTGTAATGACAGACGGTCTCTCCGAACGCTCATCGTCGTGTGTGTTCCCCCTCCCCATGTTGAAGTTGCGACACCACCGCCGAACAGACGACTCGTCCATTACATTGTCTCCATACACCTCCTTTAATTGGCGATGAATATCACATGGGCGAACGTTTCTTGCATTGAGGAATTTAATCACTGCCCTCACTTCACAACTGGCGGCGTTCTCAATTTTTTTAAACATTGTAAACAATCACAGAAACAACACAGGCAATGCTAGCGTCACGCAACTTGGCTCAGAGAAGGCAGACAAGCCACTGAAGCTATCTGACCTCGTCCAGCGGCTACTCGCGTCGTCAGCACTTCATGCGGCACGAACGGGTACTACTTTCCGGATGACTCTCGTAGGTGAAAACATAAGATATTGAAAGGGAAAATGGTTGTTTTGGTTCATTTCATTTACAGTTCTTAACTGATAAAGTCCAAAATCAGCATAGTGAGGTAAAATAAAAGAAGAGACTTGAAAACAGAAAGAATAATAAAAGATCTAGAGTCTGAGTGACTAATTTATTGACTATGGTAACAGAAGCAGAAGTTTATCTTACCAGTGCACTGAAATTTTGACTAAGGGAAGTGGCAGGTAGAATGAGAGAAAATGCATTGTTTGCAGTGCAGTTTACTTTTATTTTGGAGCAAAATAATTTCAAAATTTATGTTTTTGTTATAATATTATCATCTTTCTTGCAATTTATCATAATATTTTAAATGGCCTTTCAGGTTTTTTAAAACAATTTTAAAGTTAACCCAGTTTTTCCACAATACATTATAGGTACTGCAAGGGTTAACCACCAATAATTGTATTGCACCAGATAAAAGTAAATGTGAAGTGACAGCATAGTTTTAAGCTCTCCTTACCTTGTTCCTGCAACACCTCTCCTCCCAGTCTTATTTTCATCTTAGGAATTACAGTATCACAATCTTTCTTAATCTCCACTTCTTCTTCAGAGGGCATATTTATTTCTGCATCTTCCAAATGAACCTGAAAGATCTAAGAAAAACATAACAGATTTTCATGCCTTAACTCTTGCAAAACTCACTCACTCACTCGTGTATTTTGGAATCTTTTCTGACATTAGTACTGTGACTCACACTTTGTGGAAGAGTAGGGGGAGCATCTGGAAGCTCTTGCATTATAATACCTTAGATGAGAGATATTCAAGTCAGACAAGGAAGCACAAGAAGCAATATTCAGTTAGCTTTATGATGCGGTATAAGAAAGGTATGACTGTAGTATTATAAAGCTGCTCACAAGGATAAAAAACATGATAGATTGTCAAGTTGACAAAATATTTGTTATTCCATGGAAAACAATGCCAGAACGTTACTTTTTGAAGGGTCTTTGTAAAATGCAGTGAATGCGTATGCCTACAGCTCCTGTATATGCCAATCTATTTATGGGTAAACTTGAACATAAGTTCTCATCAAAGACATACTCAAACCATACTGTCATGTCTTTTTTTCTTCCTTTCCACAGAATCTTTCAATTAATATACATCTGTCTCGAATATAACTTTCAAAGCTATCAACATTCACACCTGGAAAAATCATTTTAACAGTCTGAATGAAACTTACGAACTATCAACAATAAATTTATTTCAACTGCGGCCACCCATCACATACAAAATCCATCATCCTCTTCTTACTCTGTGCTTATTTCTACAAGAATTCTCCCCCCCAATAAAAATATACCAACCAGCTACTTGATTGTCTCAGAAAAAATGGGAAACCTGAAAAACTGCTGAATAGTAAAATTCTCAAACCTTCAACCTTATACACTCCTCTTCCTAAACCAAACCGCCTGAAAAGCCCTAACCTTATCATCATTTCTTTATCCAAAAACCAAAAAATGAAACAATCTGCAAACTTTTCTCCATTCTAAATAAGATTCAGCGCATATAAATTTTAATACCACATTGTCCTTCAATTTTAAATGCCCATAATATTTGCTGGACATTTGCATCATCAAGTCCACCCACAAGCAGTCTCTTCTAAGCCACTGTTGGCAAATCTAACAGCACATGCTGCCACTTTTTCAAACCCTTTGACTTACTTCCTACCAAATTGCAACTCGATACCACCTGCACCACAAAAACATTAAATTTGACTCTACTGTAACTTCTGTATAGCCTAGTACATCAGCCAATGAAACACCACCCTTTCCCTCTCCATCATAACCAATACTTTTCTACCAAAACCATCATGATCTTTAACTATCCCATCCTTAATCACCCTGATTCTCACAACCAATCTATTGATGACGACTTCTCTGTTAGGTTGATTGAAAACCTTTCAAAACCTTTTAAAAAGCAAGTACCAGACAGGTAAGTACTGAGAGATGGTGCATATCTGAGTTCTCCTGTCATTAAATGCATTCCAGCCTAACCAAGGCAACTGAATGAATCAAATACCTGACTACGAATAATAAATTCGCGTGTTAGTGAAAGAACAAATAAAACGATTTGTACGTAGGGGTGCTAAAAAGAATAAAGAGAAGGAACAACTAAATCATCCCAGTAAACACCAGGAATTTGAAATTTTATCAGAACATTGCATCCAGCCCTATCAGCTGCAGAGTAACAGAACACCTAAACAGCATCTCCACAATTCTGATTCACCCTTACAGCCTTTACCTGGCACAAACTGTCTATTTCCTGTTCGTAAAGTCAAATCCAGCCTAAAAGGACACATTCACAGGACCCTAAGTTTCATCAAAGTAGTTTTAATTCACTCTCCAAAGGACCTCCCCAAATATACCTATCAAAGCACCTTGGAACTATAAAACATCTGCTTAGAAGTTTTCTTCACCCAAAATGGATATCCATCTATTTTGAGGCATTTTATCATACACCACAAATATTTATCTTTACAAAATTTTGTAACCTTCTACATGGCATGCTACACAATAGCCATTTTCTATCCTAACAGTTTAATTTGCTTTTTAATCATGGACACACCTTATCTCATCCTAAGAAAAACAAATCATAACATTCACCTATTTGAATACACGACTCAAATCATGAGCAACGATTCAAAGCTTTTGCCTTTTCATTGGAAAGGTATTATATATATGGATCATTGCAAAAACACTATATAGCCAAAAATACAAGTCTTGCTCATAAAGACCTATACCATTAACTTGGGTAAATAGCATTACATTTAAGGCATGACAAATAAACATCTGTTCTTCTCATGGTAATCACGATTTGAAAAATTAAGTATTTGCCACTATGGCACAAAAGGTGTTATGTTTTCCATACCTCAAGGGAAGTCCCTTCCTGAATTTGAATATTGTGGTCCACTTCCTCCTTGCTAGCTGGAATTTCAATAACCTCCAGCTCTTCAACATCCATTTTCTCCTTTTTCACTGTGACCTGAATATATTTGATAAAAATGTTTAACAATAATAAAAAATAAGACTAGCTTTGCCAGTTTCACCATTTAGGTACGTGAATTTTGGAAAGATATTGTGTAACAAAAATGATTCATGTTAGGTTATCATTGGTCATATATAAAGTGAAAATGTAAATCTCAGACTTTCCACGATGACTAAATGGGAATTCTTCTTTTATCAGGAATCATTCAAAATTGTATGTTTTAACAAATTACTCTATAACTTTAACTTTACAAGTAAAAATGCTAGTCTTTTTCTGAACATGCGAAAGCCAGTACTCTTACTCATGCTCTTTAATTAACATATCAGTATTCAATGTTTTCCTACGTACATATCTAATGTATACAAAAATCGCAAATTTTAAGTCATTGCTCGTATTGCCCATTTGTTCATTAGACATTTGTAAACTAGGGAGGAAGTTTATTTAATATAAACACGGTAATTAATCAATATAACTTACTTTCCCTAATGAATATTGTTATCACGTACTTTGGTCAGAACATTATGAAATAAAAACACAAAACTCACCTTTTCGGAGCTAATATTTCCCTCTTCCTGTTTCTATTCCGTTTGCCTCTCCAACATAAGATTGTTTTCGTAGCATTGCTGCTTAAACATATAGAAATCGGTCAGTATTTTAAAGCACTGATAGCAAATAAACCACGGGTGGCTTCTATCCTCCACTACCTACGAAAACAAGATTATCAAGCTAATAAACCCCACACATCTTCTCTCAAAAGGACTCTTATTATTAACATAGTGATGCAAAGGCTTTTTATTGACCAAAAATAGGGAAATACCGACAAATTTGTGGTAAAATTACCATAAAAGCGTCATGGTGAAAACGTAAACATTCATGGCTAGCTTACTTTCAATTCCAATAACTCTTCTATTGCTTCCCGTACCAACTGCTCAGCATCGTCGTTTTCACTAAAAATATTTGTCAACCGACCACCGCGGCCAAGACATAATCTACACTTTAAACTTTCTTGCCGAGACATCTTCGTTGCACTTACAACCGGCAACATTAAAAACACGTAAACAATAGATTCCAAAATGGCCGACTATATATCGATGGGTCGTTCGGTCTGAATCGATTCCATAGTGGGAGTTTGAGAAAAGATCTGGTTTTGTTTTGCCCTGAGTGATCACCAAATTCAAATAAATTTCCGCTTCTAAAAATTATTTAATCTCTCACTTAATTGAGTGTAATCATTCTTTTGAACAAATAAAACTGTCGAAAACGCAAAAGTTTAAAATAGCATTTGTTTCTCTAAAAATGACACAATAAACATAATATTACATTGTCCGAAGCATTAGAGTTTACTTTATATATTATTTATACGTTGACCAACAAGTTTAATCCTTTTAAAGTGATGTTGTAATAAGACAGCTGGGATTTCGGGTAAAACATTTTCCTAAAAGCGTCACCATTCAGAGTGAAAAAAATTATTAATGAAATCATCTATGGCATAAATTACTTTTTAATGTGTTAATGAACCAAGTACAAATTACTTAATACGGCATATTCATTTTAAGTTAATAAATTTTAACATATGAAGTTGAAACAAAACCTACTAAAAACTAAAACAAAACTACAACCACTGTTAGACAAAGGTCAAATGATTTGAAATAATTATAAAAAGCAGTTTGAATTGCTCTGTTATTTGTTTTTAATTAGACCATTTAAAGTGATAGTTATTTTCCTAAGTATTTGCTAATATCCTTGTGCTCAATAATATGCAAAATATATGACGTTTGTAATGTGAAATGATTAAATCCGGGTTTTCGTTGACTATAAAGAGTCAAATCCAAAGTCATGCGTTAATACCTAGTCAAATCTTTTCAGCAAATGCTAAGATATTAATATTTAGATTTTTCTTGACCTGTTTACTCCAGCAAAAAACTGCTGTAAATCAAATTTTTAAAGGCAGTTCTGTGTTAATATTATAATGAATAATACTTTTATGTTGAATAAATAGTTAATTAACGATTTCATGCATCATAAAAATTCATTTATGATGCATCCTTTGGATTTCTCCCACACAATCCATAAACTCCTCCCTTATTTGCCCATTTTTATCCGTTTTCATTCCTGTGTGCTTATTCTCCTGCATTTTTCTCCACACTCATATTACAAAAGGCTCCAAAGAACGCCCATCATACGTTTCGCAGGACAGGTGTCAATAGAATAGACGGCATGCCATAGTCATTCTTCTAAAACTGCTTATACTGACTCTTCTTTCCCCATGCGCACCTGATAGCAGTTTCAGATATTGACAGTATGTGGAATGGCTTCCTTTCCCATCTGTGATTCATTCCTTAGATCCTATTCCCACACCTATTCGTATAATCAAAGCTAGGCGTTTGTTATTATGCAGTTCAAACGATCAGATTTTTCCATATGCTCAAGATAATAATTGTATAATGGCTCTATGATTTTGTCTTAAGATACCTGCCAGATTGTCCTATGTCCATTACTAGTTTATAACTATTAGAGCAGGTTATCAAGTGGGACTGATTTTATGTATATGACAGTGTGATATCCACCTACGAACGTACATAATTAACATAGGTGTGTATGATCACATGCGAATGAATTCAAATAGGTTAAACTATGATTAATGAAATGAATAATATTAGCATGAAGTCATTCATCTATATTGGAATATAGTTCGTAACATTGTCCGAATTTTAGAAACGGTGACGTCACCTATGGAATAATTATTTTGACGTGTATTCTTAAAAAAACCTAATGAAAAATACGGGACAGTAGAACTTATAATATAATAGCATTGCTCTAGGATTACGACGGCTGATAGATGCCTGTATTCTTGGTTAATCTTGAATGTTTGCACCGTAAACAGTGATTATTGTAAATCATTTTACACTGATCTTTGAAATGAAAGAACTGAACAGCAATGTTTTCATTCATTAATATCTATGCCTGTTCAAATGATTTCATTGACACTACAAAAGCTCATATGTATCTTAAGAAAGGCGGATTCCGATTTCCCATTACTCAGCCCTGAATTAAATCTGAGTAATCGCGCGAATGGTTTTCATTTGTGCTGCAATAAGATCCTTCTTATAACTATAAGAAAACTTATGTGAAGAACCAAATGCAAGTTGCCAGCAGACGTACGTATTTTGTGTGTTATTCAATATTGAAAATTGTCGGTACTACGTGAAGTAATGTGTGAAAAACGGCTTTGTACGTCTATAGTTTGTTTTAAGTTGAATTCTTCAGTATACTTGAAAACGATCAGAATTTCCGATAAAGCTGAATTTTAGCTCTGCAGATTGTGTTTAAAGAGTCGTGAAGTGTTCATTAATGTTTCGGCGAGAAGACTAATTTACAATACACGCTGGAAAAAGAAATAGAGGATTTGATTGATGTTAACGTAAGTTCAGAAGTCTATTTCGCTAGCTCTTTCAATTATGTGTTTAAGAAATTTCCCAGATCTGTCGAATAAATGAACGGAACATTTACGTTTTAATTAATTTTTTTGTTTTCCACTTTATCTCAAAGAATAATTGTAATAATTCATCGCCTAATAAACATGTATCAAAGGGTTGATTTTTCTCATTTACCTAATTACTAGATTACATTGAAATAGCCCCAAATATTTGGGATCGGATTAAGATCATTTATTTCCACATAAATGCAATACATCACTTCTCAAATAAGCGTAACAGATGACAATGGAAATGCGAAAGCCCTGCTATAACGTTGTTTACTTAGTTTTTTCGGCTGTTTTAATAACTTTTAATACTAGTTCAATTAATGTTGACATATTGCATTATTTTTCTAACGTTAGATTGTCCAGTAAATCATTCGGTGTACTCTAAAACCTTCTTAATGCGCTATAAACGCGAATATGAAGTCTGCAGATAATGTTTTAATAGTCGCAGTCTGTTGATCAATGTTTTCGGCGAGTATAGTAAATTCCAAAAAATGTTGGAACATACGATATAGGATCTAATAGATGCCAGAGTAAGTTCAGTTGTCTGCTTTTGGTGTTTCAAAAATTTTGTTTGTTAGATATCTTAAATGAATTGGTATTAGGTTTATATACTACGTACACTGTTGTCTTAATGTAAATTGAAGTTTAGGCGAGGGGAGTTATGTGCATTCTATTGTTAATACATGGTTATGGCATATTTTATTAGGTTTTCGAAGATGCAAATTATCCCTGGTTGGTGTGTTCTGCCTTCACGGAGAAGCTAACGGAATTCTATCATCGCATCCAAGAGGGGAAGCAATCTTTCAAGGAAACACGTAATAACCAATCGAGAAGAGGTCAGTTGTATAAAATAATATGAACGATATTAATGACGAAGATAAATTTGGCTAAAAATTAATATTTATTTACATTTTCCTTGATTAATATGTGGAAAAAGCATTTTACCGTCTCTGCGATCAAACGGAGTCATTTGAATGTTATCGAAAATACCACTTTTCAGGATGGAATAATAATAACATTGAAATTGGAATTTAATTTTATGGACAATTTGTCAAGATATGTGGTTTTTTTTCAAAAGTGTTGAAAATGCAGTTTCATTGACTTTGCAACTGGAATGACAAATAAACACTTGCACATTGAGCGAAAAATTGGCTTTTTGAGTGAATAAAATATAAAACACAAAGAAAAATCAGTCTGTCTTCCTGTATAGTGCACCAATGTCACCCTAACTCTTTAGACTTTCCATATCCTCGCACTATATCTTTACAATGGTTCCCTTTACTTAAAGGGAATTACCTCTGTTTATTATTTAACTAATTACATATTTGGCTGTTGTATTTATTTGGCAAGATTAATAAAACACAATAGATTTCTATTTTGGTGTCCCTACCAAAACTTACATTTAAATTTTAGACCACCATGCAATAATATGTAATCTCCTTTATGAATAGTTGATGTAAGCAATTTAATTGCCTTTGGGTAAAATTTTTACTTTTTAGCAAAATGAGTTGCACATTCTTGTGAAAAATAAAATTATTATTTAATGCACTTGTACAGATTGATTCAATTCTTTACCCCCTCTCCCTTCCGAGTACTCTCTCCCTGAAATATAATAGGAGCAGCAAGCCAATGACATTAGGCAAATGAATATTTATCTACATGAATGATCTCCGACCTAACTGCCGCTTCAGTAGATGGTGCAGCAGCACTGCTGGGGATCCCAACGGCTTTGATCCAGTATGGAGTCACTGAGACGATTCCCACCACCTCCATATTGTCCTCCAGCAACTTCTCATTTCCCCTCTCCTTCTCCTCTTCTTTCTCCAACTCGCCCTGCATGTCTTCAGAGATCTCCTCGGAGATCAATGCCTCTCCAGCTGACTCCTTGATGGAGAGGGTGGGAAAATAGTTTTCAAGGGTGACATCTGGTACCTTTTAAGGATAAGACAGGTCGGGTGAATGGTAGAGGATGACCAGAGGTATATAGCACTCGATGTGATCTGGAGGGCTTCTTCCTCTCTGTCCCTTTTTTACCAACTGACCAACTCAGGCCTTGTCTTACCTATATATCCACCTGACTCCCAAATCCAAGGCCAAGTGGGCATAGGGAGGCAGGACAGTCCAAGAAGGATGGTCAGCCAGATTTTGTTCTGAGGGAATGTACCTCCAGGTCACATTCTGTGACCATTCTTTTATTAAGCTCATAAATAGATACAAGATATCATGACACATAAATTTAACACCTTTTCCCCTAGTCAGGGATGAAATTAGAGCTTGATCATCAGGATAAATTATTACATTCGTATTGGGGTCTGCAATGCTGATTGCAGGATGGGCCTCCATTAAGGCCACCAAAGCCTCTGTCTCCATAATTGGTCTTTCATGCATACATACATGCATAAAAACCTTGGAAACACAAAGTTGGGCAATGAATCAGGGCTTCCAAGCAAAATTGCCACGGTTGAAATACTACGACAATCACTGCTGGGACTGGAGGATGCTGTCATAGATGACATGTCTGACTGCCCAGAGTAGGATGCCATTAGCTTACTGCTCTCATTAATCTTTCAATTCAACTCTTCATTCTCTAGGAAAAGCTGCTCATTCTGACAGCATTCCCTTTCCTAATTCTCAGACAAATACTTCACTCTCTCTGGTAGTTTTCTTTCTGTGGCCAACTTCCGCTGGAATTGAGCCTCCAGGTCCTCCACTCAGGCTTGCAAAGCTGCATTTTATGCAAGGGCACTGTTCCAAGCTTCCAATTTCTGTCAATGTTTCTCGGTTTTCTTCCAGTGGTCATGCAATTTCAGCCTCCATTTCTAATAAAGAAATAATAGGTATTGATTTCATCAATAGTTCTGCCAAGGGAATATAGTCTACACCTAATGTTCAGATTTCTTCTTCCTTAATTACATTTCTATGCCATTGTACTTATACTTGGACCTAACCATGTTTGGCCTTCACCAAACAGTGCCTTTATATATTACTTCCATCTCCTTTGATTTTTTCTGTTGTAACTGTTATGCTGACTTTTCTAACTTATATCTAACCATGTATGCAGATCATCCCTTCTCACTTCCTCATAGGGTTTTTACCTTACTGTGCAGTGTACCTATTTCACCCTTCCTCTCCAAACTTTCCATATCCTATCACTGTGTTCCATGATGCTTCTTTTGCTTTATTTTTTTCCCTTCTCAATTGAATATTTAACTCTTCGTTCTTCATATTGCCTAACTCTGTGTTTACATTCCTCCATTTTAAATTCTAATTCATCTTTGTATTCATCTCAACTCTGGGCCATTTTTTTCTTGTACGTTTTCTACTTATGGTTCCTATAGTATCTTTTGTGCCTTTAAATATCCCTTTCATGATACATTGCCATTTTTCTTTGATAGTAATCAGGTCATTATTGTCTTCCATGATTTTTCCTTACAGCCTGCCAGCACTTCTGCTTGTAAATCAATTTATTGCTTTTACCTTCTATTTTTTAACCTACTCTCCCTACCTTATCTTTTTGAAATGGATGCTACATTTCAAACTATCAAAGAACACCATTGAACATTCACAAAAAGTAAATGTTCAATTTTGGCCATTTACTCATGAATAGGTATTCACTTGATATCTATTTAATGTGACATGTGCCTTCCAAAGCTGTATTAATTCATCCTGTAGGCAGAAGATGAACATAAGTTAATATTAATACTAAACAAGATACTAAAATGAAGATGATATAGTATTTATCAAAGGAACTATACTGTTTTAGGGCTCTTTTTTGGATTGGAAGTATCCCAATCAGAAAAATTCTAGAGTAGGTGTTGAGGTAGTTATTGATTCTAACATAAAGGGTTGTGATTTATTGTACAATATAGAAGGCTGGGAATTGTTGGCACTTCTGACAATGAACCTCATCATTTAATTAGCCATTAATAATTACGGATTGCATCATTCAGCTTTGATTTCTGGTCACTCAGAAACATGATCATTGAAATATTTTTGAAATGTGGGTTTTGAGAAGGTCAAGTGGGCAGAAAGGAAAACAAATGAGTAATTGGTACTGGTAGATTGAGATGGAACTGCTGCCAAACATCTTAAGGAGGAAAAAATGATGAATTCAGAGTTCTGGTTAATCTGATGGTTTCAGCCCAAAGCACCTACAAAATGGCATGGTTTTCACACTAAACTCTAACAAAGAAACTGCCTTTATACCAAAATGAACACTCAAAAAAGTGAATAAAATTTTATTCAAAGGAATTGAAATGGCATTTATAAATTGCCAACTGAAACACAATATTTGCATTTTGATTTTATATACACTTGATGCATCTCAACTAATGGTTCATAATAACTAAAAAGGAAATGCTGAGGGCAGTGAAAAGGCTTTTGCTGATGAGAGTGTATACCCACAACAGTGGTGAGACCCTCTCATCTTATTCCAACAACTGATCCTTTCTCAGGCATCCTTCATCCCAAGGGATCTTAATTACACACTTATCCTTAATTTCCAATTCTTAATTTAAAGATGAGCAGAATATGCAATTATTCAAAGTGTCCTGCAAGATCAAAGAAAAGCATTAGAGATGCAAAGATGTTTTCATACTTCCATAGTTATAATGACTGATAGAATTGTTTACATTCTCCTAACCACTACGGCAAACAGAGGTACATAAAATGCAGTCATTAATGGTCACAATAACTCAAGTGAAATGAAAGGATAACAAAATAGAAAGTGAAAATTCATATTAAGAGGAAAGATAATTAAAATTCAAATAGCGGTTCAACTGTGAACAATACTGATTTCAAAGCACAGATTGCTAATTATGCAGATAGCTAATTATGCAAACAACTTGAATATGAAAACTCACCAAATTCTTTGCTTCATCATTGCTGGTCCGGTTGCATTGCATTTATTTGAGCATTGGCAACTTTACATCCTTTTCTGGAGCAACAGAGCAACCACTACAAGTATCAACCTTCTCTTTGACAAGGATCACATCATCTCGGACATTCACAGCCTCCCTTTCTTCAGCATCACTGGCAATTGAATCATCAGCAATCTTATTCAAACTCACCAGAAAACTGAGTCAGCATAAAAATGGCAGACAGCATTCAATTTAATAATGGCAGATGATAAAAATTTCAAAAAAAGAGTATCACACTGACAAATATTTTGAACAAATTGAACCTTTTCGACTGACTGACCAACTCAGGCCTTGTTCTACCTATATATACACCCAACTACCAAATATGAGGCCAGTGGGCATAAAGAGGCAGGATGGTCCGAGAAGGATGGTCGGCGGGATGAAGTTCCGAGGGAATATACCTCCAGGTCACATACTATGACCATTCTTTTATTAAGCTCATAAATAGATATAAGATATCATGACACATAAGTATAACTTTTTTCCCTAGTCAGTGATGAAATTTCAGCTTGATTATCACTAAAAATTATTACATTCATATTAGTGTCCTCAAAGCTGTTTGCATGATGGGCCTTTATTAGGGTCGCCAACGCCTCTGTCTTGTAAATTGGTCTCTCATGCTCTATGGCCCATATTTTGGTAGTTGAAGGCATTGGGATCAACCATGCCACCTGGAATGGGATGGCATCACTGAACACATCTAAAATGTACTTATAATTGGAAAACACTCTGGGTTCCTGCCATTAATTGTCATCCCATATGCGCTCCAGTCATGTGATGTCGCCCCTTGCCGTGTCCTGGACTAAGAATACGGGGAGTTTCAAAATGTAGGTTATCCAGGCAATATATCCCACAGCCTTGGGTATATCCTTTTGTTAAATTCTCTGGACCACATCAATGATGTATCTGATCTGCTTTAATGTGTACTTTGTCAAGCTGAGCTACATTAATGCGGTGTCTATATGTAACCCCAGATATTTTATTCTCGCTGATGGAATTTATGAGCTCTTTTCAAGATTGAACATTATTCCTAGATCCACTTGTATGAACTGAACTATTTATTTCACCAATGTTGTTTGGTCATTATTCAACAGGATTAGCCAATTTTCCAGATACGCTATCATGACTGGCTGGAATTTCTCATACAGTTCACTACCAACTGCCTGCACCCACAATTGCATAATGGCGCTAGCCATTATGCAATGACTACAAAGAAAAGGTGCACATTTCCTTTTCCATTGTCATAATCCCCTTGTTAACCAGCATTCTCACATATGCATCAATCAATGGTGTTGACCAGGTGGGCAGGAAGATAAAGGGCACTCCTTCTGGTCTGGGTACATTGGCGCCCAAATGGATGGTCTGCCTTTTAGATCCACATCTATACAGGTATCTGCCCGTGGTAGTGAAGGTTTCTTCTATTCTAGTCCCAGTGACTGTGGCCGCTTCCTTGGCTCCTTGTCCTCGTCTGCCTTGGGATTATAATTCTGGCCTTCATCATTGTCATGCGTTTTGTGTATGGAGATACGGTGGCAATTACCACATGCTTGCCTCTTCGTACGGGTTGGTATCAAATCCAATATCTCCCCTATTTCTTTTGTACTTGCCATTGTTTACTGTTCATCACTTTAACTTACCATTGATTCTCCTGAAGATGAGGACCCTGTCTCTCACTCTTTGGGATCTGGGAGCTCTCCACCATTGTGGAATTTGAGGAACTCATGCAGGACCCTGGGTTTATCAGCCATGTTGTTAGGATGGCTTGGTGCCACAGGGAGTGACGGCAAGGGCACGGCTCAGTTCTTGAACCTGGCAGAGGAGGAGCACATGCCCCCGCACTGTCCTTTGCCCCAAAAAGGCTGCCCGGATTGGAGTATAGGCATTCTTGGCTCCTGATTGTCTGCTGGGCTGTCCTGTTGGCTGGTATTGCTAATGTTGTGGTGCTTGTACTATAATGGTGTACTGTGGCTAGATAGTATTTTGGGGCAGCCAAAGCAAGGCGTTTTTCAATGTTTCTTACCTTCGAATGGCTGTTTCCCAGCAATGTGCCTGGAAGATAGCAAGTACCCGGATTCTCTTGTATACTACATGTTTCACTGTGTCCGGGATTGTCATACAATCGGCCGCAATGGCAACTGTGGCATCTAACTTGTGCAGGTCATGCTGGGCCAGCTTAGATGAATTCCTGCTGTCCTTAACCTTTAACTTGATGGCACAGGGATAGGACCTCATTGATGTCCTCTGTTGGGGCAATCCACGTGGCTGGGCTTGCCGAGCAAGATGCCAAAAACGTCTTCTCTGGGGCCATTATTAGTGCTTTTACTGGATTTGCAATTGCCTAATGGTCTGTATCTCTTGGGATAAGGCATGAAAAATTGTCTCCAGGTCTAGAGCCTATGCAGGTGGCTCCTGCTCCTCCTCAGGAACATGTCACTAATGCTCAGCATTAGTGACATGTTCCTTGGTTCAGGAGATTGCAGAGCCATTCTAGGCTGTGGATGGGATTTGTGTCCAACTTCTGGATGCTTTGCTTGTTGCCAGGTGTGTCTTGGACTGAAGATGGGTGAGGTTGATTGGTTTGACATGTGCGTGGTAGGGTACCCACCACTAACAATGGAGAGATCTTGAGGCAATCTCCCTCTGAACCTTTTTGACCAACTGACCAACTAAGCCCATGTCCCAACTATATATCTACCCAGCTCCCAAATCTGAGGTGGAGCAGACCGGATTTCGGAGCCCCCGTCATGGGTCATGCATTGGCACCTTCAATTATGCAACGGAGGGTGCGGGCAGTAAATCCATCTTTGTAATAATCTTATCCGTGATCCAAGGTTTCCTTGTCCTTTCAGATAAACAGTTCCAATAGTATCTGTTGTTAATTTTGATAACCTTTTTTTATACAATAACACTTTTTTGGATAGTACTTAGCTCTTTGCCATCCTCATTGGTTTTTCCTAAATCCTTTTGGTGCTCCATCCTAGTAAACCTGTTCAATGCTTCAAAATTCCACATCCTAACCTGCCTAATCTGCACATATATGTATATACACATGTGTGCATAAGCATCTATGTGGACACCCACACATGTAAATGTACCCACATATATTTATACACACGCACACACACACACACACACATATATATATACACACATATATATATATTCAGACAGTAAAGGTGTAAACAGGGAATGGAGGATCCAGATGAGCAGTGTTAGTAAGAGGTAACGAAGGCTTGCTAAATAACACCATTGCTGTTAAGAATAGAGGTAGAGATGAAAGTCATCATGGAATTTATAAAATGAGTTCATTTGCTGTTGCCTAAGGTTTTATTTTGTCAGTAAGCCTAGGAGTTACGAGCATAAATGTGTAAATTAAAAATTCAGTCTGATAAATAAGAGATGATAATCAAAATTAATAAAAGAAAGAGAAAGGCTTATAAACATTAAAACTGGAAGGGAAAAACTAGAGCTGGTGGAATAGTTAATGTTTCTCTAAATTGTTATTTGGACCAACACCGTCTAAGTAGTAGGGACGTATAAAGATAAATGGCACTAATAACAAGGCCCCCATTCTTTGAGGCCATGGGTCGCTTGGACCGCAGGAATTGTGAATCCTCAGAGAGGCAAGAGCATCCCGCATCTTCATCCTTACCTTCCTCCACCTCTCCCACTTGACCTCCATTGGCCACTTTCCTTGGCTGGGGCACTTCCTCTTCCTCCTGGGCAGCCAGCTCAGAAGGCCTTGGCACCCTGTTACCCCTCCAGGCCTTCAGCTCAGCTAACCGGGCACTAGCTGCAGCAGATACCTCATCTGTGTCAAGTGACTCAGAGTCTGTGGACACGGAGCGTGTACCTGGGAGAGCAGATGGGTGAGTTGAATAGGCAACTCACGGACCTTGGCTCGTGGTAATGGCATGGGTGATGTGAGCCCCTGATGAGGTCACCAGGTGGCAGTTTATGGTGAAAGGGGTCTAGGTGTAGACCATCCCATGACCGGCCAGCTTACCTCTCTCGGGACGAGTCTTCTTGGTGAGGGGGGGTATGGTAGAGGCCCATCTGGGGGTGGCTCCTGACAGGGGTGAAGGCAGGATACCTTTGCAGAACATGCTGCTGCTGGGGTCGGAGGACATGGGCAAGGTGGAGGAAGAAGAGTTGGCCAGCAAGGTCAGCTCTGGGAGGCGGTTTAGATAGAGAGATAGTGGTCTTTTAGTGGTATTTAGGTGAAATTGAGACCAATTGGTCCCTTCTTCCATTTAACCCATCATCATATACATATTATATTAGGTAATACACTTATAGTTATATTCATATGTACACATAAATACATATAGACAGACATCAATTCATTTAGCACAGATTTGCACATTGAAAAGAAAAAAGTATATAAATATATATATAAATATATATATATATATATAAATATATATATATATATATATATATATATATATATATATATATATATATATATATATTTATATATATATATATATATATATTTTATATATATATATATATATATATATATATATATATATATATATATATATATATATATATATATATATATATATACACACACATACATATACACACACACACATACCTATATTCATACACATAAATATATATCCACAGACACATACATACCTATATTCATACACATACATACATATATATCCACAGACACATACTTATACACACAGAAACATACATACATGCATTCATACACATACATAAATACATACATAAGTACACTCATATACACCCATACATACATACATACATATACATCTATAAATTAAGAATACACCTACATATACTCAAATTAAATGACATTGAAGATAGAGTATAATAAAATGAGGAAAGTCTAAGCGAAGAATGAGGTTTGTGGGGAAAGCTAGGGAGAGTGAGGCATTGCTCAACTAGTAAAAACCCATACAGGAAAAACACCCACAAAGAGAAGGAGGGTGTGAAAAACCTGCAAAAACCCTGTTAATTAGAGGAAAAATACATGTTCATTGTAACAATCAATTTTAAATAGTATACATACTATTAAGTTACTGAAATTGAATTGGAGAAATTAAATACATTGACAACACATGCAGAGTAATGAGAAGCATGATATTTCTAAAAATAATGATGTAAACTCCTACCACTTGAGATGACAAAACAAAAAGCAGGGTAAAAAAAGTAGACACAATGATCTGTATAACAGCTGAGTGGAATGGTGGAGGGTATACTTGTTAAGTTAAGTACCTGAGGAAAATGAACTTGTGAAGTGCTCTTCTAAATGTTGTTGTTGCTGATGAGTTTTTCATGTGATCTGGGAGAGAGTTCCACAGACGGCATGCTGTAGCATGAAAAGATTTGTGATAGATTTCCGTGCGATGGTGTGGGACAAGAAGTTTATTATTACCCCTAGTATTTCTGTTGTGGATTGAGTTGATGAAGAGGAAATTTTTGTATAGATATTTAGGTGTGGTTTGAAAGTATTCTGTAGAGAAGTGAAAGAATATGTAAATGCCTGTGGCTTTCTAGCTTTAACCAGAATATTCTATTAAATGAGTTGGAAATATGATCGTACTTCCTAAGATCACATATGAACCGCACACAGGAATTATGGGTCTTCTGGAGTTTGGTTTTCAGTTTGCTTGAAAGGTCTTGGTATACTATATCACAGTAATCACAGTGGGGTATAAGAAGAGAGGATACAAGAAGCATCTTTAAGGAGTTTAGGGAAGTGGTGGAGTGCAGGGGATGGCAGATGGCCCCTGCATTTGCAATGAGAGGCTAGAGGTGGGGATGAACTCCTCCAACTCCAAGAGCCACAAAATAGATTCATTCTTCTGCACCAGGGTACAGACCTTTGGAGTGATGGGTGTCGGTTTGATGCTCAGTTTGCTGTTGCCATGATCATCTTTGTCTACCTCACCTCTTCTTGTCTTTGTCTCCTTCTTTTAATTGTCCTCCATATCTTCCTCTTCCTCCTCTTCTTCCTCAAGCTCAATTGTCAGGCTTTCAGACAAGGAAGAGGGAGTGGATGACAAGGATATTAAGTAAGGATATTAAGAAGACTCATCAAAACCTTGATGTGATGCATAGTTATGTATGGTTTGAAAATGGGTCACTGAAGCAGGAGGATAGATGTAGATGGGAGTTTAAAATAATATATGTGGGCATGAAAAAGGATGGAAAAAGAGCCAATAAAGGGAAACTAATGAAGAAATATAGCATAGGCATTGCCAAGAGTGTAGAAGAGAGGGGTTTTGGTGGGAGATATTTTACTAAGGGAATAAGGCAGATATAAGAACGGATGTTGGGTATATTGATTAGCAAAAGTAAGATGTTGAAGACTGTGATAGATGGAAATATATAATCAGCAGATGAGGAAAAGGCTAGAGCTGGAGAAAGATACCTTCAATAAGGATTGAAAAGGGAGGAAAGTAATTAGAGATGAAGAGAGATTTGATGGAGAGTATGTTCTTGGATTTTATATTTTAGGTTAGATAGGTTATGATAGAGTTAGTTCACCAAGTACTAAGTCAGATTGGGAGTGAAATTCTAACACCAGGGCCATAAGGGGGGTCAATTCCTTTCCATGTGTCAAGTTTAGTTTTTGAGAAAATTCTAATACCAAAGATCACACAGCTTGCATGGAGCTGTAGAGGCCCAGTGTCTTACCCAGGAATTGAATGCCTAGATAAAATTAGATAAAAAAGACTAGGCTGATAACTAATGCATATATCTTTGAATTACAAAAAAATGATCTTCAGAAACCATCCTGGTGACATACCTCCTTATCAACAATTTGCAAGTTTGATGATATTTCAAACATTCAGCACATTTTAAGAAATGGAAATATTTAGACCTTTTCTAATGCTTTAGCAACAGAATTGATAAACTCTTATTTCAATGAGGTTGCAGGAATACAGCTGCTTTAATGAGGAAAAACCTTATTAAGATAAAGAATCATTTGCTGAAAGCCACATACCAGCAAATATCCAAACAAATTTTGCAGCAATGTTTCAACCAATTCAAGAGAAAACTGACCAATTTATTCTATGAATAATCACAATATATGACACATGGCTCCCAACACAACAAGCAAGAAATAAAACATCCATGAAAGCATTGCATGAAAGCCAGTATTAGTGCCAAAGATACCCAAGTAGAAAAATCTGGTTTGGCATCATTACTTTATATCCGAACCCATCCAGAACCCAAAGTACTAAAGCTCTAGATAAGTGAACCTTGTAGGTATCCCCCCCTATTTCCCCTTCTTCCATCATGAGATGGTATTCATGACGAAATACTTCAATGCCATTTTATCCTGAAGGCAGCTTCCACATAAGCCAACACCATTCCAATACCTATTTTTGTGCAGAGCCTAATCCTTAAAACATACGAGTATCATATGCACCCACAGACATCCTAACATACCAACCCACTTTTTTGAAGATGAAGTCAGCATTACAATCCCCTGGGTTGTACAGAAAACTGGGGATTAAAATTGCAGTATTCTATTCCTGACATGCAATGGAACTTATGTAGATACACCTGAAGTTCTTCCAAACTAAATGTCTTGTGATTAAAGATGGAAGTGCAAAAACGTTTTGCAGCAACATTTCAACCAATTCAAGAGGAAGCTAACCTTTGCTACAATTCAACACCATGAATGACATTTGGGTCCAAACAGCAGATTTTGAAAGCCTATTGTTTCGCATTAAAGAAACCAAAGTCAAATGCTTCTAGTGTGGCAAATGGACTTTATACCCAAACCCATTTATTTAAAACTTTATAATGAACAACTTCTATAATATTCTTCACTAGCCATTTTTCTCCCCTAAGCAGCAGAAGTTTCAGGAGAAATATGATGTAATCTACGTCAACATGTCTAGATAGGTAAAAATTTCTCATGTACCCCTCTAATTCCGGCTCTTCCATAAATAGAAGATGTTCCACACTGAAATACCTCAACATCTCATTATCCTGAATGACACTTCAGCAGAATGTACCTGTGTGCTAATTTCTATTTTTGTGCAGATCCAGATAGGAACATCCCAGTCCTTTAATGATGCTATGCTATCCAATGCTATCCTGAAAATCATTAATGAAGAGCCAGGGAATACCTTAACAACATTCCAGTATTGAAATTTGATGTGCATGATGTAAGAAGTTGTATTGCAAAAGTGAATGATAAGTTAACAGTTTGTGACTTTGTACAGTCTATGAAAGTCCATGATTATGGGTGCACTGTGATGATGGTCAGAGTGTTGTAGGAATGATATAAAGCTTACCCTATTGTTATGAAATTGTGAATTGTGTGAATTGAACCTATTGTGATAGGTGAAATTTTACCATAGACCCTACCTATTTTCAGCTCTTCCATAAACAGAGGGTGTTCCCAACTGAAATACCCTCATCATCTTGAATGAAACTTCAACAGAATGTTACAGAGTTTTAATCACTATTTTTGTGCTTAATGACATACTCCAAACTCTTAAAATCCCAGTCCACTTTCATAAAGATGAAGTCAGCAATGTAATCCCCTGAATCATTCACGAAAAACCAGGAAATACCTTCCAGCATTCCAGTATTAATATATAGGCACCTATTTAATTATACTTTTACTTCTTCCAAACAAAATGCTGTTTGATTCAAGAGAGATGACTCATTTTATCCTACTTTTATAGGCATTATGCAAAAAATACATTTTTCCTCAACAAACATTCATCAACCAACAGCCAAACTTTATTTTTTTATTTTTAACGTTTATTTTTTTTCCAGTAATATCCTTGCCATCAAAACCATGGCCAGCTTAGGCTTTCCACAATTAATGACAAACCAAAGAGAAAACACAGACATTCCAAATGTCCTGTGAACAAAACAATTTCAATATTTTTCTTAAATTTAAATTTCCTGACAGAAAGGTATGAGAAACAATTGTTTAGCCTTGTACAAGAGGATCTTAGTAAATAGTACAGAAATTAACTCATTAATTTAAATCTCAGCATTATGAACAAATAGATGTTATAAGTTAAACATGGCCATAGAAGCCTTATAATTGATTCATATTTCATGAGATCCAAAATTGATAGGTATACTTATTTGAGATAATTATGAAATGGAAGATTAACATATAAAAAATTATGAAATTTTAATGCGTACATAATGAAATTGTTACTGTCTGCATTAATTTTATAATGGTACACAAAATTATGCACAGATTAAATTTATCAGACATTTTTTATTTTAAGAAATGACACAAAACAGGACAATGTCACTTTGGTGACATGGCTACAATGGTTTCTTCAGTGTCTGGGATATTTGGGAAGATTTAAGAAATAACAAATAATTTTGAGCATTTTAATGCACTTCAATTTTATGTTGCCTCAGAACTTTTCTGTTCATATTGCTTCTGGCAGGATTTGAGTATATGATTTTAAATATATATTTCATATTTTTATGAACATTTTCCAGAGTATGTCATCTTCTCAAATGTCTTTCTGCCCTTAGGTGCAACTCTTATGACGTGAGATCTGAAAAGATCATACCCTGTGAAAATCTTATTGCAAATTGTACACCTGTGCCAAAAATTCTGTGTACCATCTTGTACTTGGCCACCTGCCTTCACTACCCCATCTAGGCTACTTGCCTTCCCTGTGTCATCTTGGTCACCTGCCTTATTGTTTATACATATGTGTGGTTGTTTATAAATATGTTTATATACATATGAGTATATGTATATTTATATATAATTTTATATATACATATATATATAATTTTATTTATTTATATATATATATATATATATATATATATATATATATATATATATGAAATTTATATCAAAGGCAATTGTTGGTTAGGGTGCTTTTACATTATTAATCTTACAAATATATTACATATATAGTCTATATTTAGTATGCATAAAGGAATGATTATGAATTTGTGTTCAAGGGTTGATGATTTTGAATAGCAGATACTTTTGTCTGTTATGATTTTGAAATGTGTGTCTTCATGTGCCTTTTTAGATTATTACTCCTAGTATACTCTTTGAAACATATTGTGCAATTGTGTGGCTTTACACCAGAATGGGTCATCATGTGACCCTTTAGATTACTTTTGTGAGTAAATTCTTTATGACATATGCCACTGTGGTATGCCTTTTCACCAGTGTGTATCAGCATATGTCTCTTTAGACTGCCGTTCTCATTAAAAGCCTTTTGACATATCCTGCACTTGTGAGGCTTTTCACCAGTGTGTGTCAACATGTGTGACTTTAGCCAGTTATTAAAGGTGAATGTCTTTGGACATAACTGGCATTTGTATGGCTTTTCGCCAGTGTGTGTCATTGTGTGAGCCTTTAGAATACCTTTGAGAGAAAAGGCTTTAAAACATATATCACACTTGTATCTCTTTTCACCAGTGTGTGTCAACATGTGAGTCTTCAGATTACCAATAAGACTAAAATCCTTTGACCATATCTCACATCTGTGTGGCCTTTCTCCAGTATGTGTAAACATGTGAATTTTGAGTTTACTTAAAGAGGGAAAGTTTTTGGAGCAGAATTCACATTGGTGCTTCTTCTGAAGAGCATGAACCATTTTAATATGACTTGCAAGGTCATTTTTTCTCTTAAATACCTCTAGGCAAACATCACATGTGAATTGCATCACTTTGTTAAGGTGCACATGCATTACATGATCTTTAAGGTCCTTTTGTTCAAATACCTTGTAGCAAACATCACACACATGCAGTTGAGTATCTGGAGCATCTTCCATTGCATCTTGTTTTTGGTGTTTATCTGAAAGATTTGAAGGATAAGGTAAAGTACATATTCAAAGGTTAATAAAAGTTAATATCTCTGATGAAAAAATTGTTTTGTTTACCGGTCTAGATGAACTCATTAATGTAAATAAATAATTATGGGTATGCATTTTCACATTCAATCATATATGTGTACGCATGAATTTATGCCATCATTTGTCAAGTCTTCTCCTGTATAAGCTCATCTGTCTATGTATATATGTCAGGTACATTAGCTGTGCTGAAATCCCAGGAACATAGCATCTGTCATCACCTAATGCTGACCTGAACTATGCTTTCTAGCTATTCCTTTTCCAGTGTCAAAGTGCTTTCCTTTCAAGTCTCTTTTGAGCATGAGAATCCTAAAGAAAATCGGTGAGTGCAGGGAATAGTGGACCATTGATGTCATGTAATTTATTTTTCAAAAACTGCACCACGGAGAGGGTAGCATGAGGCAAATTTGGCAGCAACTCTTTTCATATGCAAATCTTCAGATAAAATCCTCTGAAAAGAATATCTAGGACACAGATGACCTCTCATAGAGTTGGTCAATAGTTGTGATGGTTTACATGAATGAGAGAATTAATTCTGTTGATATTTCTACCAACTGTTGATGTTGCAGGTTTTATTTAAAACAGCTTTCCCAAAACAAGACTTGAGCATTAAAAATGTTTTCTCTGCCAATTTATAGGAAATAAAATTTCACTGCACTGTGTTTCTCTTGATAATCTACTATCATGTTTTTTGCCAAAATGAAAAAAAAAATTTTCACTGAAAGCTTTCGCTGACTGTGGCCATAGTTCTGTTACTTTTGGGTCCTCCTTTATGTATCTGCAAAATTTTACCCTTTTTGTTATTATGAATGACTTTTTTACACTTTTTACACCATATTTAACCAATGTGATCAAGCCAATTGTCTATTTTGCCATACCAACATATCTCATGAAAACCTTGGGGTAAATGTAAAAAATTAAAAGTCACTGAACTGACTCTCACCTTGGGATTGTAGATTTTTGTGGTGTTCAGATGAAAGACTCCTTATTCTTGGAATGTCATCATGTAGGTTATTTCTCTGACAGCAGTTTAGCCTGTGTTTCAATGAGCATCTTCAGGTTGAAGTAAACTAGGTCATTACACTTTGACCTGAAGATGCTGATTGAAACACAGGCAAAACTGTTGTCAGAAAAAATAACCTACATGGTGACATCCTGAGAATGGAGTCTTACTCTCATTTTAATTTTTCATTAAATCCATTGCGCAGACATCACTATAAGAGCATCATATTTGGCATGTTAATTTTTCAAAAAGGTACATACTTCTAACAAGAGATGTGGTGTGGAGGTTTATTCCTATGCAAACTGAATGAATAAGTACAGAAGAAAACTAATAATAGGAACAAAAGTCTGCGATATGAGAATAAAATTAAATAAATCCTATCATGTTGCTTTAAACAACAGCAGTAAATACATTCCTAAAAAATAATAGAAATGGAAAATCAAAGAAAATAGTCAGTACAGTTTAACTGTAACTAGTGGGCATGTAAAAATAACAAATGAATGGCATTGACACCTTTCACATAATGTTTAGATCTTACTTAGACGAAAACATAAGATATTGAAAGGAAAAATGATTGATTTGGATTATTTCATTTATAATTCCTAACGGATAAAATCTAAAATATGCATAATTAATTAAAACGAAAGAAGAGACTAGAAAACATAGCAAGATTAATAAAAGATTTAATCTGAGTAGCTAAATAAATAATATTAAATATTAATAAATAATTGCAAAAAACATGATAATATTATCATCTTTTTTGCAATTTATCATAATATTTAAAATGGCCTTTCAGTTATTTTTAAAACAATTTTAAAAAGTTAACCCAGTTTTTCCACAATACATCAGTAGTACTGCAACGGTTAATCAACAATAGTAGTATTACACCAGAGAGTAGCAAAAGTGAAGTGTCAGCACAGTCCTTAGCTCTCCTTACCTTGTTCCTGCAATACCTTCCCTTCCAGTCTTAGTTCCATCTGAGGAATATCAGCATCACAATCTTCCTTAATGTCAACTTCCTCCTGAGAGGGCATATTTATTTCTGCATCTTCCAAAGAATCCTGCAAGATCAAAGAAAAAACATTACAGATTTTCAGGATATGCATGAACAATATGTTTTAAAAAAATGTAATTTTTTAAAATAAGGAAAAAAAATTGTTATCTTGTATGCATTATATTACTATAATAAAGAATATTTAAGCCAATAACTCTTGAAATAGATTTTTTAAACCATTTACTTGTATTTGTTAGGATGATAGGATTAAGATATGCAGAGATTATACAAGAGTTGCTGGGCAGTTGTGTCAGCCTGTTCTTTTGAGAAATACAAGAGATGTAACTGCATATAACTCTACACAGTAAAAAACTTTAAACCTCTTCCTTTAAAAACATAAAATGTGATGAACAGAAATGCCTCTTAAGACTTTGCCTAAGCCCCATTGAACAGATATTAAGAACCCTTTGACTAAGGCTATAAACTTTGTGAACTAGGGCTAATTTCATACACATTATAATTTTGTTAAGGTAATTACCAGTTAAGGTATTAAGGTTATGGATGGACATAACTGCCAAATAAATATTTTGGGACTGCTAACAAAACAAAATCCAGGGGTATACTTTACATTGAGTCTGCCTTCATCTCTGACTGTCTTCACTTCACCCAATCCAAAATTGTTATCTTGTTCCAGCCCTTTCCTTGTTCAACTAATATTCTCCCTTCTATAATTTTCAGACTCCTACTGCCAGACAATATTGCTTTCTTCCAATTTTCCTGCATCCATAGGATTTCTTGGAAAAACCTCTACCCTTACCCAAAATGCCTAGCACTTCCTGATTTGTTTTCTTTCTGGTCAATTGCCTTTTCTCTATTCTTTTACATACCCTCATTTCAAAGTCCTAGAATACTCTTTTGTTAATGTGTCATAACAAATTTGATCAAGTCTTTTCTTTACATGTTTACACCATGTCCCTGTCATCAACTCCTTCCTTTTTAATGCCTCATTTCTTAGTGCAGGTTTTCTCTTATCTCACTGCTGTATTGACAGTATTGTTACTGAACACTTCCAAGATACGTAAACGCTACTTTTGGCCCTCCTTTTTCAATGCCTTGTTTTTACTTTTCTTCAAAATTCTACAACCTTTGTTCCATTGATTTTGATTTCCATTCCATATCTAACATATAATGGACAACCGTGCCTTACATTTCTTCTACATCTCTATCAAGTGATCTTTTGAAATCAACAAAACAGATAGGTACATACTGATTGTAGTCTAAATTCCTCTCGATTATGTTCTCTTTACTTCAAAAGCATTATGCATGCCTCTCCTATTACTGAACCTAGACTCAAAATCCCCTAAGTAATTATTTGCTTGACTTTATCCTCTTATCAACAATACAAAGAACCACTTTAGATGTGCAGTATTTCAAACTTATTGTTCTGTAATTTTCACATTACGTGACCTTTACTTTGTTTAGAAAGTAACTAAAACTTATCACAAAGTTTTCCAGCTAGATTCCTTCCTTACAGCTATTATGAAAGGTCCACACACTTTTCCTCCCATATTGTCCAAAACCTTTTGGTAATTCTGCAAACATTTTGCCTACTGCCTTTTTTAAAACTAAAAATAATTGAAATTATTTGAAACAGTAAACAGTTAGAACAATGAAATGAAAGACTGTAAATAAGCCACGCACCATCTAGCTTGGACTATATAGCATTGATACTTGCTAGTCACATGCACTCACGCTGTATAAGGTATTGAGATACTTTTCTCTTTGCATCAGAGGCTCATTAATCACACAAAGGGAAATAAAATTAAAAATTATTACAAATGGAAAATAATTAAAAAACTCTCTTGCTTTGATGTATTATATAGCATTGATCCCTGCTAGTATCAAGCACTTACATTCAATCTTGGCTTAGGAGAAATTCTCTCTGCACCACTTGTAAATCACAAGGAATATAATTTTTTTAAAAAAATTACAAACTATATGGATTTGATATACTATACAGCATTGATCCTTGCTTGTAGCATGAACTCACAATCTATCAGGGTTTACAAGAGAAACCGAGAGAGGGTGCATATCTGAGTGTACCTGCCGTTAAAGGTAATCATGCCTAAACAAGCCCTCTGAATGCATCAAATACCTGGCTACAAATAATAAATTTGTGTGTCAGGGAAAGAACAAATATTATGATTTGTACGCAGAGATTCTAAAAAGAATAAAGAGAAGGAACAACTAAGTCATCCCAGAAAACACCCAGAATTTAAAATTGTACATTGCATACAGCTCTATCAGCTGCAGAGTAACAGAACACCTTATTAAAAACAGCAAATCCACAATTCTGATATATCTGAGCAGTCCTTACTTGGCACAAGCTGTACATTTCCAGTTCTTAAAATGAAATCCCGCCACAATTTTTGCACAAACCTAATACATGTCATGCTACACAATAGCCATTATCTATTCTAACACTTTAATTTGCAATAGAATCCTGGGCATACCTTATCTCCTCTTAAAAACTGACAAATCACTACATTCACCTATTTGAATATACCACTTCTTCTCATGGTAATCATGATTTTAAAAAATAAGGAATAGTCTTTATGCTAGCTATAAGGCCAAAAACATAAGTCTTGTTCAGAAACACTAATATAGTTAAATTAAATAAATAGCATTACATTTACAGCAAGAAAAATAAACATCTGTTCCTCTCATGATTATCATTATTTGAAAAACTAAGCATTTGTCATTATGACACAAACGCTCTTATTTTTCCCTTACCTCAAGAGAAGTCCTTTCCTGAATTTCAATATTGTGGTCCACTTCCTCCTTGCTAGCTGGAATTTCAATAACCTCCGACTCTTCAATATCCACCTTCTCCCTTTTCACAGTGATCTGTATATATTTGTTAAAAATGATGAACAATAATAAAAAAATATGAATAGACTGTTCCAGTTTCAACATTTAGGTACGAGAATTATGGAAAGATATTGTGTAACAAAAATGATTTAAGTAAGGTTATCATTGGTCATATATGAAGTGAAATGTAAATCTCAGACATTACACAATGACAAATTGAGAATTCTTCTTTTATCAGGAATCATTCAAAATTGTATGTTTTGAACATATGACCCTATAACTTTAACTATATAAGGATTAGATGCTAGTCATTTTCTTGGCAATTTGTATGTTTACCCAAGATTAAATGAAAAACTATCATTGGTCCAATGTTTACACAAATGAAATATTTCCACATAAAAGTACACCTATTAAAAATGAATACATTAATGAATCTAACAGAAAAGTAAACATACCAAAATACAGAGGAATTACTTTGGCAATGCTTAGGAAATAATTGTATCTGTAACTATTTATGTATACAAAGCATAAAAAAGAATGCTATGATATAATGATGAAAAACACCATAATTGTATTTAGAATAAAACACGTCAAAGAAAGCCAGGCTAAGTACTCTTATGCATGCTCTTTAATAAACAAATCAGTATTCAATTTTTTCCCACGTACACATCTTATTTATACAATATTTACAATTTTTAAGTCATTTCCCATATTTGCCATTTGGTCATTAGACCTTTAGGCATTTCTACATTAGGGATGAAATACTCTTAATTATTCTTAATTTTCCCTTACCTCAACAGAAGTCTCTTCCTGAATTTGAATATAATGGTTCACTTCATCGTGGCTTGCTGGAATTTCAATATCCTCCGGCTTTCTTACATCCATCATCTCTCTTTTCATTGTGATCTGTACATAATTGTTAAAAATGTTGAAAATAAGAAAAAAATATGAGTAGCAACATATAAATTGGATCATGCATATAAAATTCGGGAAATAGATGCCAGAACTAGCCGACTCAAGGACTCCTTCTTCCCACGGACATTACGGGATAGCAACTGCAGGGTTATCGATAGCAAAAATTCCACTTGTCTCCCTCAGCGTCTAAAAAATAATTAGTTGTATTTAAATGCATGCTCTTTTACTAACCTTGTGAGTTTTGTTATAATAACCCATTCTTTTCGAATGACCTCATTCGTGTTCTGTTCATCTGTTTTTAAGTCTTCCTTTCAGTCCCTCGTCCCTCTCCACAGGGGGAAATTCCTGCTACCTGCAACAGTGGTTCGCATTCCCTTCCTTTTGCAGTCTCTTTGGGGAATAGTGTTTTGTGCTGCATTTTCATGTGGTAGTGATGTTTCAATTTCTTGCTTGTTGTGTCCTGGCTTACGTGATGTAGGATGGCTCTCGTGCTGCATCATGGGGTGCAGTTTTTTAGTTGTTTTGCGGTATGTGTTTGCATGAGTATTGGATGAAGGGATTTTTGCATGAGTGTGTGCGCTGTTGTAAGTGTGATTTTCCGTGTTTTTTTTTTGCATGTGGTATTTTTCCTTTTACGGTTGGTGACCAAACACCCCCTGCCACACGCCCTTGCAGCGGATTGCGGGATATTATGTAGATGTAGATGTAAATTAATGTAGAGTGAAAAATCAACAATTTTTATTGAATGAAAATGATTGTGATAATTGCAATTTGAAATTAAACAGCAGGGCTTTTCTCCTAATATCTTATGCTTATGGCATAACATATTTTCATTTTAATCCAAGAGAAGATCATTTGTATTTACGTATAGTGGGGCTAGGCATCACAGCAAAACCAATTAATAATATAAAAAATCTAAAATACAGAAAGACATTACGTTTGCTAATGACAACATTTAAGGATAAGAAGTTTTGAACAGATACTACCTTAAAAAATGAATTGTATTAGGGTATCATTTGATATATATGAAGTGAAAATTTAAATCTCAGACGATTTCCAATGACTGAATGAGAATTATTCTAAATTATGGAATCATACAAAATTATAAGTGTTGAACAATTGAAACCAATAATTTATATAAATAAGAAAAGATGCTAGTCATTCTCTGCATAAATTTGTTTCCAAAGTGAACTGAAAAACTACAGGATAGTAAATTTTAGGAAAGAAATAAGGACCACCAAACATGTGTAAAAAATAAAAGCTTAACATTTCTCTTTGCAAAGAAACTCATCAAAAGTGCCCACTGAAATTACTTTAACTTAAATTATTTATTTTGACTGTAAATGTCAAAGGCTTGATGATTTGAGAAGTTGGAGATTTTGAAATTCATCTGTTGCAAAGATGTAATTGCCAATGAAATTTTGTATCCCTCCAACTCCCCACTCCTAGGCCTACCACTCTTGCAAGTCAACGGTCGACAGAAGTATGTGGAATTGCAAACTCAATTATTTAATTTGATAATAAAACAAGATGGATTGGTAAGACATAAGCTCTCTTTGATGCACCAATGCCACTATGATGAACAATATGATGAATAAATTATTAGCAGAATCCTCATAAATTGCCTGTTTTGTTCTATAAAATGTCTAGCCTATATATTAGCATGGGTAGATAACATTCATATCTTTAAAAAATTATTATAAAATGTAAGAAGCTTAAATTGTGTAGACAAAAATATTAAAAACCGTTTAAAAAATTAAAAAAAAGTGCTTTCCGACTATGTCATTAATTATTAGAGAAGATCTCAATGGGAAAATACTAATCAATATGAATAAATAAAACATAAAAAAAAGATTTATCAATTTTCCAACGTCCACTTTACACCTTTTTGGCACCTGCATTAATTTTTAATCCTTGCGCAACTATGATGCTAGGATACTATTAAGCTGCAGAATTGCTAAAAAGTAATTATAGATGTAACTCCGATTCAAATTACAAATTATGTTGATAGCGCTGATTAAAAATTACACAATTGCACATTTTACTTAATAATTCTTGGAGTTTCTTCATGAGGAGGAAATTTCTTCAAGAAAATGGCTTTGAACAAGAAGTCATTACTACAATATAGTATTTTCCCACGAGATTATATTTCACATAGGTACATACGTAAATTCGTAATCTTTTCCGCTTTTTTACAATTTATGAAGCGTAATTACCTTTTTTTATGAACTAATTTCACTAATTTCTTAAAAGAAGGCAGTCTAAGTACTCTCACACATGCTCTTCTAATTAATCAAGTATTCAATTATTTCTCACGAACATCGTTAATGCGAACAATATTCATAACTTTTAAGTCGATGCCCGTATTTGCCATTTGGTTATTACCCATTTAAGCATTTGTACACTTGGGATGAAATCTATTTAATATAAACACGTTTATTAAACAATATGACTAAACTCGTAACGGATATTGTTACCACGGACATTATAAAATAAAAACATAACTTGGAGACAACTCACTTTTTCGCGGCAAATATTTCCCTCTTCCTGTTTGTATTCCGTTTGCCTCTCCAACGTAAGATTGTTTTCGTAGCATTGCTGCTTGAACATATAGAAATCGGTCAGTATTTTAAAGCACTGATAGCAAATAAACCACGGGTGGCTTCTATCCTCCACTACCTACGAAAACAAGATTATCAAGCTAATAAACCCCACACATCTTCTCTCAAAAGGACTCTTATTATTAACATAGTGATGCAAAGGCTTTTTATTGACCAAAAATAGGGAAATACCGACAAATTTGTGGTAAAATTACCATAAAAGCGTCATGGTGAAAACGTAAACATTCATGGCTAGCTTACTTTCAATTCCAATAACTCTTCTATTGCTTCCCGTACCAACTGCTCAGCATCGTCGTTTTCACTAAAAATATTTGTCAACCGACCACCACGGCCAAGACATAATCTACACTTTAAACTTTCTTGTCGAGGCATCTTCGTAACACTTAAAAACGGCAACATTAAAAACTCGTAAGCAATATATTCCAAGATGGCCGACTACATATCGATGGGTCGTTCGTTCTGAATCGATTACTAAGTGCGAGGTGTAGAGTCGATCTGGTTATATTTTGGCTCCAAGTGATCACCAAATTCAAATAAATTTCCGCATCTTATAATTATTTAATCTCTCACTTAATTGAGTGTAATCATTCTTATCAACAAATAAAACTCTTAAAATAGCAAGAGTTTAAAATAGTATATGGTTACCTAAAAAGGACAATTTAAAAATAATATTACAATTCCGTAGTATTAGAGTTAACCTTATTTATTTTTTATACGTTAACCTCCAAGTTTAAACCTTTTAAAGTGATGTTGTGATAAGCTGAGTTTTCGGATAAAACATTTTTCAGAAAGCGTCACTATTCAGAGTGAAAAAAATATTCATGAAATCATTTCTGGCATAAGTTACCTTTTTAATGTGTTAATGAACCAAGCACAAATTACTTAATACGTCATTTTTTTGGAGTTAATAAATTTTAACATCGGAAGTTGAAACAAAACCATGGCATGGAATTTAAACATACAACGACTGTTAGACAAAAGACAAATGATTTGAAATAATTATAAAAGTAAAGTTTGAATTGCTCTGTTATTTGTTTTTAATTAGACCATTTAAATTGATAGTTATTTTCCTAAGTATTTGCTTATATTCTTCTGCACAGTAATTTTCAAAATAAATGACGTTTGTAATGTGAAATGATTAAATCCGGGTTTTCGTTGATTTTAAAGATGCAAGTCTAAAGTCATGTGTTAATTACTAGTCATACCTTTTTAGCAAAAGCTACAATGTTAATATTTAGATTTTTCTTGACCTGTTTACTCCAGAAAAAAACTTGCTATAAATCAAAGTTTTAATGGCAGTTCTGTGTTAATATTAAAATGAAATTCCGTTTATTTTGAATGAATAGTGAATTAACGATTTCATGCATCATTAAAATTCAATAATGATCCATCCTTTGGATTTCTCCCAAACAATCCCCAAACTCCTCCCTTATTTGCCCATTTTTATCCGTTTTCAGTCATGTCTGCTTAACCTCCTACATTTTTCTCCACACACATAATACATAAGGCTCCAATGAACGCCTATTATACTATACTACTACTACTATACTATACTATTAGCAGGACAGTTGACAATAGAAGAGACGGCATGCCATAGTCATACTCCTAAAGCTGCTCATACTGACTCTTCTTTCCCCATGCGCCCCTGATAGCAGTTTCAGACATGGACAGTATGTGGAATAGCTTCCTTTCCTATCTGTGATGTATCCCTTAGATACTATTCCCACCCATATTTGTATAATCAAAGCTAGTTGTTCGTTATTATGGTAGTTCAAACGATCAGACTTTTCCATTAGCTCAAAATAATAATAGTATTATGGCTCTTTGATATAATCCCAAAGATACTCTGCCTCCCAGATTTTCCTGAGCCCATTTATAACTATTAGAGCAGTTCATCAAATTCTATCGAATAATTATTTTGACGAGTATTCTTTAAGAAGCCTAGTGATAAAATGGTACAGTAGAACTTATAATTTAATTTCATTACTCTAGAATTACGACGGCTGATAGATGCCTTTATTTTTGGTTAATCTTGAATGTTTGCCTCGTAAACAATGGTTATTGTAAACCTTTTGACACGGGTCTTGAAATGAAAGAACGGAACAGCAATGTTTTCATTCATTTATTTATTTGCCAATTCTATGATTTCATTGATACTACAAAAGATCAAAAATATCTTAGGAAAGATTGGATGACCTACTTCTCCATTAGGAAATATTCATTCATCAATTGTTGCATCAATACAGGAAGTTAGCAGCCATTGGTCAGACAATGAAGAGGCAGATAATATGGTAACTGATCATACATATTCCAGCATAAAAAAATAAACACTCTTGTGGAAAATAAATTTATTATTAAATGAACTTGCACAAATTGATTCAATTATTCACCCCCTCTCCCTTCCAAGTACTCTTTCCCTGAAATATAATTGGAGCAGCACGCCAATGACAGTAGGCAAATGACTATCAGTCTGCATTACTGTACAGTGTACCATCTTCTCACTTACTTTTTAGACTTTTAATAGCCTCAGACAGCCTTTTTACAATTCTTTTTACACTATTTTCATTTGTGTTAATTTATTATTTAATTCTTAATGCTTAGCTCTACTTAAATCTCAGTATTAATTATCAAACTAATGCCTATCTGATTCACCTGGTATTTTTCATGCCAATCTATTTCTTTTAGTGTCAAAACATGGAGAAAGTAATGGCTAATCCTCATCTTTAACCTGCAGAACTCAATTCCTTTTTTCATGCAGTGATTCTCCGAACTAATCACCATCTATTATTTTCCTTACATCTTATTCCAATCTTAAATCACTATCATATGTTACAAATGCTGCCCTATTTTCCGGCATGAATTCATTATTTATTTTGTCCTGTAAAGGTGGTAAATCATATTAATTACTTTCTGCTTACAGGTATATTAATTGAAATTCCTAAACTAGGATATAACATAATAACTCTATACCAGAGTCATCTAATCAATGTAACTTAAAATAATAATGCCTTGCCTAATGACTGGAAAAAGGCAAACATAACAACAATGTTTAAAAAAATCCTGTATGATTGCTTTGTATGTAGACCAGAATGATGACCAAGGGTGTCAATCATATGTGCACTTCTACCAATAATAATTTATCAGTTGATAGGTCTATGATAACTATGCTTTTATTAACATTTTCATTCACCATTTTAATCATCCTTAAATATTATATCAGGAATTCAGGGCTCATTTTTTTGTAATGCCCGGGTTCATCTAAGACATAGCCACACATGTTTTGAAATAAATGATTACAAGTTTGATGACATGTTATTTATATGGAATATTTATTGACCTTATGCATGTGATTCAAAGGAAGAAAATGTAGCAAATATTGACCTAGAAAATAAGATTAATCACTGGAAAGCCTTGGTTTGAGGAAGGTAGAGGCAGGGGTGTGGGAAGATGCTTGGATTTACTTTAGGGAGGAAAATCACCCCCTCCATCTACCTCCCCCCCTTCACCCCCAAACAAAATTTTGAAGTACAACTTCTTCGAATGGATCATATTTCATTTGTTCTTTTCTTTGATTTCAACCCTATTGTTTTAAGAATCCACTCCACCTGCAAATGCCAGGGCAACCTTCTGCCTGTCTATATCACACCTCTGACTCTTAAGACATGAGTTCATGCTCCTCAGACCAGCTGAGTTCCATTACGGAGGAGTCCGTGTGGACCAAGTGGCTAGAGTCCAGTGTAGAAGAAGACAGGAGCTGCTCCTGACCCAACTTGAGCAAGTTGGTGCCAGGGATCAGTTCTTCCTGGGGTGCCATCTCATTATTCCCATTGCACCTTGGCTCCTCAACATGAATAACCTCCTACCTGACTGCTGCCTCAGCAGATGATGCTGTTTCACTGCTGGGGATCCTGCCGGCACTACTGGTATGGAATTGATGAAACAACTCCCATCACCTCCAAACTATCCTCACTGACCTCTAGCAACTTCCCATTTCCCCTCTTTTCCTCCTCCTCTTCCTCTGACTTGCCCTGTGTGTCATCAGAGATCTCCTCGGAGATCATTGCCTTTTTGGCTGACTCCTTGATGGAGAGGTGCGGGTGGGATCACAGGAAGGACAGCTCATGCCTCAGCTGATAGTGGTGAATATTAGTGGTGCAGGGCCATTCCATCACCTGGCCCACCCTTGGATGGGCTTTGGCTAGTCAGAAGTGGTGACCCTGGGGTATTTTTCAGTATACCCAGCAAGATCTCCATGCTAGAGCAGTTGAGGCTCATTCCATTCATCTTGAACTGGCCGTGGAAGGAAATTGGTCGGAAAAGTGGTCACTGAACTCACAGAAAGGTGAATGGCTCCAGTTCTTCAAGGGCACGGGTGGCATGGACAGCAGTGCCAGTGGATCCTCCTCAGAGAGGTAAGAGCAGCCCATGTCCCTATCCTGACCTTCCTTCACCCTCTCCCTTTTGACCCCCATCAGCCACCTTCCTTGACGGGGGTGCTTCCTCCTGGGCAGGCACCTTGGGGGAAACCGGCACCCTGGTACCCTTCCAGGCCTTAAGCTTGTCTGACAGGCACCACCTGCAGCAGATGCCTCTTCTGCATCAAGAAACTGAGTCTGTGGACATGGTGTACCTGGTGAAGCAGATAAGTAAGTAAGAGGGGCAAGTCACGGACCTCGGCTGGTAATTATAACAGTAGTGATGTCACCTCCCTGACAAGGTCACCAGGGGGCAGTGTCCGGTGAAAGGGGTTAAGGTATAGACCATCCCATGACCGGCCAGATTACCCCTCTTGGGGCGAGTCTTCTTGGCAAGGAAGACCACAGTTGAGGCCAATCTGGGGGTGGCTTCTGATGGGGATAAAGGCAGGATCCTTTGTGGAATACCCTGCTGCTGGGATTGGAGGATGTGGGCAAGGTAGGAGAGGGAGAGTTGGCCAGAGAAGTCAGCTCCCAGGAGGTTGAGGGGGGAGGTATGGTGCGGGAGATGGCAGATGGCCTTGCCTCTTCTCACTTTTATCTCTTCTTCCTCTTCATCGTCCTTCATATCTTCCCCTTCCTCCTCTAGCTTAATTGTCCTGCTTATATCAGAAAATGAGGATTCTGGTGATAGTCGTGTTGAAAACCTTAGAAACATGAAGTTGGGTGGTAGATCAGGGCTTCCATGCCATGGTGGAAATACCACAAGGATTGCTGCTAGGACTGAAGGATACCATCATTGAGCTAGTCATAGGTGATGACATGTCCAATTACCCAGAGTAGGATGCCATTAGCTTGCTGTTCTCATTAATCTTCCACTTCAACACTTTGTTCTCCAGGACAAGCTACTCATTCTGATGGCATTCCCTTTCTAAATTCTCAGACAAATATTTCACTTTCTCTTGTAGTTTCATTTTTGAGGTCACCTTGCACTGGAGTTGAGCCTCCAGGTCCTTCACTTGGGCTTGCAAAGCTGCATTTTGTGCAAGGGCACTGTTCAAAACCTCCAATTTCTGTCAATATTCTTTTGTTTTTCCAGTGGTAATGCAATTTCACCCTTCATTTCTAATAAATGATTGAGGATGCAATCTAAAAACAGGAAAAAGGAAATGGAAGGACATTTCCCACTTTCAAAGAAATAAATTTATCGAAGAAAAAAAAAGAAATTGAAATAAGAATATTTAAAATAATCCGTAATGAAATCAAACTCAAATGACACAATTTTCTTACTGATCATTTAGGATCCAACAGTTCCTCTCTATAAACAAGCTTAGTGACCCATCAACTACAACTTTGGAAGCAAGTTGAAAACACTTGCTATGGAAGGAAACAGTACAGTTTAATACACTTCTCCTCTCAAATCAATGTAACAGGACTTCTCCTAGAATATATTAATAAAAATTGACTTATTTTCTATTAAATATTTATTCAATGGATATCCATAATTAGAGTTGGTGCTTATGTAAAATAATAATACAGTGTTCCACGAAATTTAAGAGAAGTTTTCATTGAAAATGACAGGTAAATCATAACAAATGAATACATTTTTAACATTAATTTAATGAGTTCACCTGTAGATATGGTAGAGTTATTCAAACAGATATGAGCCCAGGCATCAACCAATCATCTTCATTCTAATATCTTCCATAAATATTCTGCAAAGGCACTGTTTGTCCCAGAAGGAAGTGAATGTTCAATGGTTGCCATAAATTCATGATTAGGTATTCACTTAATATCTATTTACCATTACATAAGCCTTCCAAAGTTGCATTATTTCATTCTGCAGATGGAACATGAACATAACTTAAGATTGAGATTTGAGAGAAACTAAAATTAACACCTTGGTATTTGAAGAATCAATAAGTCAGCTCTGTTATTTTATGTTTAAGTTGAGGGTCTAAGGAGATACTAAAATGGAGATATTATAGTATTTATCAAAGTAACTATAGTATTCTGGGGCTTTTTTTAGGATTGGAAGTATCCCAATTGGAAGAATTCCAAAATGAGTCTTGAGGTATTTATTGTATATAATATTAAGGGTTGTGGTATATTGTACAATATAGAAGGCAGGGCATTGCTGGCACTTCAGGCAGTGAACCTCATGACATAACAACCTTTCATAGTTTTAGTGACTGGATCATTCAGCTTTGATTTCATGTTGCTCAGAAACATAATCATTGAAATACTTTTGAAATGTGGGTTTTGAGAAGGTAAAGTGCGCAGAGAGGAAAACAAACAAGTAATTGCTATTGGTAGATTGAGAGGGAAATGCTGCACAACATCTTCAGAAGGAAAAAATGATAAAGTCAGAGTTGTGGTCAATCTGATGGTTTCCCTCCAAAGCAACTACAAAATGGCATGGTTTGCAGACTAAACACTAATAAAGAAACTGCCTTTTTACCAAAATGAATGCTCAAAAAAGTGAATAAAATGCTAGCCTAGGATATTGAAATGGCATTTATAAATTCCCAACTGAAACAAGTAATTAGCATATTGATTTTACATATACTTGGTACGAGGGTCATCCGGAAAGTAGTACCCGTTCGTGCCGCATGAAGTGCTGACGACGCGAGTAGCCGCTGGACGAGGTCAGATAGCTTCAGTGGCTTGTCTGCCTTCTCTGAGCCAAGTTGCGTGACTCTAGCATTGCCTGTGTTGTTTCTGTGATTGTTTACAATGTTTAAAAAAATTGAGAACGCCGCCAGTTGTGAAGTGAGGGCAGTGATTAAATTCCTCAATGCAAGAAACGTTCGCCCATGTGATATTCATCGCCAATTAAGGAGGTGTATGGAGACAATGTAATGGACGAGTCGTCTGTTCGGCGGTGGTGTCGCAACTTCAACATGGGGAGGGGGAACACACACGACGATGAGCGTTCGGGGAGACCGTCTGTCATTACAGACCAACTGGTGAGCTCAGTTGACGAATTCGTGAGGAACGATCGGCGCGTCACAATTGATGACATCTGTGAGCATTTTCCCAATGTTTCTCGAACAATTGTTCATGAAATTGTTAAACACCATCTGCATTATGCAAAAATTTGTGCAAGATGGGTCCCTCTCAAGCTTACAGATGAGCACAATACCAAGCGTATGGCTGCAGCACTGACGTTTTTGGGACGTTATTCTGATGAAGGAGACTCTTTCTTGACTCGCATAATTACTGGTGACGACTTTCGACCATCCACCGTATAGCCCGGACTTGGCCCCTTCAGATTTTCATCTCTTTACAAAGCTTAAAGACTTTTTGGCAGGAAAAAGATTTGACAGCGATGAAGAACTTAAAGAAGGAGTGACCCTGTATCTCAATGAGCTGGCGGCGAAGGACTATGCAGCAGGAATACAGAAACTTGTCACACGTTATGACAAATGCCTTAATTTGCTTGGAGATTATGTTGAGAAGTAGTTTAAAGTATCCTCTTTCAAATAAAATTTTTTATGTTTGTTAATATTTACTTTTGTGTCTTTATTTCACGAACGGGTACTACTTTCCGGATGACCCTCGTACATCTTAACTCATGGCTCATATGAACTAAAAAGGAGACACTGAAGGCAGTCAAAAGGCTTTTCTTGATGAAAAAGTATACCCACAATGGTGGTGAGACCTTCTCATCTAGTTCAATCAACTGATCCTATCACAGGCGTCCTTCCTCCCAAGGAATCTTAATTACGCACTCATCCTTAATTTCCAATTCTTAATTTAAAGACAAGCAGAATCATTCATTATTTGAAGGATCTTGCAAGATCAAAGAAAAGCATTAGAGATGCAAAGATGGTTTCATACTTCCATAGTTATAATGACTGATGGAATTGTTTACATACTCCTAATCACTACTGCAAACAGAGATACATAAACTGCAGTCATCAATGGTCACAATAACTCAAGTGAAATGATATGATAACAAATAGAAAGTGCAAATTCATGTAAAGAGGGAAGATAATTAAAATTCACATAGCAAATTGTCCAGCAAATCATTTGGCGCACTCTAAAACCTTCATAATGTGCGATAAACACGAATTTGAAGTCTGCAGATTGTGATTAAACAGTCGCGGTCTCTTGATCAATGTTTTCGGCGACAATATTTAATTCCAAAAAATGTTGGAACATGCGATAGAGGATTTAATAGATGCCAAAGTAAGTTCAATTGTTTGCTTTAGGTGTTTCAAAAATTTTTTTGGCGAGATATCTGAACTGAATTGGTATTTAGTTTATATATTCCGTCCACTGTTAAAATGTAAATTGAAGTTTAGGGAGATGAGTTACGTGGATTCTATTGTTAATACATGGTTATAGCATATTCAATTAGGTTGTGGAGGATACAAATCATCCCTGGTTGGTGTGTTATACCTACATGGAAAAGCTTACGGAATTCTGGCTGCTTAATGATCGATGAGCCCAGTGTTTTCTTTGTGTTATATAATCGCATCAAAGAGGGAAGCTATCATTCAAGGAAATACGTAATAACCAATCGAGAAGAGGTCAGTTGTATCTAATAATATGAACTCTATCAATAATGAAGGCAAATTTGGCCAAAAGTTAATAATGCCTGACAGGTTCCTTGATTAAAATGTGGAAAAAACATTTTATCGTCCCTGCGATCAAACGCAGTCATTGAAATGTTATTGAAAATAGTACTTTTTGAGGATTGAATGGGGTTAACATTGAATTTGGAATTTAATTTTATGGATAATTTGTCAAGATATGCGCCTTTTTTTCAAAAGTGTTGAAAATTCAATGTTTCCATCATTTTGCAACTTGAATGTCAAAAAAAACCTTTCCACATTGAGCAAAAATTGGCTTTTTGAGTTAATAATATAGTCACCCCTCCTTACTCTTTGATGGAATTTTCATCATATATTTATTTAGTCCAATATTAGGATCAAGCCGATGACTTTGGGCAAATAAAAATCAAACTGCCTTCCTGTGTACTGCAACAATATCACCCTAACTCTTTAGACATTCCATATCCTCGCACTAAATCTTGGCAGTGGTCCCTTTTTTTCTAAAAATGATTTACTTCTGTTTATTATTTAACTAATTACATATTTGGATGTTGTCATTCTTTGGCAAGATAAATAAAATACAATAGATTTATATTTTGGTGTCCTTACCAAAACTTACATTTAAATTGTAGTCCACCATGCAATAATATGTAATCTTTTTATGAATAGTTGATGTCAGCAATTTAATTGTCTTTGGGTACAATTGTTACTTTTTTGCGAAATGAATGAGTCCCCCATGATTCTAATTAGAAATATATGAAAGAGTTTTGACATAAGGATTTGTTTTCTTGGTACTCTTATTTTGAAATTGTAAAGTAAGGATGTTGATGAATTATGGCATTTTAATGGTTTGCGGTGCATTCCTGGTGAAACCGAGAAAGAGTATTCTGACGACTTGATTGACAGTGATGTTATTGACAAGTCGGCTGTGTCATACCTGATGACATGATCATTGTCTAAGAGGAGGTTGACATTGCCATTGGATGCTCTATTTTTACAGTAGAGGATTTTCATTCATGCATTGTTGCATGAATACTGGAAAGTAGCAGTCATTGGTCAGACAATAAAGAGGCAGGTAATATGGTAACTTATTATACATATTCCAGCATTAAAATAATGCACATTCTTGTGGAAAATAAATTTATTATTTAAATCAATTGTACAAATTCATTCAATTCTTCATCCCCTCTTCCTTCCTAGTTCTCTCCCCCTGAAAGTTTAATATGACCAGCAAGCCAATGGCATTAGGCAAATGACAATACGTCTGCATTACTATATACTGAACCAATTGCTCCCTTACTTTTTAGACTTTCCACGGCCTCAGACAGCATTTTTACAATTCTTTTTACTCTATTTTCATTTGTGTTAATTTATTATTTAATTTTTAATGCTTGATTCTACTTAAATCTCAGTATTAATTATCTAACTAAGTCCTATCTGAGTCACCTGGCAATTTTCATGCATACCTATGTCTCTTAGTGTCAACACAAGTAATAAGTAACAGATAATCCCCATCTTTAACCTGCGGAACTCAATTCCTTTCTCCATGTGGTGATTTCTTGTGCGTAAACTCTAGTCTCCAACCTAAACACCATCTTCTTTGCCTTTCATCTCATTCCAATCTTTAATCATCATTGTCTGTTACAAATGCTGCCCTATTTTCCTGCATAAACTCATGGTTTATTATGTCCTCTAAAGGTGGTAAATCCTATCAATTTCTTTCTGCTTATGATTGCTTGGTATGTAGACCAGAATGATGATCAACGGTGTCGATTCCGTGCAATTTCTTGCTGGAAAGCCTGGGTTTGATGAAAGTAGAGGCAGGGATGTGAGAAGATGCTGGGATATACCTAGGGGAGGAAAATCAGTCCCTCTCTCCCACCTTCTCCCCAATACCAAATTAATCTGAGAATGTAATGGCTAATTTCCAGCTTTAACCTGCAGAACTCAATTCCCTTCTTCATGCAGTGATTTCTTGTGCATAAACTGCAGTCTCCGACCTAATCACCATCTATTCTTTGCCTTTTATCTTATTCCAATCCTAAATCACTATCTTATGTTACAAAGGCAGCCCTATTTTCCTGCAAATACTCATTATTTATTATGTTCTGTAAATGTGGTAAATCCTTTATTTCTTTCTGCTTATGATTGCTTGGTATGTAGACCAGAATGATGACAAACGGTGTCAATTTCGTGTGCACTTCTACCAATTATAAATTATCAGTTGATAGGTCTATGATAACTATGCTTTTATTAACATTTTCATTCACTATGTTGTCCATCCTTAAATATAATATCATGAATATCAAGGTTTCAGGGCTCATTATTTTGTAATGCCAGGGTCCATCTAAGACATAGCCACACAGGTTTTTAAATAAATGATTACAACTTTAATGACATGTTATTTATATGGAATATTTATTCACCTTATGCATTTGATTCGAAGGAAGAAAAAATAGCAAGTATTGACCTAGAAAATAGGATTATTTACTGGAAAGCCTGGGTTTGAGGAAGGTAGAGGCAGCGGTGTGGGAAGATGCTAGGATATACTTTGGGGAGGAATATCACCCCCTCCATCTCTCTCCTCCCATTCTCTTCCACACATACTTTTGAAATACAACTTCTTTGAATGGATCGTATTTCATTTCGTCTTCTCTTTGATTTCAGCCATAACATTTTAAGAATCCAATCCACCTGCAAAGGGCAGGGCAGACCTGCCTGTCTCCGCCACACGTCTGACTCTGAAATCATTAGTTCAAGCTCCTCAGACCAGCTGAGTTCCATTACGGAAGAGTCTGTGTGGGCCAAGTGGCTAAAACCCAGTGTGGAAGAAGACAGGAGCTGCTCCTGACCCAACTTGAACACGTTGCTGCCAGAGATCAGTTTGTCCCGGGGTGCCCTCTCATTATTCCCATTGCACCTTGGCTCCTCAACATGAATAACCTCCTACCTGACTGCTGCCTCAGCAGATGATGCTGTTTCACTGCCGGGGATCCTGCCGGCACTACTGGTATTGAGTTGATGAGACAATTCCCACCACCTCCGCACTGTCCTCACTGACCTCTAGCTACTTCCCATTTCCCCTCTTTTTCTCCTTCTCTTCCTCTGACTTGCCTTGTGTGTCGTCAGAGATCTCCTTGGAGATCATTGCCTCTCTGACAGACTCCTTGATGGAGAGGTGCAGGTGGGTGTACAGGGAGGACAGCACATGCCTCAGCTCATAGTGAATCATCTCAGCGGTGCTGGCCATTTCATCCCCTGGCCCGGCCTTGGATGGGCCCTGGCTGGTTGGGAGCGGTGACCCTGTGGTCTTTTTCAGTATCTCCAGCAAGGTCTCCATGCTATAGCAGTTGAGGCTCATTCTGTTCATCTGGAACTGGCGGTGGAAGGCAATTGGTCGGAAAAGTCATCACTGAACTCACAGAAGGGAAAACAGCTCCTGTTCTCTGAGCGCATGGGTGCTTTTGACAGCAGGGCCACCGGATCCTCCTCAGAGAGGTGAAAGCAGCCCATGTCCCTATCCTGGCCTTCCTCCATCTCTCCCACTTGACCCCTGTCAGCCACCTTCCTTGGCTGGGGCACTTCCTCCTGGGCAGGCACCTTGGGGAGAACTGGCACCCTGGTACCCCTCCAGGCCTTAAGATTGGCCAGACAGGCACCAACTGAAGCAGAGGCCTCTTCTGCATCAAGCAACTCAGTATGTGGACACGGACGGTGTACCTGGCAGAGCAGATGGATTAGTTGGATGGGCAAGGCATGGACCTCAACTGGTGCTTATGGAAGTAATGATGCGACCCCCCTGACATGGTCACCAGGTAGCAGCGTCCGGTGAAATGGGTCAAGGTGTAGACCATCCCATGACCAACCAGTTTATCCCTCTTGGGTTGAGTCTTCTTGGCAAGGAGGATGGTGTTGGAGGCCTATCTTAGGATGGCTTCTGTCGGGGATAAAGGTAAGATCCCTTTGTTGAACATGCTGCTGCTGGGGTTGGAGGATGTGGGCAAGGAAGAGTTGGCTAGGGAAGTTAGTTCTGGGAGGAGGTTGAGGGGGTAGGTGGAGTGCAGGGAAAGTTGGATGGCCTCAGCCTGTATTTACAATGAGAGGCTGAAGGCAGGAATGACATCTTCCTTCCTTACAAGCCAAGAAATAGAGCCATTCTTCTTCACCAGGGTATGGACCTTTGGAGTGATGGGTGTCAGTTTGATGCTTAGTTTGCCATCATCTTAATCATTTTTGTCTTCCTTGCCTCTCCTCACCTTTGTCTCCTCCTCTTCTTCATCGTCCTCATGTCAGAAAATGAGGAGTTTGGTGATAATTGAGATAAAAACCTTAGAAACATGAAGTTGGGTGGTTAACCAGCACTTCCAAGCACAAATACCATGGTGGAAATACCATGAGGATCACTGCCGGGACTGGAGGATGGCATCATAGAGCCAGTCATAGGAGATGACATGTCCAACTGCCCAGAATAGGATGCAATTAGCTTACTGTTCTCATTAGCCTTCCACTTCAACACTTCATTCTCCAGAACAAGCTACTCATTCTGATGGCATTCCCTTTCCAAATACTCAGACAAATACTTCACTCTCTCTTCTAGTTTCCTTTCTGTGGCCAACTTCCTCTGGAGTTGAGCCTCCAGGTCCTCGACTCGGGCTTGCAAAGCTGTATTGTGTGCAAGGGCACTGTTCAAAGTCTGCAATTTCTGTCAATATTCTACCATTTTCTTCCAGTGGTCATGCAATTTCACCCTTCATTTCTAATAAATGATTGAGGATGCAATCTAAAAACAGGAAAAAGGAAAAGGAACGATATTTCCCTTTTTCAAAGAAATACATTTATCAAAGAAAAAAAGATACTGAGATGCGAATATTTAAAATAATTTGTAATGAAATTAAACTCAAATGACACATTTTTCTTACTGACCATTTAGATTTCAACAGTTCCTCTCTAAAAACAAGTTTAACGACCCATCAACTATGACTTTGGAAGCAAGTTGAAAGCACTTGCTTTGGAAGCAAACAGTACAGTTTAATACAATTATCCTCACATATCAATTTAACATGACTTCTCCTAGAATATATTAATAAAAATAGACTTATTCTCCATCAAATATTTATTCAATGAATAACCATATATTAACTTGCTGTTGCGTAAAATAATTACACAGTAAAGACATTATTTCACGAAATCAAAGAGAACTTTTCATTAAAAATGACAGGTAAATTAAAAAAAATGAATACATTTTTAATATCAATTTAATGATTACACCTGTAAAAAAGGTAAAGTTATTCAACGAGACATGAGCCCAGGTATCAATCAATCATCTGCATTCTAATGTCTTCCATAAGTCTTCTCCCAAGGCACTGTATGTCCCAGAAGGAATTGAATGTTCAATGGTGGCCATATGCTCATGAATAGGTATTCACTTAATATCTATTTTCAATTACATGTGCCTTCCAAAGTTGCATTAATTCATTCTGCAAACAGAAGTTGAACAGAAGTTAAGATTGAGATAATTAATAACTAACATTAACACCTTCGTATTTGAAGAATCAATGAGTCATCACATGTTTAGATTGAGGGTATAAGAATGAGAGAGATTTATAAAAATGGAGATATTGTAGTATTTATCAAAGTAACTGGGGCTTTTTTTAGGATTGGAAGTATGGCAATTGGAAGAATTTTAGAGTAAGTCTTGAGGTAGTTATTAATTCTAATATTAAGGTTTGTGGTAAGTTGTACAATATAGAAGGCAGGGAATTGTTGGCACTTCAGACAGTGAACTTCATCATATAACAAGCCTTTGATGATTTCATTGACTGGATCATTCAGCTTTGATCTCATGTCCCTCAGAAACATAATCTTTGAAATGTGGGTTTTGAGAAGGTAAAGTGGACAGAAATGGAAAACAAATGAGTAATTTGTACTGGTAGATTGAGATGAAACTGCTGCCAAAAATCTTAAGGAGGAAGAAATGATGAAGTCAGACTTCTTGTCAAACCAATGTTTCAGCCGAAAGCACCAACAAAATGTCATCGTTTGCAGACTAAACACTAACAAAGTAACTGACTTTATACCAATATGAACACTCAAAAAAGTGAATAAAATGTTAGGGAAAGGTGCACATCGTCTTTTTCATTGTCAGGATCCAACTGTTTATCAGCATTGTCATGTATGCATTGATCACCGGTGTTGACCATATGGGCAGGAAGATAAAGGGTTCTCCTTTCTGGTGTTAGTACGTTGGCACCCTAACCAATGGTCTAACTGGGGGGATGCAAATCTATATGGATATCTGCCTGTGCTAAAGAAGAAGAGCCTCCTTCTTCTTCTAATCCTGGTGACAGTGGCTGCTGCTCCGTTGGCTCCTGTTCCTCATCAGGCTCCGACTTAAAAATCTGGCCTTCATCATTGTCATGCATTTCATGACTAAGGAGTTGCAGGGGCAATTGCTACATGCTCAGCTCTTGGTATGGATCCATATCAAGTCCATTATCTCCCACTGTCTTTGAGTCACTTGTCATTATTTCCTGTTTCTCACTTTCATTTACCATTGATTCTCTTGAGGACAAGCAGTCTGCCTCCCACTCCTTGAGATCTGGGGGCTCTGGAGTTAGAGGAACTCAACAAGGACCCCAGGTTCATTAGCCATCTTGTTCAGATCGCTTGGTGCCACAGGGTGTGATGGCGTGAGCACAGGCATTTGGCAGGCCAGGGCTCAGTTTTCAAAGGAGTAATGCATTTCCCTACACTGTCCTCTGCCCTGGAAGGGATACCTGGATCACTGAGTATAGGCATTCTTGGCTCCTGCTTGTCTGCTGGGCTGTCTTGTCGGCTAGTATAGTTGTTATAGTGGAGCTTGTACCATAATAGTGGGCTGCAGCTGGATAATATTTGAAGGCAGCTGCAGCAGGGTGTAAACCATTGTTTCTTGCAATCGCATGGCTTTTTCCCAGCCAGTTGCCTGGACAATAGCAAGTACCCAGCTTCTGTTGTATATTACATGTTTTACCAGGCCCAGGGGCATCATTCAATCGGCCACAATGGCTACTATTACATGAAACTTGTGGAGGTCATACCGGGCCAGCTAAGATGAATTCCTAACATCCTTAACTTGATAGCACAGGGCGAGGACCTCATTGTACTCCACCTGGCCGGGCTTGTAGATCGTAGTGCCACAAACATCTTTTCCATTGCCATCATTGGTGCTGGTGGTAGCGGTGTTAATGGTCTTGCTGACTGACCAGGCAGGATTTGAGATTGCTTAATGGTCTGCATCTCTTGGGACATGGACTCAAATTGTGTCTGCAAGGCTGGAGCCCATGCAGGTGGCTCCTTATATTGCTTCTGTTAAAATATATTAACTTGAATTTCTTGCAGCTTCAGATTTCTTCATTATGGATGCATTATTCTCAGAGGAAATTAATCCAAAGTTAACTAAATGTACAGGGACTCTAGTCCTTCAATATCAACCATTAAAAACTAGGAATCTTAAATAAAACATGATCTTATATCCCTTGAAGATGATCCACCTGAAGGATGGCCATTAAGAGAAGCTACACATTAAACATCAAATGCCCATGAATTTATTTTAACAAAAAAGGGCAAAATACTTATGCAAGGAATTAGGGATAGGAAATATCTGGGCAAGGTGAGTCCTGCATTTGCTGAAAGCCATTTACCAGCAAACGTCCAAACAAATTTTTAGCAATGTTTCAAGCAATTCCAGAGGAAACTGACTCATTTTTTTGTTATAGATTATCAGAATTAAGAGACATGGCTCCTAACACTACCAGCAAGAAACAAAATATCCATCAAAGCCTTCCGTGAAAGCTAGAGTTTTAGTGCCAAATATACCCAAGTAAAAAAAGTTGAAATTAACTAGATAAGTGTATGTTCTAGGTAGTCCCCCCTATTTTCCCTTCTTCCATCAAAAGATCATGCTCATGAAAGAATTTCTTCAATGTTAATTTATCCTGAAGGCTACTTCCACAAATGGTAACAGTACTCCAATATCAGTTTTTGTGCATAGCCTGATACTTCAAACTCATAATATCCCAAACTACTTTCTTTAAGATGAAGTCAGCAATACAATCCCCAGAGTTGTACAGAGAACTGGGGAATGCATTTGTGGAATTCTATTCTTGACATACAATAGAACTTATGTAGATACACCTTAAGTTCTTCCAAACTAAATGTAGTGTGATCAAAGATGGATGCCAGCTAAGTGTAAAACATTTGTGTAGCAATATTTCAACTGATTCAAGAGGGAGCCAATCTATTTTATGCCACAATTTAACACCATGAATGAGATGTTGGTGCACCAGAAAATGCATTGAAACAGCAGATAAAGCAGGTTTAGGAGCCTGTGATTCAGCATCAAAGAAACCAAAGTCAACTGCTTCTCATTTTTCAAAGGGGCTTTATATCCAAACCCATTTATTCAAAGTCTTATAAAGAACACCTTCAATAATATTCTCTCTACTGAGCCACTTTTCTTCACTAAGAATCAGAAATTTCAGGTGAAACATTAGCTTATCTAGCTCAAAATGTCTACATAGGTGAAATTTTATCATAGCCCCCCTATTTCTGGCTATCAAGTGTTGAAACTGAAGTAGCTCAATGCCCCATTATTGTGAATGAAACTTCAGCAGAAGGTTACATGGTTTTAATCACTTTTTTTGTGTATAACCAAATACTCCAAACTCATAACATCCCAGTCTACTATCCCAAAGATGATGTCAGCAATGCAATCTCCAGAATAATTCACCAAGAACCAGGAAATACCTTCACAGCATTCCAGTATTAACATATAGGCACCTATGTAAATATACCTTTACTTCTTACAAACAAAATGCTGTGTGATTGAAGACAGATACCTTGTTTCATCTTTCTTTCATAGGCATCATGCAAAAATCAAACTGCCAAACATTTGCATAGTTTTTCTTCAGTTACATTCTAGACATCTAAACCCTGCCTACCTTAGGCTTTGAAAACTTACACTGACAAGCCAAAGAGAAAACAAATACATTCAAAATGCCCTGTGAAGATAACAGTTTGTATTTTTCTCTAGCACAACCGACTTTGCGATATCTTCATCTCAACATCTTATTCCTCAAGGAAATTGAAAGCAGGTAAATTTCCAGGCAAAAAGGCATGAGACAAGTATTTTGCCTTTTAATACAAACTGAACATAATAGATTGCACAGAAATGAACTTATTAATGACAATCATGGTATGATTGATAGACAAATGTTAGATAAAATTTACACATGGCCATGGAAGCCCTATAATGGATTCATGTTTAGGAAAGCCAAATATTAAAGGTATCATTGTTGGAGTTAATGATGAAATAGAAGATTATTATTTAAAAAAAAATGAATTTCTAATTCCTACAGGATGAAATTGTTTCCCTTTAGATTAATGTTATCATGATATACATAATTATGCTGAGATTTGTCACTTTATCCACTATTTTTTATTTCGAGAAATTAAATAAAACAGGATTATAATATCACTTTGTTACAAAGTTGTAATTAAAGTTTTACAATCATTTCTTTTCAGTGTAATAAGCTCTAGGATCGTACAATTTTTTGATCATTTTGCAGAGTGTTTCATCATGTGTGAGATTAGATGACAACGCTGAATGAATTCTTTTGAACAGACATTGCACTGCAGTGAGACCTTTCACCAGTGTGCCTTCATGTGTCTTTTTAGATGATTACTCAAAGCAAAAGCTTTCAAACAAATGACACACTTGTGAGGCCTTTCACCAGTGTGTGTCTTCATGTGTCTTTTTAGATGATTACTCAAAGCAAAAGCTTTCAAGCAAATGGCACACTTGTGTGGCTTTTCACCAGTGTGTGTCAGCATGTGTGACTTTAGGTCGCCGCTCTGGGTAAAAGCTTTTGAACAGATGTTACACTTGTGTGGCCTTTCGCCAGTGTGTGCCATTATGTGTAACTTTAAATGACTTCTCATAGCAAATGCCTTTGAACAAATGTCACATGTGTGTGGCTTTTCACCAGTGTGTGTCAGCATGTGGCCTTTTAAAGAACCTTTTGCTGCAAATGGTTTAGAACAAATATGACACTTGTGTGGTGTTTCGCCGGTGTGTGTAATCATGTGTGACTTCAGATGACTTGCCCGACTGAATGCTTTAGAACAGATGTTGCACTTGTGTGGCCTTTGACCAGTATGTGTTAATATATGATCCTTTAGAACATTTTTATGAGCAAATGCTTTTAAACACACATCACATTTGTACCTCTCTCCATCAGTATGTGTCAACATGTGCCTTTTTAAGCTACACTTAAAAGCAAATCCTTTGCAACATATTTTGCATATGTGTGGTCTTTCTTCAGTGTGTGTCAACATGTGTGTCTGTAAATTTATATTTTTAGAAAAACCTTTTAGACATAATGCACATTGAAATGGCCTTTCCGCAGTATGTGTTGATATGTGCCTTTTGAGTTTACTTAAATTTAGAAAGTTTTTGGAGCAGAACTCACATTGGTGCTTCTTCTTAATAGCATGCACCCATTTTATATGACTTTCAAGGTGTTCTTTTCTCTTAAATACCTCCAAACAAACATCACATTTGAATTGCATCACCTTGTTAAGATGCACATGCATTACATGATCTTTAAGAAGGTCCCTTTTTTCAAATACCTTGTTGCAAATTTTACACACATTTGGTTGAGTGGCTGAAGAATTTTCTCCTGCATTATCTTGTTTTTGGTAATCATCTGAAAAAATTGAAGGATAAGGTAAGGTTGATATTCATTTAATAATATTTTCCTGCAATAATAAAAATTGATTAAACCAGTTTGGATAAACGTATTAATGTAAATGATTTATTATAGGTATGCATGTTCACATTTATATGTACATGAATTTATACAACCAAATGTGGAGTCTTTTCCTGCAGAAAGTCATCTGTCTTTGTATGTATGTTAGGACCTTCAGCTGGGCTGAAATCCAAGTAATAAAATATTTGTCATTACCTAATGCTGACCTGAATTATGCCATCTGGCACATTTTGGTATAACTTCATCAGTGTCAATATGCTTCTCTCAGGGTAGGTGGAGTGGAGAAATGATGTCATGCTATTATTTTTCAAAAACTGCATCACAAAGAGAAGGCTATGAGCCTAATTTGGCTGCAATAAGGTATGAAAATCTTTCTTTTCATATGCAAATCGTCAGAAAAAATCCACCAAAAAGAAACGCAAGGAAATTCCAGACATCTTACAGAGTTGATCAATGGTTCTGTGATGATCTTACAGGAAATAAAATTATACTGCAGTGTTTTACTCTGGATAGTCTACCATCATGTTTTTTGCCAAAACAAAAAAAATGATCCACTGAAAAAGCTCTAATTGAATACTGCATCCCAATTTCTGTTAAATTCAGGTCCTCCTTTGTTTATCTGCAAAATTTTACCCTTTCTGTAGTTATGTCAAATGCTTATTTCACCCATCATGCTTAATCAATGAGAACCTAATCCTTTGTAAGTACATAAAGTTTGTACTAAAAGTCACTCACAATATCTTCAATATCTGCCCAATAAATGAGATATACAAACTAGGCTATTTTGCTTGGTAACATTTTATTGATAAGAATTAAACTGATATTGCTGAGCAAAAAAAGGAATATAGCATAGCCTTGAAATAAAATGAACTCAGTTTTTTTATTGCAAATAAACAACCAATAAAGGAAACTATCTAATAAAAGGGTTTATAATTGTCTCACATAAATGTTCCGCATGGGTTTACTTAGTGTTACCCTAACACCAAAACCATTATTTTTTATGCAAGGACTTCAAAAAGATCAAGAAGAATATTTCTGAAGCCTTTAAGGGCACACAGGAAAGGAAATATATCATTTAAAGAATGATATACTTTTCTCTGTAAAACGCATTTTTATCATCAGGGAAATTTCACATTGATGCATTTAATATATGGAAGAAAATAAATCAATAACAATGGATATGGCATTATTAAGATTAGGACTAAGAAAATGTGAGTATGCAGTTAACATGAAGTTGTGCAATTAATTAGTTTTAATTATCCTATATATCTTAGGATTTCCAGATGATTAGAACTATTCAATGATTGCATTAGGAACATAAATTGTATATCTTTCTTAGCTAAAATATAATGAATTACTTAGCGGCAAATTATTTTTGCAACTTATAATAAAATTTATAAGTAACTCTATATGCATTTTTCAGAAGACATTTAATTAAAATTATTTTTAGTTTTTTTCTTAGTTTAGTTTTTTAGTTTAGTTTAGTTTTTGCAGCACTAAAGGTATCCTGTATATGTCTTAGCTTATCTTGATAACTTATTGACAAGATCAATCATGAGGCAGTACTGTGTAATGACCTTCTTAAATTCAATTTTTTTAAAAAATTAATTTTCCTTACTTTTGATTTGGTTTCATTGAATGACTTATGTACACTTTTACAGACTAAAATAAACAATATCAAATTTTGGCAAAATTTAATCAAGCTAACCAAGCCAATTGTCTATTTTGCCATACCAAAAATCCCATGAGGACCTTAGGGTAGAACTAGAAGGCACTAAACAAACTCTCATCTTAGGATCATAGATTTTTGTGGCATTCAGATGAGACTTCTAATTCTCAGGATATCACCATGCAGGTTATTTTTCTGACAACAGTTTAGCCTGTATTTCAATGAGCAAATTCAGGTTTAAGTAAACCAGATCAGGTAACTTTGCCATGAAGATGCTCATTGAAACATAGGCAAAACAGTTGTCAGAAAAACAACTTATATGAGGACATCCCAAGATGGAGAGTCTTACTCCCATCTTAATGTTTCATTAAATCCATTGTGTAGACTTTACAAATAGATAATGAAATTATGCATGTTAATTTTTTAAAAAGCATAATATTTCTCACAAATGCTTTGGTGAAAGGCGAAAAACAGATATTGAAATGGGGAATGGCTGTTTTAGGTTATTCCAGTTATCATTACTAACTGATAAAATCTAAAATAAGAATATTCAATTTAAACCAAAAGAAGGCTTAAAATACAACAAGAATAATAAAAGATCTAGTCTGAGTCACTAAATAAATAATATTAAATATATTAATAAAAAATTCTAAAAACCATGATATAATTACCATATTTTTTTGCAAATTTTCAAACCATTTTAAATGGCCCTTCTGTTATTTTAAAAACAATTTTAAAAAATTAACCCAGTTTTTCCAAAAAACCTTAGTAATACTGCAAGAGTTAATCTCCAATGGTTATATTACACCAGAAAGAAGAAAAAGTGAAGTGTCAGCACAGTCCTTAGCTCTCCTTACCTTGTTCCTGCAACACCTTCCCTCCCAGTCTTACTTCCATCCAAGGAATGTCAGCATCAAAATCATACTTAATATCAACTTCTTCTTCAGGGGGTATATTTATTTCTGCATTTTCCGAAGGATCCTGCAAGATCAAAGAAAAAATATCACAGATTTTCAGGATGTAATGAAAAATTTTTTTGCTAGACATGGTTTTTTTGAAGATAAAAAAATTGTTAACTTGTTTGCAACATAATAAATATTTTAGCTGATAACTCAAGAAAAAAATCCCCTAAGTGATTACTTGCTCGATTCTATCCTTTTGTTGATAATCCAAAAAAGACCACTGTAGATGTACAGTATTTCACACTTATTGTTCCGTAGCATTCACATGTGAATGTGAAGTTTACCTTATTTGGAAAGGAACCAAAACTTATCACAAAACGTTTTCTGGCCAGATTCTATCCTTACATTTATTAATCAGTCCATATACTCTTTCTCTCATATTTTCCAAAACCTTTTGGTAATTCTGCAAACATTTTCTACCCCTACCACCTTATTTAACTTAATTGGCTTTAAAGCCCCTTCTATGCCAACATCAGATATGCCTGGACCTTAGCTATCTTCCTCACTGTAAGCTTACTTTTTCACGCATAAACATGGATACCTTAGGTCTTAACCATTCAGTTCTTTTATATTCTTTCCAAATTTCTTGGATATTTTCTGTCTTAGCGTTCTCTATCTAAGTCAAGTTTCCTTACTGTGTTACCATGTTGGCCTAAGTTCTTTAACAAACAGTTTGTCACATAATTCCTTTAAATTCTCTTGCATCTTTTCTGTCAGCCATAATCATGCTCAATTTATCCCTGATTGTTTCAATAGATCTTTTATTCTTACTTTCTGATAATGATTTAACCTGCTGAATACTACTTAAATGTTGCCCATCTTCTGTAAACTTACCATGTACTTGTACAATCCTGAGAACCCTTATTTTATAAGATCCCAAAAATTCAGAAAACCAATAACCTCCGAACAGAATGTGAAGAGTCAACGCCAGCCACACTCTTATAAATGGGCAAAGGATGGATGAGGGAAATTAGAGAGGATATAAGCAGTAAATCTTTAAAAATATACAAATAACTGAATAAAACCAATAAGAAACAAAACAAAAAACTAAAAAGAAATTGAAATAAATCCATACCATAAATGGTTAGTACAATTAAATGGCAGACTGCAAATTAATCACATACTTTCTAGCAATCACATTCAATCAGGGCTTACAAGAAGTTCCCTCTATACCAGTGACCTATAAGTCATTTTTAAACAAATAATAAAAACAAAAAAAATACAAACTGTCTAGCTTGGATATACTTAGCAGCATTGATCCTTGCTTGCCACATATACTTATACTATCAGGGCTTACAAGAGGTTTTCCTATGCATCCGGGGCATACTAATCACTCATCTTCAAATAAAATTACCAAACATAATAAATGAAAAATAATCATGCACTCTGTACCTTCTGTAGATGTACTCAATCACATTAATCCTTGATAGTCTTAAGCACTCACATTCAATCAGGGCTTAAAAGAGGTTCCCTCTGCACCAGTGGCTAATCAGTCATATGTAATATAATTATAAAGGCAAAATAAATACAAACTCTATAGCATGAATGTATTAATCAGCATCGATCGTTGCTTGTCGCATGTACTCACTAATCACATATAATGAAATGAAATTAAAAATTATAAAAAATGAAAAATAATTACCTCCCCTCTAGCTTGGATGTACTATATTGCAGTGATCCTTGCTTGTCTCAAGCACTCACATTAGATCAGGGCTTACAAGAGGTTTACTCTGCACCAGTGGCCCATTAGTCGGAAGTAATATAATAATAAAAACAAAATAATTACAAATTATTTGGCTTGGATATATTATGCACCATCGATCCTTGCTAGTCTCAAGCAATCATACTCTATTGAGGCTTACAAGAGGTTTCCCTCTGCGCCAGTGGCCCACCAATCACTCACTTGCTTGGCTATGCAAAGATGCCTTAACCCTTGAGAAACTTACTCAATCACCCACAGGTTTACAGTGGAATCTCTTCTGATGTAACGTAATGTGACTTGACCTTTGTGAAAGGGTAAGAAAAGTGCCGGGAAGCTCTTGCAGAGTAATACCATAACCATTAAGCATAGAAAAATGTTGAAAGACCTCAATTTTTGAAGGGACTTTGTAAAATGCAGTGAATGCATATGCCAATCTATTTATGGGTTAACATTAACATAAGTTTTCTCATCAAAGAAACACTCAAACTGTACTGTCGTAGTAGTAGTAGTTTTGAGGGGAGGCGACCGACAGCTAAGGTCATTTGCGCAATAGGGGATAGGCAGGAAAGGATGAAGGGTGGAGAGAAACCCGGCGTCAGCATTAGCCTACTATTTACGAAAGGCGCCAAGGGGTCCGCAGTTTAACGTCCCATCCGACGGACAGCGTACTCACTCAAAGTGCCCTCCACGAAGCACCTCAAGTAGGGATCGAGATACCTCTGAAAAATATTAAACACCGCCGGGATTTGAACCCGCGCCCTCAGGGTGGGAAGCCAGTACATTAGCCCCCGCACCATCTTGATCTCCACTGTACTGTCATGTCTTTTTCTTCTTCTTCTTTTCCAGAATCTTTCAATTCATCTATATCTGACTCTAATATAACTTTCCAAGCTATCAACATTCACCCCTAGAAAAATAATTTCAACTCAGTCTGAATGAAACTTACCAACTATCAACAATAACTTTATCTCCAACTGTGGCCTCTGTTCACATGCAAAGTCCTTCATCTCCTTCTGACTCTGTCTGTGGCTTCTGTTTTTACAGGAACACTCCCCTCCAATAAAAATACACCAACCAGCTACTTTACTGTCTCAGAAAAAGTGATTACCCTGAAAAACTGCTGAACACTAAAATTCTCAAACCTTCAACCCAACACACTTCTCTTTTTGAACCAAACTGCCTGAAAAGCCCTCACCTTATCATCACTTCTTTGTCCAAATACCATAAAATTAAACAATCTTTGAACTTAGCCATTACTGTAACTTCTGCCCTGCTCAGTATGTCAGTCAATTAAACATCACCCTTTCCCTCTTCATCATAACCAATACTATTTTACCAAAACCATCATGATCCTTAACTATCCCATCCTTAATCAACCTGCTTCCCACTACCAATTTTTGAAGACCACTTCTCTGTTAAGGTGATTAAAAACCTTAAAAAAACTGTCAAGCAACAGACAGATAGATCTGAGAGATCGCACATATATGAGTGCTCCTGTCATTAAAGGCCTTTCAGCCTAAGCATTGCATCGAATACCCGGCTACAAATAATAAATTCATGTTTCAGGGAAAGAACAAATAATATGATTTCTACGTAGAGATGCTAAAGAGAATAAAGAAGGGAATAACTAAGTCATCCCAGCAAACACCTAGCATCACCACAACTCTGACTTACCTGAACAGTCCTTACTTTGCACAAGCAGTCTATTTCCTGTTCTGAAAATTAAATCCTGCCCTAATTTTCACATAAACCTAATACATGTCATGCTACATAAAAGCCATTATCTATCCTGACACTTTAATTTGCAATAGAATCCTGGGCATATCTTATCTCCTCTTAAAAAACTGACAAATCACTACATTTACCTATTTGAATACACCACCTCTATCATGAGCAGTAATTCAATGCTTTTGCCATTTTCATTTGAATGGAATTGCATATGCAGACCATTGCAATCATCTTATACAACAAAAAGCAGTAGTCTTGTTTATATACACTACTACCATTAAGTAAATAGCATGATATTTACAGCAAATTTACAGTAGATGCAGATTGCTGGTTGGCGCACAAAACCGATGTCCTGCTTTTTCCACAACTTAGAGAGCACTGAAACTGGTTTTGAAGCATAGCTTAGAGTCCTTCCTACTTACCAACAGTGACTCAATTCTACTCCTTTCAATAGGAGTGGCATGGGAAATGTGATTGCATCACTTTTGGAATACACCCTGTATATATATGGAAGAACGTTTAAAGCAGACTCATCCTGCGTCTTATCGACCGAGGGTATTATGGCTATAAATTTGACCCCATATACAAGATCTGGGAGACAAGGTTTATATAAGCGATCTTTGCCCAATCAGTCTGAGAAAATTGAAGTGTTCATTACATCTGTCGATGATAACACTACTTTGAGCCGGAAGAGACAATTTGATCAAAAGTGCAGATTGATAATTATGCTCCTGAAATGAATAGATGCACTCACCAAATGACTTGAATCTTCATTTTCAGACCAATGATAATCACCTTCCTGTATTGATGAGCCAGTCTCAATTTTCAGAGGATCAGAGCATCCAGTGGTAGTGTCAATTTCTTCTTTGACAATGATCATGTCATCTTGCACATCCACCTCACTGCCATCGACAGCATCACTGGCAATGGTCTCATCTTCAATCTCCTTCTTGATCTCACCAGGAAACTAATTCAAAGCATATAAACAATATGATTTAATAATTGTATATGATAAACATTTCAAAATAAGTGATTCAGGGCAAAACATCTTTTTGGCCTAACTTTGTTATGTAATTCCTACTTGAAAATAATTTTGGAATCCATTATTTCACAAAACAAATAACAATTATGACTTCAGGTGCTTCAAATGCATGCATCTACCATTCATTCAATGGCATAAAAATTATCAAATGATGGTTCACCATTTCAGTGTAGGTTTTTGAAAGGACAGAGCCATTGAAACCTATTGCACTTAAACTTTCAAGACACTACAATATTAATTGTGAAATATAATTGGTTATGATTGCAATGGATAACAGTTCAATTCACTCACCCGAATATTCACTTCATTGCAATTGTTAAAGGCCATAAAATTCATTCCATGGACTGGTGAATATGGGTTCTTCATCTCAACTGATGATGTTCCCACGGAATGTACAGCAAATTCCACGGTACTACTTGAAGCCCACACTTTGTTTGATGTACCATCAACCATATGCTCTTCAGGATTCTTATTGTCTTGGGTCAGGACATCACTCACCTCCTTATAAACAATAAAAACTAATCAAATTCAGTCGGTTTGGTAGGTGATGGTAGCATTCACCCAATACTAAGTCCTTCATGACAATATGTTAAATTCACCTATTACCGTGGACCCCATTAAGAAGTATAAGGGAATCGAACCCAACCCTACTGTTTAGTAGTGTGAAAATGTCAAATAGGAATGGATCTTGAATGATTTGAGTTATTTTATGCATGGATATGACAGGGCATAAAGAAAGGATGTTCCAAAAATGATCGCATTTACTTTGACATGGAGTGCAGTTATGATCAGTGCGGGAACATGGTCATTGAAGATGCAAGATGATTGAAATAAAAGATAGGATGCTTTTGCATATGTCGGTTTGGGAGTGGTGAAATGGACAGTAATTTAAACAAAATCACTTTTCCAAGCTTACATACTCAAATAGTGCACATTTTTGCCACAAATCATAATGCCTGTGATTGATAACAAAGTTATCAATCACAGGCATTATGAGATACGGAAATGAATTCTGCAGCATATAATTCAACACAGATGCAACAAAATATATTCTTTTGGGGCAAGATATGATTTTGTTACATCTTTCAAATGAATGGATGCAACTGACCTCTTGTCGATTAGTTAACCAGCCTTCCGTCACAGGATTGAACCCCTTTTGGATACGATTGTAGTAAACAAACAGACACTCTGCACACCGATTCTTAAATAGCCGGAATTCCGTAAGCTTCTCGATGCAGGTCGAACAAATCAACCAGGGATAATTTGCATCCTCCACAACCTGATAAAATACATCAAAACATTATTTTGACATTATAATGCTGAAATCTACTCTTGTCTACTAATCACTATAGTTTTCCCCAATACCTTACGTATTCCATGAACTAATTGCTTTTAAGTACAACGAAGATCTTCAAAAAGTAATTTAGAAAGGACATCACACATACAATTAACTTACTTTTACATTTATCAAATCCTCTATAGTGTTTTCCAACATAAATTCCGATTTATTATTCTTATCGAAAATCTTTATCAGAACCCCACCACTGTTTAAACACAATCTGCATACCACAAAATCAATTTTATCACACATTATGAACGTTTTAGATTACGTCGGATGGTTGACCGGAGAATATAACGTTAAATATATAAACATCTGTCAAAAATAACGTGAAATAGTTCGATTATTCACACAATACAACATCACAAGTGCTACGACAACTTGCGATTGGCATTTCATTCTTCTTATTTTTCTCCTCAACACATCAGTTCATGCGCAAGAGCCAAAGGGTCGATAAATATGACCGACTCTTTGGAGGAAGAGGATCACAATTCCGCACATTACACAAGTAGACGAATCCCACCCGGTGAATCACGTCTAATCCAGTAAGAGAGTAAATAAAAGGCGGATTTGGTGTTTGTCTAAATAGATTTGAGCAGGATGGAGTGTCACAGGTATTTTCTGAAGAACGTAACGCTAAATATATGTTAACATCGTTCACAATTTACGTGAATTAGTGTTCAAAATTGATATAAACAACCTTAGTAAACAAAATATCTTCCCATCTGGGCACTTGCGTTTGGTTCCTCATCTGATCATTTTATTTCCGAAGTATTTCTCGTAAATCAAAGGATTGATAGGAGAAGAGTCGACCTTAATATGGGTCAGAACATATGAAATTATTTGGGAATTATTTGACGTATCAAGTAACAGGGACAGTTAAAATTACCTTTAGCTTATTTTGAGATCTTAATTATCTGATTAACCATAACAAACTATGTTTAATTTTAACTTGAAATCGATTCACATCGTCAGAAAAAGATTCAGTTCGTCAAAGTCCCGTTCCTTTGGGTCGAAGAATCATTTTGATGTTTATTCAGGTAGGAAGAGAATTAAAAGACGGTTAGATGGAACTTATTTGTAACACACTATATGTCTACAACGCACAATAACTTTCGCTTTTATAAATACTGGGTTATTCTTACCCTTAGCAATCATAAGCAAAACGTATCTGAATCTTTTGATCCAGGTCTTTCAAATGAATGATCGGAACATATTAGACCTTTTTAGTTTTTTCGATTTGTATATTTTACCAAAGAATGCCCGTCATTCTTCACTAACTGATAAAATTATATAAAACAGATCCATTTTTCCTCCCCTTAATTACTAGATTACATTCAAATACCCAGACATATATCTGATCGGATTAAGATCCGTTTTTCCATATCACTCAATTCCATCGCATTTTAAAGAGAAATTCTCAAAACAGAGTGACAGATGAAGAACGGAATGCAAGTGTCCAGCTGTTGAGTTGTTTACTTTGAGTTATCGGCTGTTTTAATAAACTTTAGTTCTATTTCAAGTAAGCTGTGACATATTGCAGAATTATTTTTGGTAAGATTGTAAAGTAAATCATTCGGAGTAGTCTAAAACTTTCATAATGTACGATAAAGCCGAATTTGAGGTGTGCAGATTGTGTTTAAACGGTCGTGGACTGTTGATCAATGTTTTCGGCGAGAATAGTAAATTACAAATCATGCTGCAAAAGACAATAAGAGATTTAATAGATTTCAAAGTAAATTTAGTTGTATGTGTTCAGCGCTTAGAATGTTATATGTGTAAAAAATCTTATATGAGATAGAAAGTCGTTTGTATGTCGCGTACACTCTTTTGTAAAATAATGGTGATAATAAGACCAGAATATTTAGTGCGTTATTTGGTGAATATCTGCTTATGAAATATTTAATCAGGTTGTTCAGGATGCCATTTATCCCTGGTTGGTGTGTTCTTTCTGCATGGAGTTACTGACTGAATACCGGCTATTTAAGCGTCGATGTGGCGAGTGTTTGTCTGTTTTCTATGATCGCATGAAAAAGGGGTGCAATTTTACGACGAAGGACTTGATAACCAATCGAGAAGAGGTCAGTTGTATTTATTAAATTGAACTATATCAACAACGAATACTATATTCCTCTGCGAAAACGAATCTGCGGGAAAAGATTTTTGTCATCACCAAGGTCATGATAAATGCCAGTTATAATTAATTGTTGAGAAGATACCCAATCCTAAAAAGTGGTAAAATGAAAGTTTCTAAATTTTATATTCTAGGAAAATTTGTCACAAGAGATAATTTTCCTCGTTTTAAAAAGTTTAAGAAAAATCGGAAATGTATTCTATAAATTTAATGCATTAAATCGAACAATATCAAAAACGAATTATTATTATTAAAAATACACATGTGCAAATAGACATTGTCAGGTGGCACACAAGTCCCAAATAATTGCAAAAGATAATACATTAAACCAGACAAAAAATGCAAATCTCTTTAACCAAACACGTGAATCCCCATCCCATTTACAACCATTAATCAGCAAGAAAAAAAAGATGCATTAAAAAAAATTTTTGCTTTAACATATAATAACATACAGCACACATAAATCAAATTTTTACATATATGCCTTACGTCTATTCTTAAAAGTATACACTCTGTTAGGAAAGGGCTCGATTAATTTTGCAAGTAAGTTGTTCCATTCAACAAATGATCTATTTAAAAAGAAAATTTTTTTTTATTTGTTCTCTGTGCCCGGCATTTTATCTTAAATTTGTGATCATTTCTGCCTATAAAATTTGGGTTCCCCGCCTCTTTCCTAAGATCTGCCCAAGCTTTCTCCCCCTTCAAAATTCGGAACATTCCACAAAGTCTGCTTACTTTTCTTCTAGATTCTAGAGGTTCCCAGCCCAGCGTTTCTAGCATGTCAGACACACTCTCCATCCTCCCATGCTTCCCCAGTACATATCGGGCAGCCTTCCTTTGCACCTTTTCCAGTTTTTTAATATGACCTTCTTCATGAGGGTCCTATACAAGAGAAGCGTACTCTAAAATTGGTCTTACTAGGGTCTGATACGCCTTCTCCTTGGTTGCTCTAACACTCCCTTTGAGGTTTCTCATTACCCAATGAAGAGTTTTGAAAGCTTTCTTATAGATGTACTCCACATTTAGCCCCCATTCTAAGTCCTTAGTTAAATATACACCTAAGTATTTTCAAATATCACTTCTAGGAATGACATTTTCTGAAAATTTATATTCCCTATTGTTTCCATTTACCTTATTGCTAAAAGTGATGGATTTGCATTTGCTAATATTAATATCCATCCCATTTTTTGTCACCCAATCTGCCATTTTATTAATGTCCCTTTGAAGTTTGTCACGGTCTCTGTCATATCCGACTTTCCTGTAGATAATACAATCATCTGCAAAAAGTCTTATCTGAGAATTAATATTTATTGGGAGATCATTTATATATATTAAAAACAAGAGCGGGCCAAGTACGCTTCCTTGTGGGACTCCCGATGTTACCCTTGTTTTTTCAGAATACACTTCTCCTAATTTGACCCTTTGTATTCGACCTTCCATGAAATTTCTGACCCAAGAGATTACTCTTCCATCTGTGTGTAGTGGCAATTGGCCCATCTTAAGCATTAAGCGATCGTGGTCAACTTTGTCAAAGGCTTTTGACAGGTCGACTATTATAGCATCCACCTCTATTCCCGCATCCATAGAGTCGAACATTTCTTGGCAGAACCCTAATAGCTGAGTTTAATACAGCTTTGAGCTAGAAGGAATCTTTCATTGCATCTTCTCTGGAATGGATTTGGAAATGTTTTCTTGAATATAATAAGTAATCATACTGATAACCTTCTGAGTCACCTGGAATAACTTTTCCTTGTATTCGAATGCCTTTTTTGGTTTTGGTTAGTCAATGCCAAGTTTGTTGATGACTATCCGCTGTCTCTCTCCAGCAGAACTCAATTTCTTTCTCCCTACAGGCATTAGTGGTGCATAAACCATAGTCTCCCTCCTCATCACCATCTCTTCCATTGCACTGTACAGCATATCTCTCTGCAGTCACTCTCAAGGGTTTCACTGCAGTAAAACACACCCTATTATGTCTTCTATGTGATGGTATATTATGTCAATTTATTCCTCCTTATGATTGCTCCGAGGCATTAAGACCTGATCGATAATCAAGTCTGTCAGTTCTGTGTACTTCTACTAATACTATTCTATCTTTTGCTAGGTCGATGTTGATTAGGTTTATATTTACTTTTTCATTTCATAATTTTGCCACCCTGATATTTAATTTCACATATTTGGTGGTGTAATATGTCCATCAATGACATACCCTCATACTAAAGGTTTTTCCGATGAATTAAGAAGGGTTTTATTAAATGTTATCTAGGCAGAATGTTTCTTCTCGTTTAGAATGGGATTAAGGAGATAGTTTCAGTGCATCTCCCTTAATACCATAATATTCTAGCTTTGTTAGTAATATTGAATGATTAACACAGTCGAAGGCCTTACTAAGATCACATAGTGTCACTGAGACTGATTCCTTTTCTTCAAATGCATTAATGACATAATTAACTATGGACTCTACTGCCAAAATTGTAGATTTTCCAGATCGAAAGCCGTACTGGGATTTGGAAAAGATTATTTAACTCAAAAAAATTACATATTTGATCTTTCATAATAGCTTCAAAAATTATACCAAAAACGGGGACTATGGAAACGGGGCAGTAGTTAGCTAAAGCATCTTTATCACCTTAATTATAGACAGGTACTGTTTTGGAATATTTAAGAGCTGTTGGAAAATCTTCTGTCTCAAAACATAAATTGTCTAACATTGCTAATGGTTCCGCAATGAGCACAATAATGTCCTTTATTAGGGAGTTAGAAAGACCATAAATATCCTTACTGTTGGATTTTTTAAATTTTTTAACAGTCGATATAATATCAAATGGAGTAACAAAATTCCATTTAAAATTTAAATTATTTGGAGGAAGATTTTGCAGCATATTACCAATATTGGCAGCATCAACTTTTCGAGAGAACAAATTTTCTTCAACACCTTTTAAGAAAAAATTATTTACAGCATCTGGGGTGAAAGGAAGATTTTCTTTTCCATTACCATGACCAACTTCTTGATTAATTACACTCCATGCTGGCTTTTGTTTATTTTTTACATTCTATATAAAATCCTTGTAAGCATTATTTTTTGCACACCTAACTAAATTATAATAATCTCTTTTGTATTTCATGTAAGCCTTTTTGTCATGCTGGCCTCCACTGGTTTTGTAAGAGTGGTAGTAACTAAGTAAATCATTTCTAAGAGCTAATAACTCCACAGTGTACCAGAGATTTTTTGTATTTTTAGTGGGGAAAAGTTTAGAATTTTTTTAGGAAAGCATTGCTCAAAAATGCAAAAACTTATACTGTACAGTTGAGGACCATAATTGGTAATTACATTATCTAGGCAGGCTATCTATCTAGGCATTATCTATACATATGACATTCCATATATTGCTCCTTTCAGATATTGATCCTTAAAAATTTGTTGTATTTGTATGGCTTTTCCCCAGCAAGGGTCAACATATGATACTTAAGGTGTCATTTCTCATGAAATTCTTTTAATTTTTTTTAGAATGATATGTAATCTAATATATAGAGGGCTTCATGAGTCCTTACCTCTATTTTGGTGGCTCAATTGGTATTCTAGGATGGTTATAGAACATCACTGTTCCAAGGAATGGTTGTTTGGTTGTAAAAAGATTGGAAAAAAGAGAGTAAGTTAGAATACAGGGGTAAGGGAGCTTTTTTATTCAATTGAACAAGTTGGTAATGCATTCAATTGCATAAAATGAAGAGCATGACAGCAAGTTCTTGACAATCACAAAAGATTTGCTCTCTCACTTTCGGCTGTCTACGGATTTATAACAATACAGTTACCCTTTGCGAACACCCCATAAATCTATGCAATTTACTCCATAGCAAGGCATGTCTAAAAAATCTCAAGCCATTAAACCATTTCACCCAGCATCACAAATTACAGAAAAAAGCCACACATCTGATATAGGATTCAACCTTTGTATCACCTTTTTCCTGGGATCCAATAGACTTAAATCCTTTCTGAAAGATCTATTGCCTATTTCACATGGCAATGATGGCACCTCATTTTCAAAGCCCCCATGTTCATCTCTCATCTATAGATGACCTATCAATTAAAAAGCCTTGTGAGTTCAACTAATCAGTTTTTATGCTCCCTCCCTAATAAATGTTCTCATATTTTCTCTACTTGCAACCAATCTCAATGAATACATGTCAGCTAAGTAGATCTAAACCTCTCATCCCACAACCTCTTATTGCCTCCTCATGTTGTTCCAATGCTTATTTCCCCTCAAAAGGGCCTGGGACTGGTGAGTGGCATAGGGATGGGTTGGTGATTTTAGGATTGGATTGGTTTATTTGAGACATAAGTTTATTGAGCATTTGGGAGTTATAAAGGGGCATTTGGGGAAAAGATAGGAGTTGATTTATGTTTTGCCGTAAGAAAATGAGTTTTTTAATGTTGATCTATCAATATTTGTCACTGCCTGGTACCTGATTTAGTCTTGGTAAATTTATAATTCTGCTTTTCTTGATTTAGAAACATGGTCATTGAAGCAAAATGAGAGACCTGATTTGGTTGCTTTTTAATGGTGGGTTTGGAGAAAATGATGTTGACAGAAAGAAAAACAAATTAGGAAGTGCTAATAAAGTAGTCGGGCCGAACTGCTGGAACAAACATAAAGGAGGAAGGAATGATGGATCAAGAGTTCTTCGTATTCATATGTTATTAAAAGCAAAGCACCTGCAAAATAGCTTGCTTACAGACTAAACCATAAACTATTGATTGTCCTTATACCATAAATAATGTTCAGAAAATTGGATTAAATATTAGCCAAATGTTTGAAATGACATTAACACAGTACCTACAAATACAAGATACATATGATTTCATTTTTGCATCACTGATGGTATGCCCAAAAACTGTTCTCAACCACTAAAGGGGAAATACTGAGTGCAGTGAAAGAGATTTTGCTGAGGCAAAGGTAAAACATTAATAATTCTTGATTAATAATTTCTCCTGAGAGATATCAACATCAAACTTTTTCCTTAATATACAATTTCTCATTGGGCAGGTGTAATTTGCCATCTTTCAAAGGCTCCTGTAAGAAAAAAGACCAACATTTCACATGCAGCAATTTCTAAATAATTCCATTCAATTAAAAATATAAATGGAAGAGTTTACATTCTACTAACCATTACTGCAAGAACAATAATAAGTGCAGTCCTTAAGGGCCAAAAAAAATAAGAGGTTTTAAAAAAAGATAGGTTTAGGGAGATATTTCAAATTTAAATAGCAAATTGAAACCTTAAGAAGCATTGGTTTCAAAGCACAGATGGCTAATAGGCAAACATAAAAATGCACACTCCTTAAATTTATAATTTCCCCATTGCCAAACAAAGTACGGTCAACTTTTGGAATTGATTTGACCTCTGACTAATCTACACACCTTAATGAAGCATCAAAGGATTAACTAGAAGGGTAGATTTGGTCATTGACAATGATCAAGCAATCTCCAGCATTCAAAGCACTGCTGTCAATATTTTTAGGAACAATTCATTCCTTATCAGTCTCTCTTGAACTCCCTTGGAAACTAATGCAGAACATACTTACTTTAGAATTCAATAAAGGCAGATGATATACTCATTTCTGCGGTTGCAGTATAGCTGTCATCCCTCTCAACTGTTGCTGGTCAATCCATATGTTTAATAGATTCCATAGAAATGCTGAATGCCTAAACTTGCATTAGGTACCATCAACAAAATGTGTTTCTTGCCTTTCTGTACCCTTCTTTCTTGGTTCAACACATTACTCTTTTCCTTATAATCCCTTTAATGCAGTAAGCAACAGAGAGGTTGTTAAGCAGTTAATGTCAGAGTTAAACCTATACCAAGCCTTACACAGTGTGTGAGTGCTGGAAATGACACTAGTACAGGTGATGCTAGGAAATACTAATAAAGCATATATAAAGATTTTGAATGAAGAGCAGATATAATTTCAGTTCTTCAGTTGGATAAAAGACCAAGGATATTCGGTAAGATATATGTCATGGGTACAATGAGCACAAGAGGGATGAATGCTTAGCTGGGGTTGAGATGTGACTGGGTCTGTGTGCTGTATAGTGTATAGTATCCGCCGTCACTTTGTGGAAACGATTTATAATGAATAAGAAATACTTAGTTTTTCCACACAAACTTTATTTTTACGACCAGGTTTCGATGAGGATGGTCATCATCAGGTAATTATTTCAGAAATATACACACATATATATACCCTTGCAATGCTTGAAAATATGAGGTGAAGGAGTAAGGGACAGAGTTATTGGTCAGTATGGCTAGGGGAGGGAGGGATTACGGGGTGTAATTTGGTCGGAGGGAGGGTGGGGATGGTTAGTCCTTTGGGCAGGCAGGTAGAAAGAGGAAGGAGAACGGGGGGGGGGGTCCCCCTTGTTCTCTGGGCTGTTGGAGGGTAACGGTTGATGTGGGAGTGAAAGGTCGAGGAGAGGAGATCTGAAGGTGTATAATACGTCGTTAACTACATTGCACTTGGTCCTTTCACTCTTGATGATCTCCATCTGTTCGAGCGCGTCCATCCGGGGTCCTTTTCTTTCCACATACATAATTTCCAGCTTAAAATCACTAGAATGTCCGTTATCTAAAAGATGTTTTGAAAATTGGGACGCACCATTTTTGTTTCTGAAGGAGGCTTGGTGTTCCTTGAGCCTTTCCTTGAATTTCCTTCCCGTTTGCCCCACGTATTCATTCATTCATTCATTGGGTCTGTGTGGGTCAAAGTGCCTCGTCATGGATTGTGCCTAGGGTAACACCTTATCGCACACAACCAAATTGCAATAACAAATGATAAATGGTAAATGCAAAGCATAATCTTGCAAAGAGAGAGAATTTGTAATTAGAACTTCACAAAGCTATTGCAAAACAAACAAAAAAAATTAATCAATGAATGCCAGGTATGTATTACCACACAAAAAAAGAATACTGTTATGCAATAACACAGCAGGAACTACAAAGTAACATCAGATAACATGCAAGAGAGAGAAGAAAATTGAAATGCCCCTAAGTCTCAAAGTCAGCTAAAAGTTTTGGAAAACGCACTCTTCTCTGTAATTGTCTAGGTTGTGGTAGTACGGGAAACTGCTGAAGAATGGTAAGATTAGTCACCATAGGCATGGTAACAGTAGTGCGATATGACAGTAATCATGGAGTTTTATCAAACTAGGTACAAGAAACATCATCATTAACAATGTATGCTGGTTTGACTTGGTCAATTGCCACAGATACCTTGCTGCCCTGAATTTTCAGCTTAAATGTCTTGCGATCATGCTGGATTACTCAAAATGGCCCATCATAAGGAGGAACTAACAATAAATGGAGCATATCATTTCTCAGAAATACATGGTAAACAGCTTCCAGATCTTTAACACAAAAATGTTGTGGGCTCCATGCCAGGAAATTGGCTGTGGCTGGAGTTGGCGGAGGCGCTACCACAGGATGGTGACAAAAACTACAGTAACAGTAATGGCACTATTGGAAGGGGAAAAGAATTCACCAGGAAGCCAAAGTTTTGGCCATATCCAAATTCTCCAAAGCCAGTGTTTGGCCATAAATGACCTCTGCAGGCATTGCCTGAGTATCTTCTTTAAATGTGGACCTCAGACCCATGAGAACAACAGGTAGGGCATTGGTCCATTAGTTACCACCATAGCAATGGATAGCTGCCTTCAACTGGTGGTGAGGGCAGTCCAGCATCTTATTGGCTGCAGGGTGTAGGTGGATGGCTGCAGGTGCTTTGCTCCCATCAACTACATCAGCTACCGGAACAAGTTACTCTGAAATTGCTACCCCTGGTAAGTGGTAATGCAAATGGGAGTTCTAAAACATAAAATCTACTCCTGGAAAAGTGTCCTTATGGCAGTTTCTGCAGTGGTGTCTTGAATTGGGAAAGCTTCAGGCCACTGGCTGAAGTGGTCAATACATGTCATTATGTAGCAAAGACCATGGCTGCATGGAAGAGGCCTAACAAAATATATGTGAATGTGCATACATTTGGCACTGGCAATGAGAAAAACAACAGTGGGGGACAAAAGATGTCTCATGATTTTACTCCTTTATAAACACGAGCATTCACAACAGTATCTCCTCATGGAAGGCCAAACAAAGTGCTCAGCTACTAGGCGGACAGTCTGTCAAATGCCAGGGTATGGTAATCAATGCATGCTGAGGAATACTTGTTTATGGAAAGGCTCAGTGAACACTGGCATGGCTGAGGAAGTGGATATATCACATATAAGAGGATTTGATAAACCAGGAAAAGCAACTTTTTTCAGAATAAATGAGGAATTCTGATGGGAATTGACAAGGTCATGATCAGACTCTGGAGACGTAGCTAGTGCAGAGTAATCTATGATGGCAGAAATGCTATGAATGCCAGAGAAGTTGTCTGCTATAATATTATCTTTACCTGCTACATAAATGATGTTTGTGGTAAATTGGGTTATTAAGTCTGAATGCCTAAACTGCTGGAAAGAACACTGCTCATGCCTCTAGGAAAATGTAAAAGAAAGGGGTTTATGGTTGGTGAAGGTTTGTCCTTCTACCATATGCCGGAACTGGATCACTGCCTTATGAACTACTAAAAGTTCCCTGTAAAAAGGGCTATACGACCTTTCAGCATCACTCAGTTTCTTGATCCAGAAACCAAGAGGCTGATATCTTATGGAAGTGAGTTGTTGAAGGACAGCACCAACCAAAAACTCCAAAGTGTCTCTGAAAAAGGTCAGAGGAAAGAGATGTTTGGATGAGATAAAAGACAGTATTGCACAGAGCCTCTGTGCAGAATAGAAATGAAGTCTCTAATGCTGGTGTCCAGCTGATGGAGTCCTTGCTGTTTACCTTACCTGCAAGAAGGTTGCTAAGGGGATCCTATTTGCCGCGTAAGGGATAAAATGGTGGTAATAATTTATCATCCCTAAAAATTGCCACAGCTGGTGTATGGTAGCTGGTAGGGGAAAATCATGCATAGAAATTAACCTTCTCGGTGAGTGGCTAATTTCCTTCCACAATTACCGTACATCCTAGAAACAGTATCTCATTCACGCTAATAACAGACTTTGAGGGATTAATAACCATGCCGTGATCTCTCAAGCGGCCAAATATTGTCCGTAGATGCTGCTCATGCTCCAAAGAATTAAGTGATGCAACAGCAATATCATCTATGTGTTAATATGCATAAGGTAATCCCTTTAACACGTCATCTATAAACCTCTGAAAGGTCTGCACAATTTTTCAAAGGCCGAGTGTCATAAATAGAAACTCAAAAAGGCCAACAGGCATTATTATTGCAGTTTTGGGAATATCTGCAGGGTTGACAGGTATTGGTGGAATGCACAAACTAAATCAATTTTTGAAAAATGATAAAGCCACAATACTCCTGTGCAAAATGATATGCAGTACTGGGTAATGATCAGGCACGGTTCTGGAATTCAGCAAGTGGTAATTGCTACACGGGCTCAATTTGGTGCTCTTCTTTTGCACCAGGTGTAAGGCAGAGAACCAAGAGTTAGATGACCTCCATGCAGAACCTATCAGAAGCATCAGCTCAAATTCTTCCCCCTTCTACATTAATTTGCATCGTCTATTATTCTGGATTCCATGGCAATGGCGATTCCCAAAACATGGGGATGAGATAATAATATGCCACTCCTAAATACTAAATGACCGCACATTTGGACTTGACCTTTGCTGGGAGAGGCGATAGTGCCCTTAAACAATACAGTCGTCCAAAACTCAACAAAATGTTTACAAGCAATATCCAAATGTAGACCAAAGTGACAAAGAAAATCTGCCCCTATTATTGGCTTCAGAACATCGCCAATGACAAACTTCATCAAAATACATTGCTAGAGGCCAAGGGAAAGGGATAGAGTGGCAGATCCATATGTGGTGAAGGCCGTGTCATTGGCAGAGAAAAGATTAAGGTCTGAATTCCCTCTACGCTCACAGAGCCAAATGATGGGATAGAGACAGAGACGGCACCAGTGTCTTTAAGGAATTGACACCAGACAAGGTGCCAATGACAAAAACATGGTTGGATAGGTCTAAGAATTAACCTGTTGCCTACAAGGACTGCCCAATATGTTTCCCTGCATCATACAAACAGGGAAGGGTAGACTTAGTGGCATTACTCCCAGGCAGTGGTACCAGCAGATGCCTTGATTGGAATGAATTGAGGGCTGGAGCCAGGTAAGTGGTTCGGCCTTGGCTGAGGGAATGGGGACGTGAGTGCATACCATGCTCTTTGGTTTGCACTGCCACTTGTTTAGAGAGGTTTTCTAACTTCTCTATCAGTGAACTATTAACTAGGTTAGGGGCCACTGCCACAAATAAATGAACAGCCACACACAGCATTATGTGATATAAGCATGCTTCTTTTTTCCGATTCTTATCCTATGCCCACCAATACTTTTCCAGAACAACACCTGGTATCCTGTCAAGAACCAGGAAGCTCAGGCCACCAGTAAAGGGGGAACAGAGATGTGTGTGAAAAAAATCCAACCCGGGTTTCCCGGTATGTATTCCTAATTTCTATTCCTTGAGTACTGGCTCTGCATTTATTAATTATTATTCCTTTACACCGCATGAATAAAGGAAATAAAATCCACATTAATAATGTTTCATTAAATTTCTATTCTTTCATTGGAAAAGCCTTTTCTAGAAGGCTATGTCCTAGATAAGCCCTGGCACTATATAATACTGAAAGAAAAACTCTGAATATTCTAGATACTAGATCATTGCACACTAAGGTTGGCAGAAATATAAATTGAAGATGTCAACTAAGCCATAGTTAATATAGACCAATGAATTGATTAAAAAAATGATAGTACAAGGACACATAAAAAACTTGCACCTTTATTATTGCCCATAATAATGGTTTCATGTTGAAAGAACATCAGAAAAAGCTAAATATGATATTATTAATTAGCTATTCATTCGTTTCGAAGATTCCGGTCAAAAGATTCATTGCTGTATTATTTACGATGTCAATATTACAAAAAAACCCATAAATATTTGGATGCATTAACTGTCGTAGGTATACGGTTGTCAGAATATATTATCCTTCAAGTGGGATGTGTTTCTATTGACATCCTTTTTAAATACAAGTCAAAATTATTCCTTCACCCATTAGACACGACTGCTGCTATAAAATTTTGAAATGTGATTATATATATATATATATATATATATATATATATATATATATATGTATATATATATATATATATATAATTGAATGGTTTGAAGTTAACGAATGATCAATTTATTATTTATTTGTAAATTTGACCACCATTAATTGCCTTTGAACAAACATAAAAATGTAAATTCTCTCTATGCGTCCCAGTTATTTTGTCATAGTTGGAAAGAAAATCTGTAATTTGGTATTAATGAACTTTTAATGCCCGTATCAAAATGTGGAAGGTCTGATATTCGGAGTTCCTCCGAAAATACGCAATGCATTTAGTATATCAACAAAAAAGTTCATTTTGAGAGTTTTACGCCGAAAAGAGTAATTACACAATTTTCACTTCCAGTAATTGTTCTTCGAAGAAATATTTTTCCCGAGAAAATATTTATGGAAACATAAAATCACTTTAACGGGATTAATATTGTTAGTTTACGTACAACATAAAATATACACAGATTAGGTAATGTTGGATTTAATGCCTCGCATTTCAAAACAGAATCCATTTTTTTAAATTTCTTGGCAGTGAAAAAGTATTATAAGTTCACAGAAATGACCACAATGTATTAAGTAGGAGTTTAAATAATTTTCGAATATTTAAAAATATTTAAATATGGTGATCACTTAGCGCCGAAATGAAACGAAATCGATTCTTGAACTCGCACTTAGTAATCGATTCAGGACGAACGACCCATGGATATGTAATCGGCCTTTTGAAAGTTACTGTTTTGGTGTAGTAAATGTTGACAGTGTGAAGTGCTCCAAAGATGCCTCGACACGAAAGTTTAAAGTGTAGATTATGTCTTAGCCGTGGTGGACGGTTCACAAATATTTTTTATGAAAACAACGATGCTGAGAAATTGGTGCGGGAAGCAATAGAAGAGTTGTTGGAATTGAAAGTAACATATCGGTTATCTGTTTACGTATTATTGATAATGATGCTTTTATAGTAAATTTACCACGAAATGTGCGATAGTGCCCTATTTTAGCTTAAAAAAGCCTTCAATTCATCCAGATTATGATTCGAGCGACATTGAGAGCGAATGTTTAAGGTTTAATACTTTGATAATTATGTTTTTATAGGTAGTCAGGGAAAGGAGCAACCCGTGGTTGCTGTGCTATAAATGCTTTAAATTGCTGACGGATTTCTACATGTTTAAGCAGCAGTGCCATGAAAACCACCATCGATTGAACAGGCAAAGGACAAAGAAACACGCGGAAAGAAAAAACCACCGCACAACGGTGAGTCGAGGCCAACTATGGTTGGTATTTTGTAATGTTAACAGGAATGTTTTGGATAACGTTATGCGTAAACGGAAGTAACTTAAATTGAATAATGAACATTTTTATTTTTAATAAGTGTTCTCCCTATTGAATGTAAGTTCTAAGGTCTTATTACCAAATGAATAAAACTTGCGTTTTTATAAAAATTTGGAATTAACTACGCTCCTAGTAACAGTTAAAGCAATTTTATTCTATATTTAATTGGAAATCTCAAGTGACAGTGTACTAAGAGCGAATTTTACTTAAAGCATGAAAATATTGTGAACCGAAAAGGATGATAATATACGAATGTCCCTGTGACATCCCCTATTAAAATATGATCTTGGAGTACTCCCTTGAATATTCTTTTGAATCGTAATTTTATTAGGTCATTCAATTTTAAGGAAATTGACTTTAATATTTGTAACTCTATGTAATAATAAGCACAATATACACTTTGATACCGATTATTTACTGATGTTTCAAGAATTAGTAGGAATTATTTTGTGAAGCCTAATCATCTAGTCATCATAGTTTTAAAAAGATTAAAATACTTTAATATGATGCACTTGGCCAACTAGTGTTGAGTGGAATGTTGGAAATAGATTGATCTTTTTGATATATTTTATTCATTCATATAAATAAACATTTATCAATCAATATATTCTATTTTAATTAATAACAAATGTAATTAAGAAATAATGTCTGCCAAATTTTTGTGAACGATTCTTTAATATTATTAAAACTGAAAAACTAAAGCTTCTATTAAGTTTGGTAGCTATGACCCTTTTTAAATAGTTGTTAATATCTACTAAAGGCTGTATAATGCTCCATTATACAGCGTTTTGCTTATAATTTTTTCTAGGAAGTTAGTACTGGTATATCCACTGGAAAATAAAAATTTCCAAATAGTCATGTTTTGTCAATTTTAATAAATTTCGCCATTGATTGTTTGCAGAGGAATCTAAAGGTAGAGAAGGAGTCAAATGATGCTTCCAATGATAGTGATGGGGGCATTGCCAATTTGCAGGTGGTCACTAGAGCATCAAGCATTCTAGGAGAAAGGCACATTCCAAGTTTAAACAATGTAAGTACTCATTGAAATTCTAAAATTGATATCTTTATCTTCTGGAAACTATGGAAATGAATTTTGATAACAATTTTGAATAAATCCATAAAATTGAGGAATTAACTTTTTATTCAGTGACTGAAGAGAAACTGAGTGTTATCTGATTCCTTCATACATGTCAATAATGGTGTGATATTATGTATCTAATCTCTTAAAATTCTCAGTTTTAATGCTGAAATCAGCTATCAGGTGGTGTGGTTTTGCATTTTCCAATCATATCCTTTAATATCTGCTTTTGCTGTCATATCTTGCTGTGCTTCAGATATAAATTATCCCCCCACAGGTTAACATTGTTACTCTCATATCATATCCATAAGATATCAAGAAAAAAGCACTGGTGTGTAATTTTAAATTACATTCATGCAAAGGAAATATATATGCATAAACATGAAATGGAAAATGTTTATCAAGAATTTAAAATTCAAATTCAATGTTCATTCTCTTTTTTAAATCTTTTTCATTGCTTATATTTTGAACAATTAGGTTCAGATCACAGTTAAAAGAGAAACTTCAGTTAATGAAGATCAGGAAACTGTAGAAATGATGGCCAGGCTGAAAAAAGTGTACCATATTATGGGAAATCATGAAGAAGATTCTCATCAGGTAATGAAGAAATTGAAACAGGTTGACATTTCAATTTTTTCAGCTATTAGTTTAAGATATCAACAAAAAACCATGCTGATCCAAAGCTTTGGTAATTTAGATAAAACATATTAATCTTTATTTTAAAATACTTTAGTCACTGATTTTTACTTAATTTAAAAGGTTTAACTGAATACAATTTTAAAACAATATCTGAAGTTTTTCTTGTTATTCTGAAATTTTCACTGTTTTGCCATTATTCAATTAACTCAGGGGATTGTAGTGAAGACAGAGGACGTGGATGTTGAAGACCAAGAGACCAATGAAATTCTAGCTACCCAGGGAGATGTGGACCATAATGTTAAGAATCTGGTGGGAACTACTCTTGAGGTAATTAATAAATTGAATCTGTGATATTAGTGCCGTGATGGCTCATGTTTCTTTTTTCAACTAATGAATACTTACAGTAGAAAGATTTCTACATGTCATCTTATAAAATACAATACTTTTTACTAAATCTTTGATGCACAGATAGGTATTTATGGAAACCACTAATTTTTTGGCATGAATGATTATCATGACCAAATAGTTGTGTAATAACTTGCTAATCAAAAAGACAATAATGTTAAATTATTGCTTATTATATAGAGAATGTTTTCATTGAACGTGATTTGTGATCTTGCAATGCGAGAAGGTATATCTAGGAATAAATATAGAAGTAAAATAATAAATGAAACGATTACTATGGTTTGACATGGCTTTAAGAATGTTTTGTATAAAAGTTATCAGACCATAGTGGTGGAAGTTTAAGGTAATGAGAGTTGAAATTTGCTTAAATGATATTGATTAGGACATGGCCAATCTTCAAGTCTTCATAAGAAACGCAGGCAAATTGCAAGAAAAAGGCATTCACAATATAAGTGATGTAATTACTTATTTAAATTCTGAAATAAATAACTTGATCTTCGGGAATCATTTGATGGAATTTTGATGATAATTCTGATTAAATTCACAATATTGAATAATTCTTGTTCAGTGATATTGTAGAGTCCGACATTTATCTGATTCTTTCATGCATGCCAACTAATGGCCTGATATATTTATCTAAAATCTTTTATAATTCTCATTGTTAATGTTTAAATTATCTAACAAGAAGTTTATTTTTCATTTTAAATATGTTTCTATTATTTATTGGTTTTGTTTTGATACCCAGTGATGTTATACATAAAAACATTTGCTTAAGGTAAATATGGAAAATTTATTACCAAATGCATCATATTTTAGGAAAAAAGCACTTTTAATTAATTTTGAATTCCATTTATACTAAGAAAATTCATAAATACTTAAATTATACCTAAAATCATATATTTTTACTGTTTTCTCACTATTTAACTAACTTTGCAGACAATTGTAGAGGTGAAGAAAATGGAAGTTGAACAGCAGGAGAGTGTTGAAATTCCAGCTAGGCATAGGGATATGGACAACAACGTGGAGAATCAAGAAGGAACTTCAGAGGTATTTAAGAAACATTCTAACCATAATGGCACCAATATAACCAAATTATATTGGTGATATATGTGCTGTAATTGTAAATGCATCATTTTTCAACTCATGAATACCCGAAATTGAACAAATTTTTGTTTTGCATTGAAGAATCCTATTAAAATGTGTTTTTAAGAGTTTTTATTTTGAAGGAACAGTAATAGGTGACATGGTCAGGCTAATTGGACGTGTCATAATGTGTCATAAATGTTTTTTTAATATAATTTCATGTATTTTCTGTTCATTGTAATAACCATGTTGACCCTTTTTCTTAGCCCATTCAGCACTTTTAGGTAAAAAATATAAAATGCAGTTGATTCCTCAGGTACAAAGTTCTGATTGACCACGTCCTAAGCATAAAATAAAATGACCGGCACTTCTTTCACTCTTAAATTGCCTGACGGAAATCTTTTTATTAAGAAAAAATATTCAATCATTTTACTTAATTTTCATGTTTTTCAATTGCATTCTTAACTGTTATTTTCTTTTAAATGTTGTAGAAGGCCATAGTGGCAGACCTTACTCTGTTTATGTTAACCTATTAAATATACCAGATAAAACTATTAGTCTTTAATATGAGCAAATTTTTTTAATGATTGTGTGCACTGTCATATTGCCAACCAACATAATTTGCAGTCAAATTGACCAGTAGCTGTTGGATCAGAATTCAGCAGATCACTAATATTTAACACGTGGAATAATGTTCCATGCCTGGACAAATTAAGATAAAGGAAAAATGGTGACCTTACATTAGATTTAAATATCTCAAAACTGAAATATATATTTTTGCTTATCTTCCCTTCTAATGTTGTAGATTAATTTAAAACCTTTAAGATAATTTGACAAATGGCCATATAGTTAAAATGGCCATATTTCCTGGTTGTGATGGCCTAGCAAATATTTCCGAGTACCATTCAAAATTTGCTATTTCTCTGCAAGCATAAATGATGCACAAAATTTCTCTTTCAGAAATAATATGTAACCTAGGGAAAGTCTATTATCTTTTCTCTCTATTTAATGCCTATGAATATTATAATTTTAAGTAATGCCTATATAAGGCTTATTTTTAGGTGAACTTTATATTTACCTATCAAACATCTTGGTGTTGATTATGATTATTTATGTTTATTAAGGAGCAGTGTGTGCTCCCAAGCCTTCAGAAGGATTCAGAGAGCCATGGTGTTGATTTGGTGAATGGTAAAAGAAGAAATTTGATGGTGTTGAGAAGTTCAATGAAAGCTATTAACCATTCAATGGAAAAGTCATCAATTGAGGAAGAGGACATTTGTTCAGCCAACACTAATGTGAATTTGATGGATGATGATAACTGTGAAGAAGTTGAGATTGAGGTAAGGAAAGAAAGCTTTTATGCATCGCTTTTATAACCAACGCTCTCTCATAACAATAAACATTATGTTATATCCTGAGTACAGGGCTTTTCAATCTTAGGTAGTATTATGAGATTAAATGGCCTTCCATGTGGTTCTGCATGGATAAATCTTTCTTTAAATAAGGACTGGCATAAAAAATCTTTAATATCATTATTGAGTAACACTTTCATTTAATTCAACTATTAACAGTATCAAATATTCTGTTTTTAAGAAAATGAAGGACTACCAAATGATTCAAGTACCAGTGTAACTTGAAGAAATTAGCTCCCAAGATGTATGTTCTGGATTAAATTATTTTGAAATTTGGACCATCTGTCATAATAGATAAGAATGGATATCCTTGGCATTAGTATCATGAGAGATGAGGAGAGCTTTAGATAGTGTTCCTTGTGATAAATTGGGGCTTGCTAAGTTCAAAATGAGCTGGTTGTATTTTTGAACAAGATCATAATTCCAATTAGATATTGTGATGACTTCTTATAGTTTGTTAAAGAAGCTTATTGTTATGAGAAAAATAAGCCACCAGACCTATTCTCTGTATTTAATATGTTATTTAATTTAATTGGTGGGCCAAAACTATTATTCATAATGTTGAGGCATTTTCTTGTTAACAGTATTTAAATATTTTCATTTTATATTTTTAATCCATGGATATCAAAGGTTTACTTATATTTTAACAGTAAGCTCTCCTATAATTTACCTTCTCTAAACTTCGATTTAAACACTGGCAATATCATTTGATGTTAGAAGGTTCAATAAATAATGTAAATGTTTTTGAAGAAATTAAGACAAAAGTTCTGTATAAATGAATGCTAAAATTATTAATTTAGATTGGAATGTTAAATTTTAAACCTTGTATAATTTTATAGATTAGGTTTGAAAGTTTTTTGGGGATTTTTATTAATGTTTAACATGGATGCAATCTACATTGGTTATGTTGGTATTTTTCAGGATTATTTGGAAGATTTAGAATTGCATTTATCATCTGATGAAGAAGTAGACAATAAGGAAGAATGTGATGCTGATACTTTGCAGGAGATGGATGGAATTACATTGGAACAGTTGAAGACACAAGGTGAGGGGAGCTGGAGACTCAGTTGTCTTTTTTTTGCATTTTGAATATTTTGGAAATACCTTAAATGTCAAATACAATGTTATGACGAATTACAAAAATTGATGGGAAAATATTTAAAACAGAATAAATTTGCAACAGAATTATTATTATCAGGTTATCTACCAGACAAGGTAGCTTTATGGATAGACATAAATACTAATTAAGTAATTTGTTACCCCTAGCAAAACACAACATACTATTCTATATCAGGTCTCTCTTTAGCTCTGAGTACTTTCTTTCTCTCATCATCCAGTCTAACATCCCTATTCTGTTTCTTCCCTTTCCTCATTTGCCTAACATTCTACCCTCCATTGGTCTTCAACATCCGGCTGCAAGTTAATAACCCCTTCAGCAACTTTTCCTCCCTCCATAAGATATCTCCCAGCAAACCTCTTTCTTTACCCATTATACCAAGTACTTTGTCATTTATTTTCTTCTCTTTCCATTTTACCTTCTCCATTCTTCTCCACATCCACATTTAAAAATCCTTCAGTCACTGTCTATCCCCCTTCTTCAATGACCACGTTTCTGCACTGTATATCAGTATCCTCAATATCAAAGTTTCCTATAGAGTCTTTTCATAATGTCCCTGCTCAACATTGCTTCGCCTAATGCAATTCTTAACCCTATGTCCCTATAACTTCTCCTGTGTTGGTCCAATCAATACTGAGATACATAAACTTTTTTTCCAGCTCTAGTTTTTTCCATCCTATTTTAATCTTAAGCTTAGCCTTTTTCATTCTAGAAAATTGCATATCCTTTGTTTTATCAATATTGATTCTCATCCCATACCTGTTGTACTGAATAGCCAATTCACTAAGCATTGCTTGCAGCCCCTTGGCTTACTGACAAACTAAAGCTTGGTCATCAGCAAACTTAACTGATTTTATGAATTACCCGCCCACTTTCATTCCTATCTCCTGTTCTTACTATGTCTCTTTATTCATTTCCTCTGCATACATGTTGAACAGCAACGGTGATAATGAGCAACCCTGACTTCCACCTCTTTCTAACACTACCCATTCTGACTTCCCGTATTCCACCCACACCTGAGCAGTCTGAGACATGTACAGGTTGCGGATTAGCCTCATTTCTCTTCAATCTTTTCCTAGTTTCTGCATTATACCTTGTGGTAATGTTCGTTATTACTTTTGATTAAAAATCTCATTACTGCAATGGCATCACATGTACCTTTCCCCTTCCTATACCCGAACTGATCATCCTCTAAGTAAATGAATGCCTTACTCTCTATCCTTTTGTTTATGATTCCAAGAACAACTGCAACAGAAGATGTTGCAAAATAAAATGCTCTCAGACATTGGCAGGGCAAAAATCTTAAAAATAAAAAAAATAAAATGCATTTAATAGATTTCATTTCACTGCCGCAGGTTGTTATTTTCTAAGTCCCTTTTGTTTTCCAACTTTAATAATTTGAGTACCAATCTGATACATATGTTGAACCTTGAATATTCCATGTTATCGTTTTTCATTTCATACTAACAGTTACAGGTCTCAGATACCTATTATACTGACCCTGTAACTGCATTCACACAAAAACTCCACCATTTTCCATAAAAAAGTCTGAATCCTTTTGTTTAAGAAGAGCCTTATTATCTTGCCATAGTTGTCAATGCCATTTATTTATTAATTGCACTGATCCAAAATTGGCAGATTCAGTATTTTCTTAGTTTTGTTTATAATGCCTTAATAATTTAATTTTTTCTTGTGTATAAAACAATAGTTTCAGTAATTGTCGTTTTATAGAAATAGCTTACATTCTTAATTTTATATATCCTCCTTGCTTATTTAATTTCTAGTTTTTTTTGGGAATTAACCTCCTAGTCTTGTGAGATATAATTACCTTTTAAATAGTTAGCACCTTAATATGTTATATTTCATTTCTTGTATTTAAGAGATCTTTTAGCCTGGAATTAGTACAAATCTTTCCATAGTTTCCTAATTTCATAATTGAACCAGAAAGCAAAATAATGTAACATGAAGTCACAAAAAATCAAAAATATTATCTCTACTGTGAAAGATATTATTGCAGCTAAAAGTAAGTTTAGTAGCTACTAACATATTATTAATTCAAAGGTCCGAATGAGTTATTTTGGCATGGTCCTCTTGGTGCGGCGTGCTGATATATTGGCTTTCGTATCCCTCGCAAAAATTGCAGCAGGCTCATATATTGGCTCTTGCGTAGGCTTTTGTTTAAATCGTTGTAACTTATGGTTTTTTCTTTAATAATTTATGGTTTTTGTGCTATCAATAGGTTGAATATGCTAGAATTACGTAACTTATTTTTAATTTTTTATTAGCAATTTTAAATGCTTTTAAAAAAGTATAATTCTTGCTATAATTTTTTGTTCAGTTTTGTGCATGTCAGGAAGCTCTGCCTAATTGTTTGCTTGTTTTTTTTCTGAGTGGTCTTTCCACTATGAAAAGCCGCTGAAAAGCTACTAATCTGTTTTCATCTGCAATCTCTTGAATGTGTTGTGCTGTTGTCATATTGATATATACCTGCTTATTCAGACTTTGTTGAGACGGTCGAAATGAGAGCACAGCTTTATATTCATTTTGGTTTCTCTCTCCATTCGTCATAATTATTCAATTGCGCCCTGTGTAATGGATTACAATGTCAGCAGTTCTCTAGGAGTTAGAACTTGGTTTTATCGCCTTTAGATTGTAAGCACATTGCCGCAGTCTCAAGGAAAGGGGAAAAGTCCCATTTTGACAACACTGAGATCAACCTTTTCAACAACATTGAACTATGCAGGGGCTGACAAAAAAATTTGCAACTCACTGGTTTTTCTTTATTTATCTAAAATATTTTCTACACGTCTTTTTGATTCTTTATTATATTTAAATATCATAGTGTAATTGAAAAATGTCTTTAAAAAATATTAGTTTTGTGTCTAAAAATCGAAATATTATTGCTAAAAAATATTCTTCAAATTCATGATACTGTAATAATTACATTCATTATTCAGATGATGTAAATGCATTACATTATTATTAGCTAATATATTATATTTTAAAATAAAAAAACTGCATAAGGATATCTAAACAAATATCTTCATGGTGTTTTTTTTCCTAAGGTTATACATTTTCTTAAATTGCAACTCACACTTCTCCCTAGTACCCCTGAAATCCCAGCCACACTAAGAGGTTTAATATCCACTTATCTTGGTCACTTTGAGGTTGTAATTTCGCCAATTGGTCCCATATTTATTTCATTGCTAGGTGGTGAAATTTTAAAAATATGAAGAAAAAGAATATTATAGTAAATGTATTTTATTCTTTAGAATTAAATTAGTAGCCCATGTAATTGAGTCGGAATTATCTGCCCATGATTAAAAGAAGATCATACTCTTTAATTCTTATTTTTTACTAAAACACAATTAATGCTGGCATTTGAAAAAGTCATGACATAGAAGTGCCTCACAATTGATCTTGCCAAAAGCTAGCAAGCAGCTAGCAACAGTTGTTTAGCATAACTTTTTGTGACACTTAAATTTGGTAATAATAACTAGTTTCATTATAGTTTTCTTTTAAACCCAAAGGAATTGTCACATAATATACACTTGTACTTTTCTTTTGTTTAAAAGAAGCACCATAAAATTTGTTTTCTGACCATGTACCTAGAAAGAAAAATTCTTATCAAGTGATAAATATATTTGTAATTCTTTTTTTGGCAGAAACGTTAAAGTAGGGGTTTTATTTTCTTTCTTAAATATCCTGTGTAAAATATATTTGTTGCAAAAAGTACTAGCAATCCAAGGGACAACTATAGGAAACGTTATGCCTGAAAATGTAAAAGGTCTTTTTTAGATAAATTGTATCAACATTACAAATAAAAGTAATTTTAAGGGCTCCATATGTGTCAGTTGGATATCAGGAATTGCCATACTAATAGTATTCTCACATAATGAAATAATATACAAGTAATATACAAAGTAATAAATAAATTTAGTATGAAACTATTAATGAAAACTATTAAATATTATATATTATTTGAGATGAAAGACTTTATCACCCACTAAATTGACCATTTTACCTGATAAGTAATTTGTCCATGAATGAATTGATAATTTTATTAATCAATAAAATATGTCATTGTCCATATCTTGTATTTATTAATTTTGAGATTTTAACTTCTATTGTTGGACTTTGTGCTTTTGGTAAAAAACATCCACAGAGTTAATTTCATTTAATTAACTATTCATTTGGAAAAGAATTTCCTTTCTTGATAAATTTGTCTTTTCTGATATTCCATTCTATTTATAAACAGGAAATATTCTTATTCCTTCTCAAAATCCTTTTACAAATTTAATTTTCTTGGCATTTTTACATGCCAAGTAAACATTTGTGGTAATGGAAGTGGAACCCTTTTCTTGATAATTTTTTATGTATATTAATCAATTTACCACCAATTGGAGATAACAAACTTGTTCATTGCAGCTATATAATTTTTCATTAATAAGATTTATTTTCTTCGAATCTTTCAGATAATTGCAAGAAACAAGAAGTTGCAGGGAAGGATGCGGGAGGCATTTTATTGCATTCTTGTCAAATTTGCTACAAGGAATTTGCACAAAGGAACCTTCTCAAAGACCATGTCTTGGAGGTGCATGTTTGGAAGGCAACACAATTCAATTGTGACTCTTGCTCAAAGGCATTTGACAGGAAAAATGACCTTGCAAGTCACATCAACTTGATGCATCCTGCAAAAAATAAGTACCAATGTGAATTATGCACAAAAACCTTTCTATTTTTGAGTAAACTCAAAATCCACATGTCATCACATGCTGCAGAAAGACCATTTAAATGTGCAATATGTTTGAAAGATTTTGTTCAAAAGAATAATCTAAGGAGGCACTTCATGACACACACTGGTGAAAAGAGGCACAAGTGTGAGATTTGCGCAAGAGCATTTACTCAGAATATTGTTCTAAAACGGCACTTGTTGACACACACAGGTGAAAAGAGCCACAAGTGTGAGATATGCTCAAGAGCATTTGCACTGAATTGTAATCTAAAGATACACTTGTTGACCCACACTGGTGAAAAGAGGCACAAGTGTGAGATGTGCTTAAAAGCATTTACACAGAAGAGTGATCTAAAAAGGCACTTGTTTACACACACTGGCGAAAAGAGGAACAGGTGTGAGATGTGCTCAAGAGCATTTAGACAGAAGGGTGATCTAAAAAGGCACTTGTTGACACACACTGGTGAAAGGAGGCACAGGTGTGAGATTTGTGCAAGAGCATTTACACAGAAGGGTGATCTTAAAAGGCACTTGTTGACACACACTGGTGAAAAGAGGCACAAGTGTGAGATATGCTCAAGAGCATTTGCTCATAAAGGTAATATAAGGAGTCACATGATGTCACACACTGGAGAAAGACCATACACTTGCAACATCTGTTCTAAAGCATTCATTCAGAATAAAAATCTCAAGTCACACATGAAGTCACACACTGCAAAATGATCAAGAAGAGTAAATTGTATTCAATTCCATTCACTCATGCTCATAACTGGAGCCTTATTCTCAGCCACATGCATTTGAAAGCAGAAATGAGTGTAACATGTTCGTCAGAATTTCAAAAAAGGCATCATCATTGAATAAAGGCAGGCTTAGAAACAAGTAAAAAACTAAATGGCTTGAATTAAACAAATCCTTCTCCCAAGAAGTACAGAGGCAATGTATGAATGACATGCATATTTTATATAATGACGATTATTTAATGATCATACACTCTTTTAAATAATTATATCAATACCATGGACTATTTTAATACATTTATTTCAAGTTTTTAAAAAGGTGTCAACATTATTCTGTTTTGTGTAACTTCTTTGAATAAAAATTAACAGCTTTGAAAAATTTTATATCCTATCTTTCATTTGAATATCATTAAATCTACTAATAACCAATTATCAATTGCAAAATATTTAGTCAAAATGAAATTTGGGTATATCTGCATAGGTTCCTTTGTTGTTTATTGCTGAAAAGCAGCAAGAGATTTCCCTAGTTATAAGTTATTATTAATGGTATTGTTTTGCTGGCATTGTCTTTGAGACAGTGCATTGGGAAGTTAAGAGTTTTAAGTATGTTTCTAAATAAAAATAAAGGTTGGAATGCTTTTACCATTTGTGGTATTTTCCTACTAGATCAGGAAAGTATTTCAGTCCAAAGCAGACTTTTTAAGGAGCATAATAAGGGGTCTATGAAGAAAGTTTTACTCATCCAAACATTTCAAACTTAATCATTTCAAATACTCTTGCTCTTTTGGAGAAATGCCACTTAGTTGGGAATATAAATGAAATTATTGGTATTCTGGGATTGAAATTCATGGGTTTGGGTATGGTTGCAATTTGCCAAAACATATGCTTTTCACTTTGGTTTCTTTGATACTGAGCGGCAAGGTTGAATGTGTTGGTAAACCCTGGAATTTGTCAAAACTTTCCTGGGAAAATTGCTTCTCTAGGGCTTTTAAAAAAATACAGCACTCACCTTGCCCAGAGCTTACCCATCCATATTCCTTAATGCAAGTTATTTTGCAACTTTTCGCTATCCTCATGGTCTAAGGTATCTCATGCCCCTTTGGTGGCTAAATGACATATATGATGTTTTGTATCTTTTTTGATATTTTTCTGTATTGTAGCACTAGATGGCTAACCTTCTGGGAGGTCATCTCCAAGGGATTTTGGTCCCTGTTGAAAATTCAGCAATTCGGTCTTGGTTGGCTGAAATTAAATGAGTCCCTCTCTACTTTTGTAAACTTCATATGGATTTCCTATTAATCCCTCTATAATGAGGAATTTTATTACAGAAATAAATTCAAGTTCTTCATTTTAATCAGAAATCATGTACTGCCTTAATTTGTTTAAAGAAACTATTTAACAGAACCATTTGGAACTCTGCTTACAAATTAAAAACATTTTTACCCAGGCTAGAATCATAAATATATCTCTGTTTGGAATACCATTCCTGTGTCAAGTTGAGAACTTTTAAACTTATCCCTTATTATTATCATGCCCTTTCATTCTCTCAGGAGAATTCTCATCTTAATGAGGATTTTCCTCATAGAAGGAACTAGATTCTGTCACCATCATTGAAAAAACTTCAACATTTCATAATCTCTCTAAATCAAAGAAATTTGAGAGCAGCATAAGGTTTAGCTTTTCTTGCTGTAGCCCAAGAATGTTTTTGTCAAAGATGCTCCTCAATACATACTGAATGAATGCAAAGACATAAAAATTATGCATGCATATTAAGAAAAAATATGACTTCCAAATATCACAATGAATGGTGCTGTAGGTCACTTTGGATGTGATCTACAAACATGTATGCATTAGTTAGTAGCATTATAAAACCTCTTCTCATGTATCTAATTAAAAATGCACCTAAATAGATTAAAAAAGCCGCAAGGAATATACTCATAATTGTAACAGCTAAGTAAATAGTTTTTCCAAAGAAATCATTTTAAATTTAAGACATCGATGATATTGAAAACTTTGTGGCATGAATAGTTTTTCCTACAAAAACCTCATTTTTTTAAATGTTACTGTAACAAACCTTTGAGTTTTTCATGATGTTAGCAGCATTCTTATCTTTTTAGATAACTTACTTTTAAACATTCACCAGTGTGAACAGCTTTAAAAAGTATTTTCCTTCATAATCAGAACAATGGAGGAAATTCCAATTCTAGGTGTAGGGTATTCGAATGTTCCTTCTCATTAAAAAAATCATCTTTGAACAGGGTAAACATGACATAGGAGCCTTAGAGACAGCATATACAAAATTTTGAACTTAAAGACATAAAATTTCAAATGTTTTGAGCAAAATAGCCCTCCTCAAAAATGGCAGATGAAATTTTTTATTTTGATATTAATTGATTTTATTTGCTTTTATGTTGTTTGCTCAACACCAGTCACTGAGTTTTGGACTAAAGATCAGTAAGTAATTAAGTTATTTGCCTGTTATTCAATTCTGTTTTTCAAATGGCACTTGATAAATTCTCTGAAATCTCTCGAAGCATTTAGAAAGGCTTAAAAGGAGCTAAATTTTAATTTTTTACACTATTATCAAGCAAAGTAATTTATACAAAAACGGTTAGCCACCTCTCTTTTGGTCATATTTTAAACCTAATTAAGTTTTTAGGTTATGGAATTATTTACAAATTTAAGTATTAATTGTATCTCTCTGCAAATGCAAAATCTTTAATAACATATGCAGGGTTGCACCTAAAAGTGGAAGGACTAATATTTTACAACAATTTAATTCATGATATACTTACATCAACTTTATATTCTTCAAAGTATGATCCTTGAGCTGCTGCACATGTAGTATAACATTTCTCTCATTCCACATACACCTGCTGGAAATTTTCTTTTGGCATGCCTTTGATGACCCTTGTCAAAGCCTCTTGAATGGCCTTTATTGAGTCTAAATGTTGTCCTTTTAGCTGTCTTTTCATCAGGAAGAAGAAGGAGTCCGTTGGTGCCAGATTAGGAGAATAGGGTGGGTGCGGCAACATGGCAATGCCATTTTCGGCCAGGAGCTGTCTGATGACATCGCAGATTGTTGGCACCATTTTGGTGCACACCTTGCACATGGCCAAATCCCATGAAATAATTCGTTGGACATTTGCTGCAGACAAACCTGACAGTTATGCAATTTCTTCACTGGTTAAGCATTGGTCTCTGTTCAGCAGTGTCCATATTTGTGTCAGTTCTTGCTGTCAATGGCCATCTGGAGCAATGGTTTTTTTAATGTGCTCCTTACCGCAGTGTCCCCATAAGCCTGCTTGATCATATTGCGGGTCTCAGTTGCTGTCTTCCTGAGTTTTTCACTAAACTTCACGGAATAACATTGTTCTGAATTCAGATTCATTTTGTTTTTTGACATGGACAAAAAACTTGCTTCACTAAAAATGGTGTCCACTCTCAATGATGGCCCGCAGGCAAATGAGGTATCTGTTGGTCTGTCACTTAGAACCCCCTCCACCTTTTCCTTTCAGGCAGACCCCCCTCCGCCCCTCCATTCCTGCCAGAGAAAATCAGTCCTACCATTTTTCGATGGAACACTGTATATATTGCAGTTTGCTGCTGCCTGTAATATTAAAACCGAGATGCAATGATTTCCTGGATTTATATACAAGTATTCTTTTAAAACAAAGGATAAAAGAACTAAGTATTTAAAGTTTTAATTCCTAATCCATATTTATTTATATAAATAAAACCTCTTCTTTTAAGCTCCCTTCCCTGATATTCAGCCGAGATAGCATTTGTCCCAAGGGAAGTGAATGTTGAATGGTGGAGTTATAATCATTTTCCGGTATCAGGTGAACATTCAAGTAAACATTCAAGGCTGCATCTAAGAGTACCAATTCAATAAGTACCTGGGCTAAAAAGAAGGAAACTGTTTTTCCAAAAAAAAATTTATTTTATTTTTCAACATAGTCAGTCCCCTTTAAGAAATACACAGTTCTCCGACCAATCTTGCCATTTGTATAATCCCTCCAAAAAATTGGATTTGCCTAACTCTCCAAAACACACCTGTCTCAGCAATAACTTCCTTGTTTGAATAACATTGTTTCCTCGTGAATACAGGGGATGTTGCCACATTTCCTAATGCAGTTGGGCAGTAGCTACTCGGGATGAATATGCTGGTGCATTATTGTGGTGAAAAAGCACCTTCTTCTTTGCCAAATGAAGCCATGTCTCCAATTTTTTATTTAAACGATCCAATAACTCAATTTAGTATTTGTTAGTGATCATTTTTCATTTTTCTAAATAATGCATGAGATAGATGCCTCTTGCATCCCAAAAAACAATCTGGATGAATCCAGGCTTTATCAACATTGATAACTCAACACAAAAACACCTTAAGATCTTGATTAAATTGCTGAATGCAATATATCAAATTTGTCAGCCTAATCAGCTTGTTGTCTGCCATGAGCAATCGCAGCATCCATTGGGTAGAACATTTTTTCATTGCCAAGTTATGTAAAATATTAATTACCATTCTGGTGGACACAGTCATGGCCTCTGCTACTTGAAGCCCGTTTGATTGTTGATCAGGAAGAATCAAGGCTTTGACTTTTGCAATGGTTTCATTGGTAATCACATGTGGCAGGTGTGCTGGTAGCTACTCATCAAAAACAGATGTTTTCTCACATTTACGTTTGCTGAACCCATGTGTTACTGTGGTCATTGATGGATCCTCCAATCCAGAAAAATGCAAATTACTGAAAAATGCTGCTCTTTTTTCATCTTAGGAAAAATCAAGAAACATGCCTTACTCAAATGGCTGTGAAATGCAAACTAATATTTAAATTGGTCTGAAATCTGTTAAATCGCCATTTGATAGAAGGTAGCAAACGATGATAACATAAATATCCCTCAGGAATACCCTTAGTCATTAGTCATTGAACCAACTTTGAAAATATATGTTTGTCCTTGAAAAAATATCATTGATGGGATTTGCCTCCGTGGTTGGACATATGCCCTTTTAGGTACTGCTAACACCTGAATACCTCACAATTGTGCAGACTTAACCCCAGCATGGATATGCATATGACATTACAGATATTGCTTCAGAATGATCATGTTTGGAAATCCATTGTATTTATATGGTTTTCCCAAGTAATGATCAACATATGAAATATAGTTTGTTGTTTCTTATAAGCTTCTTCCAAATTTTTTTTAAAATGATGTGTAATCTAGTATTTACAAAACTTCAAGAGTCCTTTCCTCTATATTAGTGGCTCAATTGGGATTCTTGGATGGTTGTAGAAGATCACTGGTCCAAGGAATGGTTGTTTGGGTGTAAAAAGATAGGAAAAAAAGAATAAGGTGGAGTTACAGGAGTGAGGGTACTCCATAGAGGGTGAATGTACTCCATAGAAAGCTATGGAGAAATACCCAGCATAACAAATTACAGAAAAAAGCCACACATCTGATATAGGATTCAACCATTGTATCACCTTTTTCCTGGCATCCCACAGACTGAAATCCTTTCTGAAAGACCTATTGCCTATTTCACATGTTAAGGATGGTACCTCATTTTTAAAGCTCCCATGTTCATCTCTCACCTATAGATGACCTGACAGTTAAAAAGCCTTGTGAGATCAAGCAATCTGTTTGCCTACTCCCTCCCTAATAAATGTTCTCATATTTTCTCTACTTACAAACAACCCCAATTAATACATGTGAAATGAGATTTAGAAACATGGTCATTGAAGCAAGATGAAAAACCTTAATTGGTTGCTTTTTAATGGTGGGTTTGGAGAAAGTGAAGTTGACAGAAAGAAAAACAAATTAGGAAGTGCTAATTAAATAATCATGGAGAGCTGCTGGGAAAAACATAAAGGAGGAAAGAATGATAGATCAAGAGTTCTTCGGAAGCATATGTTACCTAGTGCAAAGCACCTGCAAAATAGCATACTTACAGACTAAACCATAAACTATTGATTGTCCTTATACCATAAATAATGTTCACAAAAGTGGATTAAATATTAGGGAAACATATTGAAATGACATTAACAACGTACCTGCAAACACAAGATACTTATAATTTTAGTTTTGCATGCACTGATGGTATGACCAAAAACTGTTCTCAATCACTAAAAGGGAAATTCTGAGGGCAGTGAAAGGGATTTTCCTGAGGCAAAGGTAAAAATTAATAAATTTTTATTAATAATTTATCCTGAGAGATATCAACATCAAACCTTTTCCTTAATTTATCCTTTCTCATTGAGCAGGTGTGATTTGCCATCTTACAAAGGGCCCTGTAAGAAAAAAGACTAATATTTCACATGCAGCAATTTCTAAATAATTCTATATAATTAAAAATATTAATGGAAGAGTTTAAATTCTACTAACCACTACTCAAAGGAGAACAATATTAAGTGCAGTCCTTATGGTCACATTTCATGAAAATAAATTAGTGGTTTTAAAAAAAAGAGAGCTTTAGGGAGATATTTCTAAATGAAATAGCAAATTGAATCCTTAAGTAGTCTTTGTTTCAAAGCACAGATGGCTTATAAGCAAACATAAAAATTCATACACCATAAATTTATAATTTCCCAATTTCCAGACAAAGTACGGTCACTTTTTGGAATTGAATTGACCTTTGACTAATCTACACACTTTAATGAATCATCAAAGGATTTACTAGAAGGGTCGATTTAGTCATTGAAAATGATCAAGCAATCTCCAGCATTCAAAGCACTGCTGTTAATAATTTTAGGAACAATTCATTCCTCATCAGTCTTTCTTGAACTCCCTTGAAAACGCAAAAAATACACACTTTAGAATTCAATAAAGGCCAATAATAAACTCATTTATGTGGTCACAGTACAGCTGTCATCCCTCTCAGCTGTTGCTGGTCAATCCATATGTTTAATAGATTCCATAGAAATACTGAATGCCTAAACTTGCATTAGGTACCATCAACCAAATGTGTTCCTTGCCTTTCTCGACCCTTGTTTCTAGGCTCAACACATTGCTCTCTTCCTTATAATCCATAAATACAGTAAGCAAAAGAGAGGTTGGTTATTTAATTAAGATTAAGCCAATACCAAACACAGAGTAGGCCTGCTGCAAATGATTTTAGTACAGGTGGTGCTAGGAAATACTAAAAAAGCACATATAAAGAGTTCGAATGAACAGCAGATTTAATTTCACTTCTTTGGAAAAAAGACCAAAGTCAACACCGTAAAATGTATCCTAAGGGTGTAATGCGCACAAGAGGGATGAATGCTCAGCTAGGGTTTAGATGTGACTGGGTCCATGTGGGTTAAAGTGCCTCCTTGTGGATTGTGCCTAGGGTGACATCTCATGGCACACCGCTGAATTGCTTAATAAATGAACCACCACATCACTTCCCTTAGTAAATGCAAAGGATACTCTTGCAAAGAGAGAGAAATTCTAATTGGCACTTCACAAATTGATTGTAAAACACACACAAGAAAATTTTTTTTAACAAATGCCAGGTACATAATACCACACAAAAAAACAAATACTGTTACGCAATAACACAGCAGCAACTACGAGGGTCATCCGGAAAGTAGGACCCGTTCGTGCCACATGAAGTGCTGACGACGCGAGTAGCCGCTGGACGAGGTCAGATAGCTTCAGTGGCTTGTCTGCCTTCTCTGAGCCAAGTTGCGTGACGCTAGCATTGCCTGTGTTGTTTCTGTGATTGTTTACAATGTTTAAAAAAATTGAGAACGCCGCCAGTTGTGAAGTGAGGGCAGTGATTAAATTCCTCAATGCAAGAAACGTTCGCCCATGTGATATTCATCGCCAATTAAAGGAGGTGTATGGAGACAATGTAATGGACGAGTCGTCTGTTCGGCGGTGGTGTCGCAACTTCAACATGGGGAGGGGGAACATACACGACGATGAGCGTTCAGGGAGACCGTCTGTCATTACAGACCAACTGGTGAGCTCAGTTGACGAATTCGTGAGGAACGATCGGCGCGTCACAATTGATGACATCTGTGAGCATTTTCCCAATGTTTCTCGAACAATTGTTCATGAAATTGTTAAACACCATCTGCATTATGCAAAAATTTGTGCAAGATGGGTCCCTCGCGTATCTCAATGAGCTGGCGGCGAAGGACTATGCAGCAGGAATACAGAAACTTGTCACACGTTATGACAAATGCCTTAATTTGCTTGGAGATTATGTTGAGAAGTAGTTTAAACTATCCTCTTTCAAATAAAATTTTTTATGTTTGTTAATATTTACTTTTGTGTCTTTATTTCACGAACGGGTACTACTTTCCGGATGACCCTCGTACAAAGTAACATCAGAGAACATGCAGGAGAGGGAAAGAAATTTAAATGACCCTAAGTCCCAAAGTCAGTTAAATTTTTGGGATAAGGCACTCTTCTCTGTGATTGTCTAGATTGTGGTAATACGGGAGGCTGCTGAGGAATGGTAAAAATTAGTCACCCTAGGTATGGTAACAGCAGGGCATTATGGCAGTAATCAGGGAGTTTTATCAAACTAGGTACAAGGAATGTCATCATTAACAGCATATGCTGGTTTGACATGGTCAATTGCCACAGATACCTCTCTGCCGTGGATTTTTAGCTTTAATGTCTTGGGATCATGCTGGATTACTCAAAATGGCCCATCTAAAGGAAGAACCATCAATGGATGGAGCCCATCATCTCTCAGAAATACATGGTAAACAGCTTCCAGGTCATTGAACATGAAAATGTTATAGGCTCAATGCCAAGAGACTGGCTGTGGCTGGAGTTGGCGGAGGTCCTACCACAGGATGGTGACAAAAACTACAGTGGCAGTAATGGCACTATTGGAATGGGAAAAGAATTCGCCAGGAAGCCAAAGTATTTGGCCATAAATGACCTCTGCAGGTATTGCCCGAGTATCTTCTTTAAATGTGGACCTCAGACCCATGAGAACAACAGGCAGGGCATTGGTCCATTGGTTACCACCATAGCAATGGATAGCTGCCTTCAACTGGTGGTGAAGGCATCTCATCATCTTATTGGCTGCAGGATGATAGGCTGATTGCTGCAGGTGCTTTGCTCACATCAACTGCTTCAGCTGCCGGAACAAGTTACTCTGAAATTGCTATCCCTGGTCAGGGGTGATGCAAATTGGAGTTCCAAAACATAAAATACACTCCTGGAAAAGGGTCTTTCTGGCAGTTTTTGCAGTGATGTCTTGAAGTGGGCAGTTTCAGGCCACTGGCTGAAGTGGTCAATACATGTCATAATGTAGCAGAAACCATGGCTGCCTGGAAGAGGCCCAACAAAATCTAGGTGAAAGTGCATAAATTTGGCACTGGAAATGGGAAAAGCAGCAATGGGGGACAAAACATGTCTTGTCATTTTGCTCCTCCTTTGTAAACATGAGCGTCCATGGCAGTCTCTCCTCAAGGAAGGCCAAACAAAGTGCTCAGCCACTAGGCAGGTTGTCTGTCAGATGCCAGGGTGTGATAATCCATGCATGCTGAGGTGTGCCTGTTTATGAAAAGGCTCAGTGATCACTGGCCTGGCCAAGAAAGTGCACTTATCACATATAAAAGGATTTGATGAACCAGGAAAAGCAACTTTTTTCAGAATAAATGAGGAATTCTGTGGGGAATTGACAAGGCCATAATCAGACTCTGGAGAGGCAGCTAGTGCAGAATAATCTATGATGGCAGAAATGCTATGAATGCCAGACATTGTGTCTGCTACAATATTATCTCCACCTGCTACATACATGATGTCTGTGATAAATTGGCTTGTTAAGTCTAAATGCCTAAACTCCTGGAAAGAACACTTCTCATGCCTCTAGGAAAATGTAAAAGAAAGGGGTTTATGGTTGGTAAAGGTTTCTCCTAGCATCATATGCCGGAACGGGATCACTGCCTTATAAACTACTAAAAGTTCCCTGTAAAAAGGGCTATGAGGCCTTTCAGCATCACTCAGTTTCTTGATCCAGAAACCAAGAGGCTGATATCTTATGGAAGTGAGTTGTTGAAGGACAGCACCAACCAAAAACTCCAAAGTGTCTCTGAAAAAGGTCAGAGGAAAGATATGTTTGGATGAGCTAAAAGACGGTATTGCACAGAGCCTCTTTGCAGAATAGAAATGAAGTCTCTAATGCTGGTGTCCAGCTGATTGAGTCCTTGCTGTTTACCTTACCTGCAAGAAGGTTGCTAAGGGAATCCTATTTGCCGCGTAAGGGATAAAATGGTGGTAATAATTTATCATCCCCAAAAATTGCCACAGCTGGTGTATGGTTACTGGTAGGGGAAAATCATGCATAGAAATTAACCTTCTTGGTGAGTGGTTAAGTTCCTTCTTTCATTACCGTACATCCTAGAAACTGTATCTCATTCACATTGAAAACAGTTTTTGAGGGATTAATAACCATGCCGTGATTCTTCAAGCAGCCAAATATTGTCCGCAGATGCTGCTCATACTCCAAAGAATTGCATGATGCAACAAGGATATCATCTATGTATTCATATGCATAAGGGAATCCCTTAAACACGTCACCTATAAACCTCTGAAAGGTCCGCACAGTATGTTGAAGGCCAAGTGTTGTGATCCTACCTTGATCAAAAAGTTCCCGGAATTTATTCAGAAAATTAAAAATAAAAGTTTATTCATCTAAATCTATATTGTCCCCTTCAAAGTAATCCCCATCGACTGCAACACACTTATGCCAGCACTTGATCCAATCCTCGAAAAATTTTTCATATTCAGTTTTTGGTATGTCCATCAGTGCTTCCTGCGATTTTTCCATTACTTCCTCTCGGCTGCTAAAACGCATTCCCCATAATAGTTTTTTAACTCGATTGAACAGAAAGAAGTCACAGGGAGCCAAATCAGGTGAATTCGGTGGCTGTTGGATGGTATTTGTTGCATTTTTTGTCAAAAAATTACGAATAATGTTAGCACTGTGTGACGATGCGTTATCATGGTGCAAAATCCACGGGTTTTCTGCCCACATTTCTGGTCTCTTTGGGCGAATTGCTTCACGCAAACGTCTCATAACGCCCAAATAATTCTCTTTGTTTACTGTCTGGCCTTCTGGCAAAAATTCATGATGCACTACACCGTTGTAATCCATAAAAACCGTCAGCATTGCCTTCTTTTTTGACGGAAAAAGATGTGGTTTTTTTGGTATCGGCTCATTTGGTGAACGCCATTCACTTGCCTGATGTCTGGATTGCGTGTCGTACTCATAAACCCACGTCTCGTCTCCAGTAATGATCCTTTTGATGAATGTGGGATCGGATTCAGCCTCGCAAATCATGTCTTTTGCGACGTCAAGACGGTCTCTTTTTTGCATGAAATTGAGGTCTTTTGGCACCAACTTTGCTGCTACACGACGGAAACCCAAATCATTAACTACAATGTCTTGGGCGGATCCATAGGCAATGTTCAAGTCCTCCGCTATTTCTCTGATGGTTAATTTGCGGTTATTGACCAACATTTCTTTTACTTTATCAATTTTTTCACCGACTTTCGATGTCGATGGTCTGCCACTGCGTTCATCATCTTCGATTGACTCACGACCACTTCTGAACCGCTCGTGCCACTGGTAAACGACCGTTTTTTTTAGAGAATCGTTGCCGAAACACTTTTCCAACATTTCCAACGTCCGTGCGCCACTAAATCTGTTTTTTACGCAAAATTTAATACAAGTTCGTTGTTGCAAATTTAAATCCATTTCTGCAATTGTAAAAAATCGCCAACACACACAGAGATAGATGTACTATTGGCTACGTAACTTTTGCAAATGTCAAGTTATGACAATAAGATTTAAAGGGAATATCAAAAAAACAGAACTCAAATCGGAACGATGGGAGCGCCACACGGGTTATTCCGGGAACGTTTTGATCAAGGTAGTAAATAGAAACTCAAACAGGCGACAGGCGTTTTTATTGCAGTTTTGGAAATATCTGCAGGGTTGACAGGTATTGATGAAACGCACAAACTAAATCAATGTTTGAAAGATGGTATAGCCACAGAATCCCTGCGCAAAATCCTTGATATTCGGTACTGGATAATGATCAGGCATGGTTCTGGAATTCAGCAAGTGGTAGTTGCCACACGGACACCACTTGGTGCTCTTCTTTGGCACCAGAGTCAAGGCAGATGACCAAGAGCTAGATGACCTCGGTGCAGAACCCATCTGAAGCATCAGCTCAAAGTCTTAATTGGCAAAGGCAAGCTCATCTGCTGCGAGATGTTGGGGCCAAAATGAAACCATAGGGCCAGGGATGGTATCTTTAAAATGAACCATGAAGTGATTTACTCACCCAGAAGCTCCTGATTGATTTTTAATCTCAGAGAATTTGGCCATAAGGCAAGAATAAATGGAGGCACCGGAGATCACTTACACTTGACCTTTGCTGGGAAAGGCAATGGTGCCCATAAACGATACGGTCATCACATTGTCCACCTGGTGTTTACAAGCAATATTCACTAGGAGACCAAAATGGCAGAGAAAACTGCCCTTATTCTTGGCTGTTGCATATTAGCAATGACCAACTTCAACAAAAATTCTTGCCAGAGATCAAGGGAAAGGGAGAGAGTGACAGATCCGTATGTGGTGATGACAGTGTCATTGGCAGAGTAAAGCTGAAGATCTGACTTCCCTCTATGCTTTGGAGCCATGTGACTGTGTAGAGACAGAGACAGCACCAATATCTATAGGTAATTGGCACCGGATGAGGTGGCATTGACAAAAACATGGTTGGATAGCCAGGTAGGAGGTTTGGCCTTGGCTTAGGGAATGGGGACGTGAGTTCATACCATGCTCTTTGGCATGCACTCCCACTTGATTAGAGCGGTTTTCTATCTTCTCTATCAGTGAAATAACAACTTGGTTAGGGGCCACTGCCACAAATAAATCAACAGCCACACACAGCATTCTGGGATGTAAGCATGTTTCTTTTTTCTTATTCTTTTCCTATGCCCACTCTAGGTTTTCTAGGTCAATATTTGGTATCCTTTTAAGGATTAGGCAGCTTAGGTCACCGATAAAGGGGGACCAGAGAGGTGTGTGAAAAAAATCCAACCAAGGTTTTCTCGGTATGCAATCCTAATATCTACTACTTGACTCCTGGTTCTGCATTTATTAATTATTATTCCTTTACACCACATACATAATGTAAACAAAATACAAATTCATAATGTTTCATTAAATTTCTATTAATTCTTCGGAAAACCTTTGCCGGAGGACTATGTTCTAGACCTTGCATTATATAATACTTAAAGAAAAACTCTGAATGTTCTAGACACTAGATCATTGCACACTCAGGTTGGCAAAAATATTATTTGAGATGTTAACTAAGCCATATTTAATATATACCAATAATTGATAAAAAAATGATAGTACAAGGACACATAAAAAACTTGCACCTTCATTATTGTCCAGAAAAATCGTTTCATGTTTAAAGAACAGTTTAAATAGTTAAATATGATATTATTGATGAGCTATTCATTCGTTTCGAAGCTTCAGGTCAAAAGATTCATTGCTGTTTTATTTACGATGTCAATATTACAAAAAAACCCATAAATATTTGGATGCATTAACTGTCGTAGGTATAGGGTTGTCATATTATATTATCATTCAAGTGGGATGTGCTTCTATTGACATCCTCTTTAAATACAAGTCAAAATTATTCCTTCACCGTTTAGACACGACTGCTGCTATAAAATTTTGAAATGGGATAATATATATATATATATATATATATATATATATATATATATATATATATATATATATATATATATATATATATATAATTGAATGTTTTGAAGTTAACGTATGTTCAATTTATTATTTATTTGCAATTTTGACCACCATTAATTGCCTTTGAACAAACATAAAAATGTAAATACTCTCTATGCGTCCCAGTTATTTTTTCTCAGTTGGAAAGAAAATCTGTAATTTTGTATTAATGAACTTTTAATGCCCGTATCAAAATGTGGAAGGTCTGACATTCGAGGTTCCTCTGAAAATACACAATGCATTTAGCATATCAACAAAAAAGTTCATTTTGAGAGTTTTACGCCGAAAAGAAGTAATAACACAATTTTCACTTCCAGTAATTGTTCTTCGAAGAAATATTTATCCCGAGAAAATATTTATGTAAACATAAAATCACTTTAACGGGATTAAAATTCTTAATTTACGTACAACATAAAATATACTCAGATTAGGTAATCTTGGAATTATTGCCTATCATTTCAAAACAGAACCATTTTTTTTTTTAATTCTTGGTAGCGAAAAAGTGTTATAAGTTCACAGCAATGACCACAATGTGTTAAGTAGGAGTTTAAATAATTTTCGAATATGGAAAAATATTTAAATATGGTCATCACTCAGCGCCGAAATGAAACTAAATCGATTCTTGAACTCGCACTTAGTAATCGATTCAGGACGAACGACCCATCGATATGTAGTCGGCCATTTTGAAAGTTACTGTTTTTGTGAAGTAAATGTTGACAGTGTGAAGTGCTCCAAAGATGCCTCGAAACGAAAGTTTAAAGTGTAGATTATGTCTTAGCCGTGGTGGACGGTACACAAATATTTTTTATGAAAACAGCGATGCTGAGAAATTGGTGCGGGAAGCAATAGAAGAGTTGTTGGAATTGAAAGTAAGATATCGGTTATCTGTTTACGTATTATAATAATGATGCTTTTATAGTAAATTTAACACGAAATGTGCGATAGTGCCCTATTTTAGCTTCAAAAAGCCTGCAATTCATCCAGATTATGATTCGAGCCGCATTGAGAGCGAAAGTTTAGGTTTTGATACTTTAATAATCATGTTTTTATAGGTTGTCAGGGAAAGGAGCAACCCGTGGTTGCTGTGCTATAAATGCTTTAAACTGCTGACGGATTTCTACATGTTTAAGCAGCAGTGCCATGAAAACCACCGTCTATTGAACAGGCAAAGGATAAAGAATCACGCGGAAAGAAAAAACCGCCGCACAACGGTGAGTCGAGCCCAACTATGGTTGGTATTTTGTAATGTTATGAGGAATGTTTTGGAAAACGTTAAGTGTCAACGGAAATAACTTAAATTGAATAATGAACATTTTTATTTTTAATAAGTGTCCTCGCTATCGTACGTTAGTCTTAAGGACTTATTACAAAATGATTAATACTGGAGTTTATATAGAAATTTGGAATTAACTATGCTCCTGGTAACACATAAAGCAATTTTGTTCTATATTTAATTGAAAATCTCAAGTAACAGTGTACTTGGAGTGAATTTTACTGAAAGTATGAAAATATTGAATGTATTTATGCAATCAGTTTTCATAAATTGTGAGTAAACCGAATAGGATGATAATATATGAATGTCCATGTACAGGATGACAGCTTGTATTAAAATATGATCTTGGAGTACTTCTTAGAATATTATTTTTATTCGTAATTTTATTAAGTCATTCATGTTGAGGAAATTGACTCTAATATTTGTAACTGTATGAAGTAAAGAGCACAATATACTCGTTGATAGCAATTATTTCGTGTTGTTAAAAGAATTAGTTAGAAATATTTTATGAAGCCTAACAATCTAGTCATAATAGTTTTAAAACAATTAAAAAATAATGCACTTGCCACACTAGTGTTAAGCGTAAATAGATAAATAGATGAATTTCATTGTTGATTTTGTGTAGAGGAATCTAAAGGTAGAGTGGGAGTCAAATGATGCCTCCAGTGATAGTGATGTGGGAGTTGCCAATTTGCGGGTGGTCACTAGAGCATCAAGCGTATTAGGAGAAAGATGCATTCCAAGTGTAAACAACGTAAGAACTCATTGAAATTCTAAACTTGATAACTTCATCCCCTGGACTCTTTATTAAAGAATTTTGATAACAATTTTGAATAAATCCATAAAATCAAAGAATTAATAATGAGAACCTGAGATTTATCTGAATCCTAGTATACAGGTCGATAATGGTCTGATATTATGTATCTAATCTCTTAAAATTCTCATTTTTAATGCTGAAATCAGCTATCAGGTGGTTTGGTTTTGCATTTTCAAATTATATCCTTTAATAATTGCTTTTGCTGTTATATCTAGTTGTGTGCTTCAGATATAAATTATCCCCCCCACAGGTTAACATTGATACTTTATTATCATGTCCATAAGATATTAAGAAAAAAGCACTGGTGTGTAATTTTGAATTGCATTAATGAATAGGAAATATATATGCATAAAAATGAAATGGAAATTATTTATCAATAATTTAAAATTCAATTTCGATGTTCATCAGCTTTTTGAAATCTTTTTCAATATTTATATTTTGAACAATTAGGTTCAAATCACAGTTAAAAAAGAAACTTCCGATAATGAAGATCAGGAAAAAGTGGACCGCATTATGAATAATCATGAAGAAGATTCTCTTCAGGTAAGGAAGAAATTGAAACAGGTTGATATATCAATTTTCTTAGCTATAAGTTTATGAAATCAATAAAAAACCTTGCTCATCCAAAGCTTTGGTAATTTAGAAGAAACATATTCATCTTTATTTTAAAATTCTTAAGTCACTGATTTTTACTTAATTCAAAAGGTTTAACTGCATATTATTTTTTAAAAATATCTGAAGTTCCATATTTTTACTGTTTAATAATTATTCAATTAACTCAGGGGATTGTAGTGAAGACAGAGGAAGTGGATGTTGAAGACCAAGAGACCGATGAAATTCCAGCTAGCCAGGGAGATGTGGACCACAATGTTAAGAATCTGGTAAGAACTTCTCTGGAGATAATTAATAAACTGAATCTGTGATATTAGTGCCATTATGGCTCATGTTTCTTTTTTCAACTCATGGATACCTACAGTAGAAAAGATTTCTGTACAATACTTTATACTAAATCTTTGATGCACAGATAGCTATTTATGAAAACCACTAATATTTTTGGCTTGAAGGATTATAATAAACACACAGTTGTGTAATTACTTGCTAATCAAAAAGACAATAATGTTATATTATTGCTTATTATACAGAGGATGTGTTTGAATTGTATGTGATTTGGATGTATCTTGCAATGCAAGAAGGTATATCTAGGATAAATATAGAAGTAATATAATAAATGAAATGATTACTATGGTATGGCATGGCATTAAGAAGGTTTTGTATAAAAGTTATCAGACTATAGTGGTGGAAGTTTAAGGTAAAGAGAGTTGAAATTTGCTTAAATGATATTGATTAGGACAATTCTAATCTTCAAGTCATTATAAGAAATGCAAGCAAATTGCAAGAAAAAGGCATTCATAGTATGGGTAATGTAATTGCTCATTTAAATTCTAGAATAAATACCTTGATGGTCGGGAATCATTTGATGGAATTCGGATGACAATTCTGATTAAATCCATAATATACAATAATCCTAATTCAGTGATTGTATGGTATCCATTATTTATCTGAATCTTTTATTTATGTAAACTAAAGGCCTGATATAATTTAACTAATCTCATCTATAATTCTCATTTCTAATGTTGCAATTGGAAAACAAGAAGTGTTTTTTTCATTTTAAATATGTTTCCATCACATATTGGTTTTGCTTTGATACCTAGTGCTGTTATACAAATAATTGCTTACGTTAAATATTGAAAATTCAATACCAAATGCATTATATTTTACGAAAAAAGCACTTTTAATTAATTTTGAAATCCATATATACTAAGAAAATTCATAAACCTTTAAAATTATACCTAAAATCATTTATTTCTTCTGTTTTCTCACTATTTAACTAACTTTGCAGACAATTGTAGACATGGATAAAATATCAGTTGAACAGCAGGAGACTGCTGAAATTCCAGCTAGGCATAGGGATATGAGCAGCAATATGGAGAATCAAGAAGAGACTTCTGAGGTATTTAAGAAACATTCTAACCATAATGCCACAAATATAACTAAATTATTTTGGTGATATATGTGCTGTTATTGTAAATGCTTTATTTTTCAACTCATTAATACCCCAAAATAGAACAGATTTTTGTTTTGCATTGAAGACCCCTATTAAAATGTCTTTTCAAGAGTTTTCATTTCAAAGGAACGGTAAAAGGTGGCATGGTAAGGCTAATTGAAGGTGTCATTAATGTTTTTTTATATAATTTCATGTATTTTCTGTTGGTTGTAATAACCTTGTTGACACTTTTTCTTAGCCCATTCAAGACTTTTAGGCAAAAAAATATGAAATGCAGTTCCTTCCTCAGGTACAAAGTTTTAATTGACCACATTGTAAGCATATAATAAAATGACAGATACTTCTTTCACTCTTAAATTGCCTGATGGAAATCTTTTCAATTAGGAAGACTATTCAATTATTTTCCTTAATTTTAATGTTTTTCAATACCATTCTTAACTGTTATCTTCTTTTAAATGTTGCAGAAGGCCATATCTGCAGACCTTACTCTCATTATGTTAACCTATAGAATATTCCAGACAAAACTATTACAGTCATAGATGTTTGCAAATTTTATTAATTAATGTGTGCACTGTCATATTAGCCAACCAGATATTTAGCCAACAGATACTTCTTTCACTCTTAAATTGCCTGATGGAAATATTTTTATTTTCGAAGAATATTCAATTATTTTACTTAATTTTAATGTTTTTCAATTGCATTCTTAAATGTTATCTTCTTTTAAATGTTGCAGAAGGCCATATCTGCAGACCTTACTCTTTTTATGTTAACCTATTAAATATTCCAGATAAAACTATTAGTCTTTGATGTTAGCAATTTTTTTAATAAAGGTTTGCACTGTCATATTGCCAACCAACAACCTGCCATCAAATTGACCAGTACCTGTTGGATCAGAATTCAGCAGCTCACTAATATTTTGCACATGGAAATAAGTTCCATGCCTTGACAAATTAGGATGAAGGAAAAACAGTGACTTTACCTTAGATGTGAATATCTCAAACCTTAAAGGTATATTTTTGATAAATCCTGTTAGAAAAAAGTCTTATAGGTCTATAATCATTTTAGTTATCCAATTTTTGCTTATATTCCCTTCTCATTAATGTTATAGATTAATATAAAACCTTCAATATAATTTGACAAATGGCCATACAGTTAAAATGGCCAAATTTCCTGGTCTTGATGGCCTAGCAAATATTTCCAAGTACCATTCAAAATTTGATATATCTCTGCAAACATAAATGATGCACAAAATTTCTCCTTCAAAAATAATATGTAACCTAGGGAAAGTATATTATCTTTTCTCTCTATGATATGCCTATGAATATTATAATTTTAAGTAATGCCTATATAGGGCTTATTTTTAGGTGAACTATATTTACCTATCCAACATCTTAGGGTTGATTATGATTATTTATGTTTATTAAGGAGCTGTGTGTGCTCCCAAGCCTTCAGAAGGACTCAGAGAGTAATGGTGTTGATTTGATGAATGGTAAAAGAAGAAATTTGATGGTGTTGAGAAGTTCAATGAAAGCTCTTAACCATTCCTTAGAAAAGTCATCAATTGAGGAAGAGGATAATTATTCAGCCAACACTAATGTGAATTTGATGGATGATGATAACTGTGAAGAATTGGAGATTCAGGTAAGGAAAGAAAGCTATTATGCATGGCTTTCATAACCAACACTCTCTCATAACAATATGCATTCTGTTATATCCTGAGTGCAGGGCTTTTCAATCTTAGGTAATTTTATGAGATAAAATGGCCTCCCATGTGGTTCTGCATGGCTAAATCCTTCTTGAAATGAGGCCTGACATAAAAAAATCTTTAATAACTTTATTGAATAATACTTTCATGCAATTCAACTTTTAACACTATCCAATGTTCTGTGTTTAAGAAAATGAAGGACTACCAAATGATTTAAGTACCAGAGTAACTTGAAGAAATTAGCTCCTAAGATGTATGTTCCTGATAATTATTATTTTGAAATTTTGATCATCTGTCATAATAGATAAGAATGGATATCCTTGGCATTAATATCATGATAGATGAGGAGAGCTTTAGATAGTGTTCTTTGGTGATATATTGGGGCTGGCAATGCTCAAAATGACCAGGTTATATTCTTGCAGAAGATCATGATTCCAATTAGACAATGTGATGACTTCTTATAATTTGTTAAAGAAGTTTATTGCTATAAAAACAGTAAGCCACCAGACCTATTCTGTGTATTTCATATATTATTTAATTTCATTGCAGGGCAAAAAGTATTATTCACAATGTTCAGGGATTTTCTTGTTAACAGTATTTAAATATTTTAATTTTATATTTTTAATCCATGGATATCAAAGGTTTACTTATATTTTAACAGTAAGCTCTCCTATAATTTACATTCTCTAAACTTGAATTGAAACACTGGCGATATCATTAGGTATTAGAAGGTTCAGTGAAAGATATTAATGCTTTTGAAGAAATTAAGACAAATGCTCTGTATAAATGCATGCTTAAATTATTGATTTAAATTAAAATGTAAAATTTTAAACCTTGTATAATTTTATAGATTAGGTTTGAAAGTTTTTTGGGCATATTATTAATGTTTTACATGGATGCAATCTACATTGGTTATGTTGGTATATTTTAGGATGATTTAGAAGATTTAGAATTGCATTTATCCTCTGATGAAGAAATAGACAATAAGGAAGGATATGACGACAATACTTTGCAGGAGATGGGAGGAGATACATTGGAACTGTTGAAGACACAAGGTGAGGGAAGCTGGAGACTCAGTTGTCTTCCTTTTGTGTTTTGAGTGTTTTAGAAATACCTAAAATGTCAGATACAATGTTATGACTATTTAAAAAAATTGATTGGAAAATATTTAAAACAGAATAAATTTGTAACAGAATTATTATTATCAGGTAATCTACCGGTCAATGTAGGTTTATGGATAGACATAAATACTAATTAAATAACGTGTCCTAGTTAAATAATGACCCCTAGCAAAACACAATATCCTATGCTATATCAGGTCCCTCTTCAGCTATGAGTACCTTCCTTCTCCCATCATTCTGTGTTACATCCCTATTCTGTTCCTTCCCTTTCCTTATTTGCCTAACATTGTACCCTCCATTAGGCTTCAACATCCGGCTGCAAGTCAATACTCCTTCAGCAACATTTCCTGCCTCCATAAGATATCTCTCAGTAAACCTCTTTCTTTGTCCATTATACGGAGTGCTTCCTCATTTATCTTCTCTGTCCATTTTACTTTCTCCATTATTTTCCACTGGTACATTTAAAAATCCTTCAGTCAATGTCTATCCTCGTGCTTAAATGACCACATTTCTGGGCTATATATAGCTATCCTCCATATCTAAGTTTCCTAAAGAGTCTTTTCATGTCCCTGCTTGACATCCCTTTGCCTGAAGCAATTCCTATCCTTATGTCCCTATTACTTTTACTGTGTTGGTCCAATCAATACTGAGATAAGTAAACTGTTTTTCTAGCTCTAGTTTTTTCCATCATATTTTTATGTTAAACTTAGCCTTTTTCATTCTAGAAAATTGCATTTCCTTTGTTTTCTCAATATTGATTCTCATCCTATACCTGTAGTACTGTATTACCAATTCACTAGGCATTGCTTGTAGCCCCTTGGCTTACTGACAAACTAAAGCTTGGTCATCAGCAAACTTAACTGATTTTATGAATTCCCCGCCCATTTTCATTCCTATCTCCTGTTCTTACTATGTCTCTTTATTCATTTCCTCTGCATACATGTTGAACAGCAACGGTGATAATGAGCAACCCTGACTTCCACCTCTTCCTAACACTGCTCATCCTGACTTCCCGTATTCCACCCACACCTAAGCAGTCTGAGACATGTACAGGTTACGGATTAGCCTCATTTCCCTCCAATCTTTCCCTAGTTTCTGCATTATACCTTGTTGTAATGTTCTTTATTACTTTTGATTACAAATTTCATTACTGCAATGGCATCATATGTACCTCCTCCCTTCCTATACCCAAACTGATCATCCATAAAGTAGAAGCCTTACTCTCTATCCTTTTGTTTATGATCCCGAGAACAACTGCAACAGAAGATGTTGCAAAAAGATGCTCTCTTTCAGACATTGGCAGGGCAAAAATCCACCATAGAGTCAGTTAGAGTGGTCATCAGATAACTTACGTGGCCTTTATCTTTTATAAGTTGTCACCCTTCTTTTAATATTTTGTGCCACTCAAAAATTTCTCTGGTGTAAGACATTATCTGGATATGCCTGTTTTATGAGTTCCATGTCTCCCAATTAGAGACCTGGAACTAGAGCATTGCTCCCATATACACTAATTGCTTTCAATGAAACCAAACAAAATCAGTCATAACTAATATCCACCATCTCTCTCAATAAATGCAAAGAGCCAACAGAACTAATATTTATTATTTTTGGAGATATCCTCTACTAAGCCAACAAGTCAGACACCTATCCACTGCTCTACTTGGGCTATAGCAAGCCAGTCCTGATACCTATCATACTGACCCTGCAAAAGCATTCACAAGAAAAATCCACCATTTTCCATAAAAGAAGTCTGAATCCTTTTGTTCAAGAAGAAGATTGTTATGATGCCATAGTTGTCAATGCCATTTATTTATTAATTATGCTGATCCAAAATTGGCAGATTCAGTATTTTCTTAGTTTTGTCTACAATGCCTTTATAATTTAATTTTTTCTTGTGTATAAAACAATAGTTTCAGTAATTGTCATTTTATAGAAATAGCTTACATTCTTAATTTTATATATCCTCTTTGCTTATTTAATTTCTAGTTTTTTTTGGGAATTAACCTCCTAGTCCTTATCAAAGTCTTTGTGAGATATAATCACATTTTAAATAGTTAGCACCTTAATATGTTATATTTCATTTCTTGTATTTATGAGATATTTTAGCCTGGAATTAGTACAAATCTTTCCATAGTTTCCTAATTTCATAATTGAACCAGAAAGCCAAATAATAATGTAACATGAAGTCACAAAAAATCAAAAATATTATCCCTACTGTGAAAGATATTATTGCAGTTAAAAGTAAGTTTAGTAGCTACTAACATATTATTAAATCTAAGGTCCAAATGAGTTTTTTTAGCATGGTCCTCTTGGTGTGGCGTGCTGATATATTGGCTTTTGTATCTCTGGCAAAAATTGCAGCAGGTTCATATATTGGCTCTTGCATAGGCTTTTGTTTAAATTGTTGTAACTTATGGTTTTTTCTTTAATAATTTATGGTCTTTGTGCTATCAATAGGTTGAATTCCATAGAATTATGTTACTATTTTTTAAAATTTTTATTAGCAATTTTAAATGCTTTTAGAAAAGTATAATTCTTACCATAATTTTTCGGTCAGTTTTGTACATTTCGGGAAGCTCTGCCTAATTGTTTGCTCGTTTTTTTTTCTGAGTAGTCTTTCCACTATGAAAAACCACTGAAAGGCTACTAATTAATCTGTGTTCATCTGTAATCTCTTGAATGTGTTGTTGTGTCGTGGTGATGATATATAACTGATTATTCAGACTTTGTTGAGACGGTGGAAATGAGAGCACTGCTTTGTATTCATTTTGGTTTCTCTCTCCATTCGTCGTATCTAATCAATTGCGCCCTGTGTAATGGATTAAAATGTCAGCAGTTCTCTAGGAGTTAGAAATTGGTTTTTTTCTGCCTTTAGATTGTAAGCACATAGCCGCAGTCTCAAGGAAAGGGGAAAAGTCCCAATTTGACTCAATGAGATCAGCCTTTTCAACAAAATCGAACTAGGCAGGGGCTGACAAAAAAATTTCCAATTCACTTTTTTCTCTTTATCTAAAATTTTTTCTACGCGTCTTTCGTGTAGAAAACATTTTAGATAAAGATTTTAGATACAACATTTCATTTTGATTCTTTATTATATTTAAATATCATAGTGTAATTGGTAAATGTCTTTAAAAAATATTAGTTTTGTTCCTAAAAATCGAAATATTATTGCTAAAAAATATTCTCCAAATTTATGATACTGTAATAATTACATTCATTATTCAGATGATGTAAATGCATTACATTATTATTAACTAAAATATTATATTTAAAAATAAAAAAAAACTGCATATGGATATCTAAACAAATATCTTCATTATGTTTTTTTCCTAAGGTTATACATTTTCTTAAATTGCAACTCACACTTCTCACTAGTACCCCTGAAATCTCAGCCGCACTAAGAGGTTTAATGTCCACTTAGCTTGGTCACTTTGAGGTTGTAATTTCGCCAATTGGTCCTATATTTATTTCATTGCTAGGTGGTGAAATTTTAAAAATATCAAGAAAAAGAATATTATAGTAAATATATTTTATTCTTTAGAATTATTTTTGTAGCCCATGTAATTGAGTCAGAATTATCTGCCCATGATTAAAATAAGATCATACTCTTTAATTATTATTTTTTACTAAAACACAATTAATGCTAGCATTTGAAATAGTCATGACAAGGAAGTGCCCCACAATTGATCTTTCAAAAGCTAGCAAGCAGCTTGCAATAGCTGTTCAGCATAATTTTTTGTGGCACTTAAATTTGGTAATAATAACTTGTTTCATTATAATTTTCTCTTAACCCAAAAGAATTGTCACATATTATACACTGATACTTTTCTTCCGATTAAAAGAAGCACCATAAAATTTGTTTTCTGACCATAAACCCAACAATAAATTTCCTTTTTTAGTGATAAATATGTTTTTAAATGGTTTTATTGATATAAAAGTTAAAGGAGGGGTTTTATTTTCTTTCTTAAATTTCCCGTGTAAAATATATTTGTTGTTAAAAGATCTAGCAATCTAAAGGACCACTTAGGGAATAGGAAATATTAAGCCAGAAATTGTGAAAGGTCTTTTTTAGATAAATTGTAACAAAATAATGAATAAAAGTAATTTTAAGGGTACCATATGTGTCAGTTGGAAATCAGGGATTGCCATATTAATAGTAGTTTCAGAAAATTAAATAGAAGTAATAAATAAATTTAGTACTAAACATAAATTATTTGAGGTGAGTGACTCTATCACCCACTAAATTGATCATTTTACCTGATAAGTACTTTGTCCTTAAATGAATTGATGAATTAATCAATCAATAAATATTGTCATTCTCTTCATTCTTGTCATTCATTTAAAATTGCTAATAAAACTTTTAAAAAATAGTCAGAAAAACTTTTTTTTTAAACTACTCAGAAAAAAACGAGCAAACAATTAGGCAGAGCTTCCCGAAATGTACAAAACTGAATGAAAAATTATGGTAAGAATTATACTTTTCTAAAAGCATTTAAAATTGCTAATAAAAATTTTAAAAAATAGTAACATAATTCTATGGAATTCAACCTATTGATAGCACAAAAACCATAAATTATTAAAGAAAAAACCATAAGTTACAACAATTTAAACAAAAGCCTATGCAAGAGCCAATATATGAACATGCTGCAATTTTTGCCAGAGATACAAAAGCCAATATATCAGCACGCCACACCAAGAGGACCATGCTAAAAAAACTCATTTGGACCTTAGATTTAATAATATGTTAGTAGCTACTAAACTTACTTTTAACTGCAATAATATCTTTCACAGTAGGGATAATATTTTTGATTTTTTGTGACTTCATGTTACATTATTATTTGGCTTTCTGGTTCAATTATGAAATTAGGAAACTATGGAAAGATTTGTACTAATTCCAGGCTAAAATATCTCATAAATACAAGAAATGAAAGATAGTCATACTCTTCGTTCCCATCTTACATTTTGTAATTTTGGTATTTTATTGTTGGACTTTGTGCTTTTGGTAAAAAACAGCCACACATAGTTAATTCAATTTAATTATCTATTCCCTAGGAAAAGAATTTCCTTTCTCTATAAATTTGTCTTTTCTCATATTCCATTCTTTCATGACAGGAAATATTCTTATTTCTTCTCAAAATCCTTTTACAAATTGAATTTTCTAGGCATTTTTGCATGCCAAGTAAACATTTGTAGAAATATATTGCATGATGGCATTGAACCCTTCCCCATGATAATTTTTTATGCAAATTAGTGAATTTACCACAAATTGGAGATAACAACCTTTTTCATTGCAGGTATATAATTTTTCATTGATAAGATTCCTTTTCTTCAAATCTTTCAGATAATTGCAGGAAACAAGATGCTACGGGGAAGGATGCAGGAGGCATTTTATTGCATTCTTGTCAAATTTGCTACAAGGAATTTGCACAGAGAAACCTTCTCAAAGTTCATGTCTTGCATATGCATGTTAGGAAGGCAAAACAATTCAATTGTGACTCTTGCTCAAAGTCATTTGACAGGAAAAATGACCTTGCAAGGCACATCAACTTGGTGCATCCTGCAAAAAATAAGTACCAATGTGAATTCTGCACCAAAAACTTTCTATTTTTGAGTAAACTCAGAGTCCACAAGTCATCACATACTGTGGAAAGACCTTTTAAATGTGAAATATGTTTGAAAGGTTTTGTTAAAAAGCAGCATCTAATGAGGCACATTTTGACACATACTGAAGAGAAGCCACACAGATGCGAAATGTGCTCAAGAGCATTTACCCAGAATAGTAATCTAAAGAGGCACATGTTGACACATACTGGTGAGGGAAGCCACAGGTGCGAGATATGCTCAAGAGCATTTGCTCATAATATTGGTCTGAAAAGGCACCTGTTGACGCATACTGGAGAAAAGAGCCACAAGTGCAAGATATGCTCAAGGGCATTTGCACTGAATGCTAATCTAAGGAGACACTTGTTGACACATACTGGTGAGAAGCCACACCAGTGCAAGATCTGTTCTAAAGCATTTGCACAGAGTAACAATTTAAAGGTGCACTTGTTGACACACACTGGAGAAAGGAGCCACGAGTGCCAGATATGCTCAAGGGCATTTGCACTGAATATTAATCTAAAGAGACACTTGTTGACACATACTGGTGAGAAGCCACACCAGTGCAAGATCTGTTCTAAAGCATTTGCACAGAGTAACAATTTAAAGGTGCACTTGTTGACACACACTGGAGAAAGAGCCTCAAGTGAGACATATGCTCGGATAGGTGATCTAAAAGCTAAGATCAATTGCTCGGATAGGTGATCTGAAAAGGCATATAATGACACACACTGGAGAAAACCACACCGGTGCACCGTCTGTTCTAAAGCATTCATTCGGAACAATAATCTCAAGTCACGCATGATGGGACACTACTAAATGATCAGAGAGCAGAGTAAATTGTATTCAATTTCATTCACTCATGCTCATAACTGGAGCCTTTTTCTCAGCCACTTGCATTTGAAAGCAGAAATGAGTGGGACATGTTTGTCAGAATTTTAAAAACAAAGAATCATCATTAAACATAGGAAGGATTAGAAACTAGTGAAAAACTAAAATGCTCGAATTAAACAAATCCTTCTCCCAATAATTACAGTGACAATGTATGAATGACATGCATAATTTTGGTAATGACGATTATTTAATGATCATACACTCTTCCAAATAATTATATCACTACCATGGACCATCGTAATACATTTATTTCAAGTTTTTAAAAAAGTGTCAACTTTGTTTTGTGTAACTTCTTTAAAAGAAAATTAACAGATTTGAAAAATTTTATTTCACTATCTTTCATTTGAATGTCATTAAACCTACTAAGAACCAATTATCAATTGCATAATATTTCGTTCAAGTGAAGTTAAGGTACATCTCCATAGGTTCCTTTGTTGTTTATTGCTAAAAAGCAGCAAGGGATTTCCCTAGTTCTAAGTGATCATTATTGGGATTCTATTGCAGATGTTGTCTTTGAGACAGTTAATTGGGAAGTTAAGAGTTTTAAGTATTTGTTTCTAAATAAAAAAAAGATTGGAATGCTGTCACCATTTGTGGTATTTTCCTTCCAGATAAGGAGATTTTAAGGTATTTCAGTCAAAAGCACAGTTTAATGAGCATAATAAGGGGTCTACGAAGAAAGTTTTACTCATCCAACCATTTCAAACTTAATCATCTCAAATACTCTTGCTTCTTTTGAGGAAATGCCACTTAGTTGGGAATATAAATGAAATTGTTGGTATTCTGGGATTAAAATGCATGGGTTTGGATATGTTTGCAATTTGCCAAAACATATGCTTTTCACTTTGGTTTCTTTGATACTGAGTGGCAAGGTTGAATGTTTTGGTAACTTCTGGAATCTACGGTACTTTGCTGGGAAAATTGCTTTTATAGGGATTTTAAGAAATGCAGCACTCACCTTGCCCAGAGCTTACCCATCCATATTCCTTACTGCAAGTTATTTTGCCACTTTTCTTTTGCTATCCTCAGTGTCTAAGGTATCTCATGTCTCTTTGGTGGCTTAATGTCATACATGATATTTTGTATCTTTTTGATATTTTTCTGTATCGTAGCACTTGATGGCTATCCTTCTGGGAGGTCATCTTCAAGGGATTTTGGTCCCTGTTGAAAATTCAGCAACTCAGTTTTGGTTGGCCGAAATTAAATGAGTCCCTCTCTACTTTTGTAAACTTCATATGAATTTCCTATTAATCCCTCTATGATGAGGAATTTTATTACAGAAATAAATTCAAGTTCTTCATTTTAATCAGAAATCATGTTCTGCCACAATTTGATTACAGACTCTATTTGACAGAACCATTTGGAACTCTGCTTACAAACTAAACACACTTGCACCCAGGCTAGAATCATAAATATTTCTCTGATTGGAATGCCATTCGTGTTTAGTATAGAACTTTTATACTTATCCCTTATTATCATGCCTTTTCATTCTCTCAGGAGAATTTTAATCTTAATGAGGATTTTCCTCATTAAAGGAACTAGATTTTTTCACCATCAATGAAAAAACTTCATCTTCTATTCATCAACTCTCTAAATCACTGAAATTTGATAGCAGCATAAGGTTTAACTTTTCTTGCTGTAGCCCTATAATATGTTTTTGTCAAAGATACTCCTCAAATATACTGGATGAATGCAATGACTTAACAATTATGCATGCATGTTAAGAAAAAAGGTGACTTCCAAATATCACAAGGAATGGTCATGAAGGTCTTTTTCAATGTGGTCTGCAAACATGTATGCATAAATTTATAACCTCTTCTCTAGTATCTAATTATAAATGCACCTAAAGATATTTAAAAATCCACCAGGAATAAATTTATAATGAGACCACTTTATTAGAGTGTTTTACCAATTGAAAACTTTTAATTTTTAGACATCTATCATATAAAAACGTTTTTTCAGGACGAGTCGTTTCTCCAAAAACCTCAATTTTTTAAAACTGTAACTGTAACCTTGAAAAAGAAGCCTTTGAGACAATAAAAAAAGTTTTTAACTAGATAAAATAGAAATTAAAATGTTTGGTGTAAAAACGACCACTCTGGTAATGTCAGATGGAATTTATTTATTCTGATATTTATTGAATTTTATTATCTTTTATGTTTTTGTTCAACATCAGTCGCTGAGTTTTGAATTAAAGTTTAGCAAGTTATTAAGATATTTGCCTGTTACCCAAGCCTGTTTTTTAAATGGCACTTGATAAATTCTCTCAAATCTCTAGAAGCATTTATTAAAGCTTAAAAGGAGCTTAATGGTGAATTTTTACACTATTATCATTCATATTTTTTTGTATAAAAATGGTAGGCTACCTCTCTTTTGCTCATATTTTAAACCTAATTAAATATTCAGGTTTGGAAATTATTGGCTTAATTAAGTATTAATTGTATCTATGTGGAGTGGCAAAATCTTCAATAGTATAGAGAAGGTTGCACCGAAAAGTGGAAGGACTGATTTTGTAGAAGAATTTTATTGACGATATACTTACATCAGCTTAATAATCCTCAAAGTATGCTCCTTGAGCTGCTTCACACTATGTATAACATTGCTCCCATTCCACATATGTCCATTGGCATTGATGACCCTTAGAAGCCTCTTGAAGGTCTTTATTGAGTCTAAACGTCATCCCCTGAGCTGTCTTTTAATCATGGGGAAGAAGAAGACTGGTGGTGCCAGATGGGGAGAATACGGCGGGTGCAACAATGTGGCAATGTGGTGTGGCCCCGGAGCTGTCTGATGACAAGTGTGCCATGGAAGAATTTTCAGCACCATCATGGCGCACGCCTTGTGCATTGCCAAATCCTGTGAAATAATGCATTGGACGTTGGATGCAGACAGACCCAACTCGTTTGCAATTCTTTCACTGGTTCTGGTTAAGCATTGGTCTGTGTTCAGCAGTGTCTTCACTCTGTCCACATTCGTCTCAGTTGTCGCATTTGACAGCCGTCCGTAATGATGGTTGTCTTCAATGAGATCCCCACCCTCTTTAAATGACTTGTGCCACTCAAATACAGTGGAATGGCTTAAGGCAGTGGCCGCATAAGCCTGCTTGATCATATCGCGGGTCTTAGTTACCATCCTTCCAAGTTTTGCACAAAACTTTACAGAATAATGTTGCTCTAAATTCAGAAACAATTTCTTTTTTAACTTGAACAAAAAATTTGCTTCACTAAAAATGGTTTCCTCACTCAATCAAGCAAATGAGGTTTTTGTTGGTCTATTACTTTGAGCCCCTTCCATCTTACCCTGCCAGGCAGACCCCCCTCCACCCCTTCATTCCTGCCAGAGAAAATCAGTCCTACCACTTTTGGATGAAATACTGAATATATTGCAGTTTGCTGCTGCGTGTAATATTAAAACAGAGATGCAATGATAACCTGGATTTATACACATGTTTTCTTTTAAAACTAAGGTTAAAAGAACTAAGTATTTAAAGTTTAAATTCCTAATCCATGTTTATTTATGTAAATGAATCCTCTTCTTTTTAGCTCCCTTTACTGATTTTCAGCCATAGGTAGTGTTTGTCCCTGATGGAAGTGAATATTTAATGGTTATCTTATAATTATTTATTGGTATCAGGTTAATATTCAAGTACACTTTCAAGGCAGGATCTAACAGGTCGATTCAATAAGTACCCAGGTTAGAAATAAAGAAACTATTTTTTCAAAAAATTTTTATTTTATTTTTCAACATGGTTTCCTTTTAGAAAAATAGAGTTCTCTCATCAACCTTGCAATTTTTTAAACCCCTCAAAGAAAAGGATTTGCCCAACTCCCTTAATTATACCCCTGTCTTGGCAATAACTTCCTTGTAGGAGCTATTTTTTTCAATGAATGGTGACTGGCAGCAATTCATAATGTAGTTCATGCAGTTGGGTGGTAACATTTCCAGATGAATGTGTTTGTGCATTATTGGTGTGTAAAATCACCTTCTTCTTTGCCAAATGTAGCCATGTCTCCAATTTTTTGTAAAAGTAGTCCAATTACTCACTGTAGTATTTCCCAGTAATCATTCTTCCTTTTTCTAAACAATCCGCCAGGTTGATGCCTTTTGCATCCCAAAAACCATCCGGATGAATCCAGGTTTCATCAACATTGATAATTTAACACAAAACCACCTTTGGATCTTGCTTTAATTGCTGCAAAAAATGTTTCTAAGTTGACTGGTGAATCAGCTTATTGTCAACCATGAGCAATTGCAGCATCCATTGGGGTGACAATTTTTTGATGATATGTATTCTAATATAAACAAAGCTTCTCTTACCTTCGTCTTACCTCTATATTGGTGGCTCAATTGGGATTCTAGGATGGTAATAGAAGATCACTGGTCCAAGAAATGGTTGTTTGGTTGTAAAGAGATTGGAAAAAAGAGAGGAAGGTGGAATTACAGAGTTTGTTTATTTGATTGAATAAGTTGGTAATGCATTCCCTTGCGTAAAATGAAGAGCATGACAACAAGTTCTTGACAATCACAATATTTTTGCTCTCTCACTTTCTGCAGTCCACCGATTTATAACATCACAGTCACCCTTAGCAAACACCCCATAATCTATTCAATATACTCCATAGAAAGGTATACCCAAAAAATCTCAAAGAGAATAAAATAAACCATTTCACCCAGCATCACAAATTACAGAAATAAGCCACACATCTGATATAGGATTCAATCTTTTCTATCACCTTTTTCCTGGGATCCAAAAGACTTAAATCCTTTCTGAAAGATCTATTGCCTATTTCACACCATAATGATGGTACCTCATTTTTAAAGCTCCCATGTTCATCTCTCACCTATGGATGACCTGCCAATTAAAAAGCCTTGTGAGATCAACTAATCTGTTTGCCTACTCCCTCCCTAATAAATGTCATCATATTTTCTCTACTTGCAACAAACCTCAATAAATACATGTCAGCTTAATAGATCTAAACCTCTCTTCCCACAACCACATATTGCCTACTCATGTTGCTCCAATGCTAACTTCCCCTCAAAAGAGCCTGGGACTGGTGAGTGGCATGGGGATGGGTTGGAGATTTTAGGAGTGGATTGCTTGATTTAAGGCATAGGTTGATGGGGCATTTGAAAGCTATGAAGGTGCATTTGGGGAAAAGGTAAGAGATGAATTATGTTTTGACGATAACCAACGATGAGTTTTTCAAGATTGATGTACCTAGATTTATCTTTGCCTGGTAGGTACCTCATTTAATCTTAATGACTGGGTATTTCAGCTTTTTTGTGATTCAGGAACATGGTCATTAAAGCAAAATGGAAAACCTTAATTGGTTGCTTTTTAATAGTAGGTATGGAGAAAATGCTGTTGACAGAAAGAAAAACAAATTAGGAAGTGCAAATAAAATAGTCAGGGTGAACTGCTGGGAAAAACCTAAAGTAGGAAGGAATGAAGAATTCAGGGTTCTCCAGAATCAAATGTTATCAGTGCAAAACACCTGCAAAATAACATGCTTGCAGAATAAACCATAAACTATTGATTGTCCTTGTAGCATGACTAATATTCACAAAAGTGGATTAAATATTAGGGAAACGTATTGAAATGACATTAACAAAGTACCTACAAATATAAGATATTAATATTTTCGTTTTTGCATACACTGATGGTATGTCCAAAAACTGTTCTCAATCATTAAATGAGAAATACTGAGGGCAGTGAAAGGGATTTTCCTGAGGCAAAAGGTAAAAAATTAATAATTCTTAATAATAATTTCTCCTGAGAGATATCAACATCAAACTTTTTGCATGTCCAAAAACAGTTCTAAATCAAGAAATCACCAAGGGCAGTGAAAGGGATTTTCTTGAGGCTTAATTTAAAAAAATTAATACTTGTCTGACCTGTTGATACTGTAACATGTCATCTCTCAGGCATCATTTCTCCTGAGAGATGCCAAAGTCAATCTCTTCCTTAATATATTATTCCTCATTTGACAGATGTAATTTGCAATATTCCAAAGGGTCATGTAATAAAAAAGACAAATATTTCACATGCAGTTTTTTCTAAACATTTCCATATGATTAAAAATATTAATGGAACAGTTTACATTCTACTAATCACTACAGTAAGGAGAACAATAGCAACTGCAGTCCTAATGGTCACATTTCATGAAAATGAATTGAAGGTTTAAGAAAAAGTCAGCTTTAGGGAGATATTTCAAATTGAAATAGCATAGTCGGACCTTAAGTAGCATTGGTTTCAAAGCACAGATGGCTAATAATGCAAACATAAAAATGCACACTCCCTAAATTTATAATTTCCCCATTGCCAAACAAAGTATGGTCACCTTTTGGAATTGATTTGCCCTCTGACTAATCTACACACTCTAATGAAGCATCAAAGGATTAACTAGAAGGGTCGATTTACTCATTGACAATGATCAAGCAATCTCCAGCATTCATAGCACTGCTGTTAATATTTTTAGAGACATATCATTCCTTGTCAGTCTTTCTTGAACTCCCTTGAAAACAAATGCAAAACATACACACCTTAGAATTAAATAAAGGCCGATGATAAACTCATTTATGTGGTCACAGTATAGTTCTCTTCCCTCTCAGCTGTTGCTGGTTAATCCATATGTTTAACAGATTCCAGAGAACTACTGAATGCCTAACCTTGCATGAAATAACATCAACCATATGCCTTCCTTGCCTTTCTCCACCCGTGTTTCTTGGCTCAACACACAACTTCTTCCTTATAACCCTTATGATGCAGTAAGCAATGGAGAGGTTGGTTAAGTAATTAATGTTAGAGTTAAACCATTACCAAGCCTTAAACAGTGTGGGAGTGCTGGAAATGATTTTGGTACAGGTGGTGCTAGGAAATAATAATAAAGGCCATGTAAAGAGTTTGAATGAACAGCAGACTTAATTTGAGTTCTTTGAATAAAAGACCAAGGTGAACACAGTAATATATATGCCAAGGGTGTAATGTGTACAAGAGGGATGAATGCTTAGCTGGGGTTGAGATGTGACTGGGTCAGTGTGGGTCAAAATGCCTCCTCATGGATTGTGTCTAGGGTGACACCTCATAGCACACCGCTGAATTGCACAAACAAAAGAACCGCCACATCACCTTCCTTGGTAAATGCGAAGGATACTCTTGCAAAGAGAGAGAAATTGTAATTGGCACTTCACAAATTGATTGTAAAATACACAAAAATTTTTTTAACAAATGCCAGGTTCGTAAGAGCACATAAAAACAAATACTGTTATGCAATACACAGCAGCAACTACAAGGTAACATCAGATAACATACAGGAGAGGGAATGAAATTGAAATACCCCTAAGTCCCAAAGTCAGTTAAATGTTTGGGAAAAGGCACTCTTCTCTGTGATTGTCTAGGTTGAGGTAATACGGGAGGCTGCTGAGGAGTGGTAGGATTAGTCGCCCTAGGTATGGTAACAGCAGGGCAATATGGCAGTAATCATGGAGTTTTATCTAACTGGGCACAATAAACGTAATCAATAACAACATATTGTGGTTTGACGTGGTCAATTGCCACAGATACCTCTCTGCCCTGGATTTTCAGCTTGAATGTTTAGGGATCATGCTGGATTACTCAAAATAGCCCGTCATAAGGAGGAACCAACAATGGATGGAGCCTATCATTTCTCTAAAATACATGGGAAACAGCTTCGTGGATTAGATGAACCAGGAATAGAAACTTTTTCCAGAATTAATGAGGAATTCTGAATGGAATTGACAAGGGCACAATCAGACTCTGGAGACGCAGCTTTGAAATTCTTTAAATGCCAGACATGGTGTCTGCTACAATATTATCTTTGCCTGCTACATACTTGATGTTTATGGTAAATTGGGTTATTAAGTGTAAATGCCTAAACTACCAGGAAGAACACTTTTCATACCTCTGGGAAAATGTAAAAGAAAGGGGTTAAGGGTTGGTGAAGGTTTGTCCTTCTATCATATGCAAGAACTGGATCACTACCTTATATACTGCTAAAAGTTCCCTGTATTGAGCGCTTTAAGGTCTTTCAGCATCACTCAGTTTCTTGGTCCAGAAACCAAGAGGCTGATATCCTTTGGAAGTGAGTTGTTGAAGGAGAGCATTAACCAAAAACTCCAAAGTGTCTGAATAGGGTCAGAGGAAAGACACGTTTGGATGAGCTAAAATGGCACTATTGCACAGAGCCTCTTTGCAGTCTAGGAATGAAATCTCTGACGCTGGTGTCCCGCTGATGGAGTCCTTGCTGTTTACCTTGCCCACCAGAAGGTTGCTAAGTGGCTCCTGGCTATTTATGGCATAAGGGATAAAATGGTGGTAATAATTTACTACCCCTAACAATTGCCACAGCTGGTGTATGGGAGCCGGTGGGGGATCATGCAGAGAAATGAACCTTCTCGGTGAGTGGTTAAGTTCCTTCCTCCATTACCGTACATCCTAGAAACTGTATCTCATTCACACCAAAAAAAGTTTTTTAGGGATTAATAACCATGCCATGATTCCTCAAGCGGCCAAATATTATCCGCAGATGCTGCTCATGCTCCAAAGAATTGCGTGATGCAACAAGGATATTATCTATGTATGCATATGCATAAGGGAATCCCTTTAACATGTCATCTATGAACCTCTGAAAGGTCTGCACAATGTTTTGAAGGCCAATTGTAATAAATGGAAACTTAAAAAGGCCGACAGGCATTATTGTTGCAGTTTTGGGAATATCTGCAGGGTTGACAGGTATTGGTGGAATGCACAAACTAAATTAATTTTCAAAAAATGGTACAGCCACATAATCCCTGTGCAAAATCCATGATAAGCAGTACAGGGTAATGATCAGGCACAGTTCTGGATTTCAGCAAGTGGTAATTGCAACTGAGGTGCCACTTGGTGCTCTTCTTTGGCACCAGGTGTAAGGCAGATGACCGAGAGCTAGATGACCTCCATGCAGTACTCGTCTAAAGCATCAGATCAAATTCTTTATTGGCAAAGGCAAGCTCATCTGTTGCAAGATGGTGGGGCCTAGATGAAACCGGAGGGCCAGCAATGGTCTCTATAAAATCAACCATGATGTGCTTGACTTGCCAGGAAGCTCCTGATGGTTTTTAATCTCTGGGAATTTGTCCATCAGGCAAGAATAAATGGAAGCATCTCAGATAACTTACACTTGACCTTTGCTGGGAGAGGCAATGGTGCCCTTAAACGATAAGGTCATCACATTGTCCACCAAATATGTACAAGCAGTATCCACAAGGAGACCAAAATGGCAAAGAAAATCTCCCCCTATTATTGGCTGCGCGACATCGGCAATAACAAACTTCAACAAAAATTCTCACCAGAGGCCAAGGGAAAGGGAGAGAGTGGCAGTTGCATTTGTGGTGATGGCAGTGTCATTGGCAGAGAAAAGCTGAAGATCTGATTTCCCTCTATGCTCATGGAGTCGTGTGACTTATTAGAGACTGATATTGGCACCAATATCTATAAGGAATTATACCGGAATAACAAACAAATGAACAAATATAAAACAATGAGGATGTATTTTCCTGTTCTCTAAATGTCTTAAAGTGGATTTTGTAGCATATATTTTGTAAAACTAAAAATTAAATGGAGAACAAATTAAATAAATTGGGGAAACATCAGGCTAATGCGCAAAAATTACTTGTCTTAGATTCCTTTCAGGTACGCGTGGAGAGAAGAATCTGGCGTGGGGTGTATTGCAATTTCGCCTGTGATGTTATTACGTATTAAAGGTGCCGTTTTGAGCCCTTTGAAAATTGATTGATTGAAAAAAAAGGAAAATAAAGTATTTGCGACGAAGGAAGGAGATTAAGGATTGATTATACGTCCTCTGTGATTGCATATATTATTTCCTCAGCCTTCACAGGGTATACGTGTTTTGCGTGAGCTTCGAGGTTTTTTATTTAGACGTAGATAGATCCCTTTAGTTAGATCCGTTTTTTTCATGTGTACATGCATACATATTTATATGATGATTCTTTAAGGGCCCGTGGTCAAGGCCCGGGCTAACAATATTGAGCTTGAGACGTACGTATCTCTTCCTCCTCCTCCTCTCAGATTACCCACATAATTATTATTTCCTAAATAAATCTGCCAAATTAAGGTAATGCATTTAGTTTATCACCACATAAGTTTATTTCAGAGTTTTACGACGAAAGAAATTAATGAACATTATTTCCGATTTGCTATTATTCTTATTAGAAATTGTTATGCCGGGAACCTATTTATATACACATAAAATCATTTAAAAAAATTAAAGTTTACAGTTTACATACAAAATATACAAAATTTAAATTTCAAATACATCCAAAAAAAATATACCTGGGTTAGGTAATGTTCGATTTAATGTCATTTAGTTAAAAACACAAGTATTTTTTAATTTCTCGTTAGTACAAAAGTAGTGTAAGGATACAGAAATGGCCACAATCTATCAAATGAGAGTTTAAATAATTTAAAAGTATTGAGAAATATTTGAATATGGTGATCACCTAGCGCCAAAACAAAATGGAATCGATTTTCGAACTCGCACCTAGTAATCGATTATGAACGAACGACCCATCGAAATGTAGTCGGCCATTTTGAAAGTCACTGTTTTGGTGTAGTAAATGTTGACAGTGTGAAGGGCTCCAAAGATGCCCCGTCACGAAAGTTTAAAGTGTAGATTATGTCTTAGCCGTGGTGGACGGTACACAAATATTTTTTATGAAAACAACGATGCTGAGAAACTGGTGCGGGAAGCAATAGAAGAGTTGTTGGAATTGAAAGTAAGCTAACCGTTGTATGTTTACGTATTATTGATAATCATGCTTTCATGGTAAATTAATCACGAAATGTGCGATAGTGCCCTATTTTAGCTTAAAAAAGTCTTTCAGTTATTCGGATAATGATTTGAGCAGCATTGAGATCGAAAGTTTAGGGTTTAATACTTTGATAATCTTGTTATTAAAGGTAGTGAGGGAAAGGAACAACCCGTGGTTGCTGTGCTACAAATGTTTTAAATTACTGACGGATTTCTACATGTTTAAGCAGCAGTGCCATGAACACCACCATCTATTGAACAGTCAAAGGACAAAGAAACACGCGGAGAGAAAAAACCGCCGCCCAACTGTGAGTCGAGGCCAACTATGGTTGGTATGTTGTAATGTTATGAGCAATGTTGTGGATAACGTTATGCGTCAACGGAAATAACCTAAATTGAATAATGAACATATTTATTTTAAATAAGTGTCCCCCCTCTTGTACGTAAGTCTTAAGGTCTTATTAGCAAATGACTAATACTGGCGTTTATATAAATATTTGGAATTAACTACGCTGCTAGTAACACTTAAAACAATTTAACTCTATATTTAATTCGAAATCTCAAGTAACTGTGTACTTAGAGTGAATTTTACTAAAAGTGTGAAAATATTGAATGCATTTATGCAATCAGTTTTCATTAATTATGAGTTAAACGAAAACGATGTAATATACGAATGTCCCTATAAACAATGAAATCTCCTATTAAAAGAAGATCTTAAAGTAACCCTAGAATATTGTTTTTATTCGTAATTTTATTAAGTCGTTCAATTTTAAGGAAATATCCTCTAATATTTGTAACTATGAAGTAATAAGCACAATATACTCGTTGATAGCACTTATTATGAATGCACTTATTATGAATGTATTACTTATTATCGTGATGTTTTAAGAATTAGTAGGAATTATTTTGTGAAGCTTAACCATCTAGTCAACATTGTTTTATAATGATTAAAAAATAACGTACTTGGCAAACTAGTGTTGAGTGGAATGTTGGAAATAGATCGGTCCTTTGGATATATTTCATTAGTTCCTATAAATAAACATTTTTCAATTGATATGTTCTATTTTAATAAAAAAAATGTAATTAATAAATTTTTTCTGTTATTTTTTGTGAATAGTTATTTAATATTTTTAAAGGTCAAAAACTAAGGCTTCTATTAACTTTAGTAGCAATGACCCTGTTTAAATAGTTATTAATATCTGCTAAAGGCTGTATAATGCTCCATTTCTTGTTACACATTCACATTTTGCTTATAAGTTTTTTCAGGATATTTGTACTTTTATATCCACTAGAAAATATATATTTCCTAATAATACTAATGTTTTGTTAATTTTAATAAGTTTCTCCATTGATTGTTTGCAGAGGAGTGTAAAGGTAGAGCCGGAGTCAAATGATGCCTCCAATGATAGTGATGTGGGAATTGCCAATTTGCGGGTGCTTACTAGAGTATCAAGCATATTAGGAGGAAGATGCATTCCCAGTGTAAACAATGTAAGTACTCATTCTAAAATTCTGAAATTGATACCCTTATCCTCTGGAATTTTGAATAAATCCATTAAATCAAAGAATTAATATTCATCAAATAATGAGAAACTGAGATTTACCTGAATCCTTCATACATGTCAATAGTGGTCTGATATTATGTATCTAATCTCTTAAAATTCTCATTTTTAATGCTGAAATCAGCTATCAGGTGGTGTGGTTTTGCATTTTCAAATTATATCCTTAAATAATTGGTTTTGCTGTTATATCTTGCTATGCTTCAGATATAAATTATCCCCCCACAGGTAAAACATTGATTATCTCATATCATATCCATAAGATATTAACCCTCTTAGTGCGGCGGGGATTTCAGGGGTACTAGTGAGAAGTGCGAAGCGTAATTTAAGAAAATTTATCACCTTAGGAAAAAAAACATGAAGTTATTCGTTTAGATATCCATATGTAGTTTTTTTATTTTAAAATATAATAATGTAGTTAATAATGTTGTAATACATTTACATCATCTGAGTAATAAATGTAATTATTACAGTATCATAAATTGGAAGAATATTTTTTTAGCAATAATATTTCGATTTTTAGACACAAAACTAATATTTTTTTAAAAACATTTTTCAATTAAACTACGATATTTAAATACAATAAAGAATCAAAAAGCCATATAGGAAAAATTATAAATAAATAAAGAAAAACCAGTGAGTTACAAATTTTTTTGTACGCCTCTGCATAGTTCGATTTTGTTGAAAAGGCTGATCCCACTGAGTCAAATTGGGACTTTTCCCCTTTCCTTGAGACTGCGGCAATGTGCTTACAATCTAAAAGCAGAAAAAAACCAAGTTCTAACTCACAGAGAACTGCTGACAATGTAATCCATTACACTGGGCGCAATTGATTAGATACGACGGACGGCAAGAGAAACCAAAATGATTACAAAGTAGTGCTCTCATTTCCATCGTCTCAACAAAGTCTGAATAAGCAGGTATATATCAATACCAAGACACCACAACACATTCATGAGATTACAGATGAAAAAAGATTAGTAGCCTTTCAGTGGCTTTTCATAGTGGAAAGACTACTCAGAAAAAAAAATGAGCAAACAATTAGGCAGAGCTTCCCGACATGTACAAAACTGACCGAAAAATTATGATAAGAATTATACTTTTTTAAAAGCATTTAAAATTGCTACAAAAAAATTTAAAAAATAGTTGCGTAAATCTATGGAATTCAACCTATCGATAGCACAAAAACCATAAATTATTAAAGAAAAAACCATAAGTTACAATGATTTAAACAAAAGCCTACGCAAGAGCCGATTTATCGGCCCGCCGCACTTTTCGCCAGGGATACGAAAGCCGATATATCGGCCCGCCACACCAAGAGGGTTAAGAAAAAAGCATTGGTGGGTAATTTTGAATTGCATTCATGCATAGGAAATATATATGCATAAAAATTACATGGAAAATGTTTATCAAGAATTTTAAATACAATTTCGATGTTCATCCTTTTTTTTTAAATCTTTTTCAATACATATATTTTGAAAAATTAGGTTCAGATCACAGTTAAAAGAGAAACTTCAGATTATGAAGATCAGGAAACTGTTGAAATGACAGCTAGGCTAAAAATAGGAGACCACTTTATGGATAATCATGAAGAAGATTCTCTTCAGGTAAGGAAGACATTGGAACAGGTTGACATTTTCAAAGATCATCCAAAGCTTTTGTTATTTAGCAAATACTTATTCATTTGCATTTGAAAAGACTTTAGTGACACTGATTTTTACTTAATATATGAAATTTGTTTACATATAATTTTCTATCAATAACTAAAGTTCCATATTTTTACTGTTTAATAATTATTCAATTAACTCAGGGGATTGTAGTGAAGACAGAGGAAGTGGATGTTGAAGACCAAGAGACCAATGAAATTGTAGCTAGCCAGGGAGATGCGGACCAAAATGTTAAAAATCTGGAAGGAACTTCTCTAAAGGTAATTAATAAACTAAATCCGTGATATTAGTGCCATTATGGCTCATGTTTCTTTTTTAAACTCATGAATACCTACAGTACAAAAGATTTCTGTAAGTCATCTTATACAATACAATACTTTTTACTAAATCTTTGATGCACAGATAGGTATTTCTGAAAACCACTTTTTTTTTGGCTTGAATGATTATCATACCACACAGCTGTGTAATTAATTGTTTATCAAAAAGACAATAATGTTAAATTATTTCTTTTTATATAGAGAATGTGTTTGTATTGCATGTGATGTGTAAGTATCTCTCAATGCAAGAAGATATATCTAAGAATAAATAGGATTAAAATAATAAATGAAACGATTACTGTGGTATGGCATGGCATTAAGAAGGTTTTGTATAAAAGTTATCAGACCATAGTGGCGGAAGTTTATGGTAAAGAGAGTTGAAATTAGCTTAAATGATATTGATTAGGACATTGCCAATCTCCAAGTCATCATTAGAAATAAAGGCAAATTGCAAGAAAAAGGCAATCAGAATATAAGTGATGTAATTACTCATTTAAATTCTAAAATAAATAACTTGATCTTCGGGAACCATTTGATGGAATATTGATTGTAATTCTGATTAAATTCATAATATAGAATAATTCTTGTTCAATGATTCTCTAGAGTCCAACATTTATCTGATTTTTTCATGCATGCCAACTAAAGGCCTGATATAATTTATCTAATCTCATCTGTCATTTTCATTTATAATGTTTCAATTATCTAATGAGACTTTATTTTTCATTTTAATAATGTTTCCATCATTTATTGGTTTGGTTTTTATACCTAGTGATATTAAACATAAAAAATAATTGCTCAAGGTAAATATTTAAAATTTAATACCAAATGCAATTTTTATCAAATTTGAATTCCATTTATGCTAAGAAAATTCATAAATCCTTATAATTATACCTAAAATCATACATTTTTACTGTTTTCTCACTATTTAACTAACTTTGCAGACGATTGTAGACATGGATAAAAAAGCAATTGAACAGCAGGAAACTGTTCCAGCTAGACATAGGGATATGGACAACAACGTGGAGACTTCTGAGGTATTTAAGAAACATTATAACCATAATGGCACCAAAATAACCAAATTATTTTGGTGATATATGTGCTGTTATTGTAAATGCTTTTTCTTACAACTCGTGAATATTCCAAAATAGAACAGATATATGTTTGGCATTAAAGAACCATATCAAAATGTCATTTGAACAGTTTTCATTTTGAAGGAACAGTAATAGGTGACATGGTAAGGCTAATTGGAGATGTCATAAATGTTTTTTATATAATTTCATGTATTTTATGTTGGTTGTAATAACCTTGTTGACACTTTTTCTTAGCCCATTCAGGACTTTTAGGTAAAAAAAATATAAAATCCAGTTCCTTCCTCAGGTACAAAGTTTTAATTGACCACATTATAAGCATAAAATAAAATTACAGATACTTCTTTCACTCTTAAATTGCCTGATGGAGATCTTTTAAATTTGTAAGAATATTCAATAATTTTACTTAATTTTAATGTTTTTCAATACCATTCTTAACTGTTATCTTCTTTTAAATGTTGCAGAAGGCCATAGCTTCAGACCTTACTCTGTTTATGTTAACCTATAAAATATTCCAGATAAAACTATTATAGTCTTTGATGTGAGCATATTTTTTAAATAAATGTGTGCACTGACATATTAGCCAACCAACATAAACCACGGTCAAATTAACCAGTTTCTGTTGGTTCAGAATTTAGCAGCTCACTAATATTTTGCTCATGGAAATGTGTTCCATGCCTTGACAAATTAGGATGAAAGAAAAACAGTGACCTTACCCTAGATGTGAATATCTCAACCTGAAAGTTATATTATTGATAAATCATGTTGGAAAAAATTCGTACATGTCTATAATCATTTTGAATATCCAATTTTTGCTTAAATTCCCTTCTAATTAATGTTATAGATTAATATAAAACCTTTAAGATAATTTGACAAATGGCCATACAATTTCTAAGTACCATTCAAAATTTGCTATTTCTGTGCAAACATAAATGATGCACAAAATTTCTCATTCAGAAATAATATATAACCTAGGGAAAGTATATTATCTTTTCTCTCTATGATATGCCTATGAATATTATAATTTTAAGTAATGCCAATATAGGGCTTATTATTAGGTGAACTTTATATTTACTTATCAAACATCTTGGTGTTGATTATGATTATTTATGTTTATTAAGGAGCTGTATGTGCTCCCAAGCCTTCAGAAGGATTCAGACGGCCATGGTGTTGATTTGGTGAAAGATAAAAGAAGAAATTTGATGGTGTTGAGAAGTTCAATGAAAGCTATTAACCAGTCAATGGAAAAGTCATCAATTGAGGAAGATAATAATTATTCAGCCAACAGTAATGTGAATTTGATGGATGATGATAACTGTGACGAAGTTGAGATTCAGGTAAGGAAGGAAAGCTATTATGCATTGCTTTCATTACCAATGCTCTTTCATAACAATATGCATTATGTTATATTCTGAGTTCATTGCTTTTTAAACTTAGGTAATGTTTTGAGATGAAATGGCCTTCCATGTGGTTCTGCATGGCTAAATCCTTCTTTAAATGAGGACTGGTATAAAAAAATCTTTAATAACTTTATTGAATAACACTTTCATGCAATTTAACTATTAACATTGTCAAATGTTCTGTGTTTAAGAAAATGAAGGACTACAAAATTATTCAAGTACCAGAGTAATTTGAAGAAATTAGCTCCCAAGATGTATGTTCTTGATTAAATTATTTTGAAATTTTGACCATCTGTCATAATAGATAAGAATGGATATCCTTGGCATTAGTATCGTGATAGATGAGGAGAGCTTTAGATAGTGTTCTTTGGTGATAAATTGGGGCTGTCAATGTTCAAAATGACCAGGTTGTATTCTTGAACAAGATCATGATTCCAATTAGACAATGTGATGACTTCTTATATTTAAAGAAGCTTTTTGCTCTGAGAAAAATGAGCCGCCAGACCTATTCTTCATATTTCGTATGTTATTTAATTTAATTCGTGGGCCAAAACTATTATTCATAATGTTGAGGCATTTTCTTGTTAACAGTATTTAAATATTTTCATTTTATATTTTCAATCCATGGATATCAAAGCTTTACTTATATTTTAACAGTAAGCTCTCCTATAATTTACCTTCTTTAAACTTGAATTGAAACCCTGGCAATATCATTTGATGTTAGAAGGTTCAATGAATAATGTTAATGCTTTTGAAGAAATTAAGACAAATGTTCTGTATAAATGCATGGTAAAATTATTAATTTAAATCGAAATGTATAATTTTAAACCTTGTGTAATTTTATAGAATGGGTTTGGAAGTTTTTTGGGCATTTAATTAATGTTTTACATGGATGCAATGTACATTGGTTATGTTAATATTTTTCAGGATGATTTAAAAGATTTAGAATTGCATTTTTCCTCTGATGAAGAAGACAGTAAGGAAGAATGTGGCAACAATACTTTGCAGGAGATGGGAGGAGGTACATCGGAACAGTTGAAGACACAAGGTAAGTGGAGCTGGAGACTCTGTTGTCTTACTTTTGCATTTTGAATATTTTAGAAATACTGAAAATTTCAGATACAATATTATGACTAATTACAAAAATTGATGGGAAAATATTTAAATCAGAATAAACCTGTAACAAAATTATTATTATCAGGTAATTTACCGGCCAATGTAGGTTATTGGATAGACATTGGTTATTAGATAAATATTATCCCTACTGTTATAGATATTATTGTAGCTAAAAGTCAGTTTAGTAGCTACTAACATATTTTAAATTCTAAGGTCCTAATGAGTTATTTTGCCATGCTCGTCTTAGTGCAGAGGGCTAATATATCAGCTTTTGTATCCCTGGTGAAAATTGCGGCAGGCCGATATATTGGCTCTTGTGTAGGCTTTTGTTTAAATAATTGTAACTTATGGTTTTTTCTTTAATAATTTATGGTTTTGGTGCTATCAATAGGTTGAATTTGCTAGAACTACATAACCAATTTTTTAATTTTTTATTAGCAATTTTAAATGCTTTTAAAATACTATAATTCTTATTATAATTTTTCGTTCAGTTTTGTACATGTTGGGAAGCTCAGCCTAATTGTTTGCTCGTTTTTTTTCTGAGTGGTCTTTCCACTATGAAAAGCCACTGAAAGGCTACTAATCTGTTTTCATCTGTAATCTCTTGAATGTGTTGTTGGGTCTCTTATTGATATATACCTGCTTATTAAGACTTTATTGAGATGGTGGAAATGAGACCACTGCTTTGTATTCATTTTGGTTTCTCTTGCCGACCGTCGTATCTAATCAATTGTGCCCTGTTTAATGGATTACATTGTCAGCAGTTCTCTGTGAGTTAGAACTTGGTTTTTTCCGGCCTTTAGATTGTAAGCACATTGCTGCAGTCTCAAGGAAAGGGTAAAAGTCCCAATTTGACAACAGTAAGGTCAGCCTTTTCAATAAAATCAAACTATGGAGAGGCTGACACAAAAAATTGCAATTCACTGGTTTCTCTTTAATTATATATAATATTTTCTACACGTCTTTTCGATTCTTTATTATATATAAATATCATAGTTTAATTGAAAAATGTCTTTAAAAAAATATTAGTTTTGTGTCTAAAAATCGAAATATTATTGCTCAAAAATATTCTTCAAATTTATGATACTATAATAATTACATTCATTATTCAGATGATGTAAATGCATTACATCATTTTTAACTTTATTATTATATTTTAAATTAAAAAAAACTGCATATGGATATCTAAACAAATAACTTTATAATGTTTTTTTTTCTAAGGCGACACATTTTCTTAAATTAAACTTCGCACTTCTCACTAATACCCCTGAAATCCCAGCCACACTAAGAGGGTTAATATACACTTATCTTGGTCACTTTGAGGTTATAATTTCGCCAATTGGTCCTATATTTATTTCATTGCTAGGTAGTGAAATTTTAAATATATCAAGAAAAAGAATATTATAGTTAATGTATTTTATTCTTTAGAATTAAATTAATAGCCCATGTAATTGAGTCAGAATTATCTGCCCATGATTGAAACAAGGTGATACTCTTTAATTCTTTTTTTATTAAAGCACAATTAATGCTGGCATTTGAAATAGTCATGACAGAGAAGTGCCTCACAATAGATCTTGCCAAAAGCCAGCAAGCAGCTAGCAATTGCTGTTCAGCAGAACTTTTTGTGACACTTACATTTCGTAATTATAACTTGTTTTATTATAATTTTCTTTTAAACCCAACAGATTTGTCACATATTATACACTGATACTTTTTTTTGTTTAAAGAAACCACCATAAACTTTGTTTTCAGACCATAAACCTAAAAATAAATTTCCTTTTTAAGCGATAAATATGTTTTTAAATCGTTTTATTTACAGAACCTTAAAGTGGGGGTTTCATTTTCTTTCTTAAATTTCTTGTGAAAAATTTATTTGCTGCAGAAAGTTCTAGCAATCTAAAGGACAACTATATGAAAAGTTATGCCAGGAAATGTGAAACGTCTTTTTTGGATAAATTGTATCAAAATTATGTATAAAAATCACCATATGTAGCACCATATGTCCGCCAGCATAGGCACCATATGTCTCAGTTGGAAATCAGGGATTGCCATACTAATAGTAGTTCCACATAATAAATAGATGTTATAAATAAATTTAGTATGAAACAAATTATTTGAGGAAAATGACTTTATCACTTACTAAAATGACCATTTTACTGGATTAGTAATTTGTCCATGAATGAATTGAGGATTTTATTAATCAATAAAGATTTTCATTCTCCTAGTCCCCATCTTAAATATTGTCATTTTGGTATTTTAACTTCTATTGTTGGACTTTGTGCTTTGGGTAAAAAACAGCTACACAGTTAATTTCAATTAATTATCTATTCCCTAGGAAATGAATTTCCCTTTTTTATACACCAGTCTTTTCTCTGATTCCATTCATTTAAAACAGGAAATATTCCTATTCCTTCTCAAAATCCTTTTACAAATTTAATTTTCTAGGCATTTGTTCATGCCAAGTAAACAATTCTGGAAATGTAATGCGTGATGGCATTGAACCCTTTTCTTGATAATTTTTTATGTATGTAAGTCAATTTACCACCAGAAAACTATATTCATTTTACTGCGTATCTCTTTGTACTTGTATGTTTAAAGTCAACGATTAGGTGCTCATGGAATGTGCAAGCTGGTTGAAACAAGCCATCAGTTAAGTAAATTGGTGAACTCTTGTGCAAGGGTCATAATTTAATTTCTTGACATTAAAAATTTTCAATCATCATTTAGATTAAATAATTTTAATGGAACATGAAAATAATTCTTAAACATGATTTTATAAAATCAGGGAATGGAGCAACAAGTATATATGTTTTAATTTGTTTGTTTCAAATAGAACTTCAATGGATGATTTGATTGTAACAACTCAGGGAAAAAATTTCCTGGCCCATATCTTCTGAAAAAGGTATTATAGAAGCTAAATGGTATTCTGCTAACCTTTTTGTGTTGAGTACAAATATTTTCAGCAGACTTTCTGAGAAAAAAACTGAATACATTATTGGGTCAGCATCAGATAATGACATGCTTTGTCCCTGGCCTTTTAGCTTTATTGAAGATGGCATAATGAAAATCATCTGAAATGAGCCCACATGCCATAGTACAATTATATTATAGGAGTAATTTATGTACATAAATGTTTAAATGTCATCTGGAGATAAAAAACTTGTTCATTGCAGCTAAAATTTTTCATTGATAAGATTACTTTTCTTTAAATCTTTCAGATAATTGTAAGAAACAAGATGTTGCAGGGAAAGATGCAGGAGGCATTTTATTGCATGCTTGTCAAATCTGCTACAAGGAATTTGCACAAAGGGACCTTCTCAAAGATCATGTCTTGCATGTGCATGTTTGGAATGCAACAAAATTCTATTGTGACTCTTGCTCAAAGGCATTTGACAGAAAAAATGACCTTGCAAGGCACATCAACTTGGTGCATGCTGGGAAAAGGAAGTTCCAACGTGAATTCTGCACCCAAAACTTCATCAAAACTTTACCTGCGCTCAAAGAGTCATCACATAATGCAGAAAGACCATTTAAATGTGCTATATGTTTGAAAGGTTGTTCAAAAGCAGTATTTAATGAGGCACATTTTGACACATACTGAAGAAAACCCACATAGTTGTGAAATATGCTCAAGAGCATTTACTCATTATTATTATCTAAAAAGGCACATGTTGACACACACGAATGAAAAGAGGCACAAGTGTGAGATATGCTCAAGAGCATTTGCACTGAATAGTACTCTAAAGTCGCACTTGTTGATTCATACTGGTGAAAAGCCATACCAGTGCACAATCTGTTCTAAAGGATTTACTCAGAACAGTGGTCTTAAAAGGCACGTGTTGACACATACTGGTGAAAAGAGACACAAGTGTGAGATACGCTCAAGATTATTTGCTCGGAATAGTCATCTAAAGATACACTTGTTGAGACATACTGGTGTAAAGCCATACCAGTGCAAGATCTGTTCTAAAGGATTTACTCAGAATAGTGATGTTAAAAGGCATTTGTTGATGCACACCGGAGAAAAAAGTCTCAAGTGTGAGATATGCTCAAGAACATTTGCTTGGAAAAGCGATCTTAAAAGGCATATGATGACACACACTGGAGAAAGACCACATAGGTGCCACGTCTGTTCTAAAGAATTCATTCGGAAAAGAAATCTCAAGTCACACATGAAGTCACACACTGCAAAATGATCAGGGAGCAATGTAAATTATATTCAATTTCATTCACTCATGCTCATAACCGGAGCCTTATTGAAGGCCACATACATTTGAAAGCAGAAATGAGGTTGATATGTTCGTGAGAATTTTAAAAACAACCTTTATCATTGAATAAAGGCAGGCTTAGAAACAAGGAAAAAGCTAAAGTGCTCGAATTAAAAAAATCCTTCTCCCAAGAAGTACAGAGGCAATGTATGAATGACATGCATAATTTAGATAATGACGTTTATTTAATGATAAAAAACTTCCAAATAATTTTATCACTACCAAAGATCATTATAATACATAAATTTCAAGTTTGTAAAACTGTGACATCATTCTTCTGTTTTGTGAAACTTCTTTGAATAAAAATTAACAGTTATGAAAAATTTCGTTTGACTTTCATTCATTTGAATATAATTAAGTGTAGCTACAATGACTTAATGTTCCAATCATTTGATGACCTATGCATGAATCAACTGCGTGTAAATATTTAGATACGTTGTTGATATGAAAGAGGAATAGTGTAGGACATTATGAGAATATATTTTTTACCTACGCTTTTCAGTGAAGGTGGATTTTTCATTAAGAGTGCTGTTAAGTTTGGCAGTTCATCAACAACCCTGATGTGATGCAAAACGTATTGTTGCATGACTTCATTTAAAGTAAGAAGATACTAAAGAGATCCATCTTCAAATGCACAGCATTTAATTAGTATTAAGTAGACATCTATAGACGTGCCTTTATATATCAATGCTGAAATGCTGCAAGGGTATTCCCCAGCTCTTGCTGAACATTATGAGGATTGTATTGCTGACATTGTCTGGTGGGGAGAGTAAATTAGGAGTTAGGAGTATCTCTTTCTACACAAAAATAGAGATAAGAAGTTTACTACTTTCTGTGGAATGATCCTTCTGGATAAGGAGGTGTTGAGGTATATCAGTCCAAAGTACCTTATTTTTATCTATTTAGGTCAATTAAGGGATCAATAGTGAAAGATTTTCTCATCCAAACATTTCCAACTTGATTATCCTTAATACTCCCACTGCTATTGAAGAAATATGACTCAATTGGGAATATAAATGAATTTTTTATACCTTGGGTTTCAAATGTATTTTTTAGTTGTATTTCCACTTTGCCTAATCATATGTTGTCTTTGGGCAAGTGGGTCAGGATGTTAGGATTTGTGAATATATGTTTCTATATGAAAATAGATTATAATGCAGGTATTTCTGTGGAATTTGCTTTCTTGATAAAGAGGCTTTGATATATTTCAGTCCAAACCACATGGGGTTAATGAAGGAAGGTTTTATCATTGAAACATTTAAAAATTTATTTACCCAAATACTCCTGCTATTAAACCATATGTGTTCACCATTGGTTTCTTTGGCACTAAGCCACCTGATAATGTATTGGTAACGTCTGGAATCTGCCAAAACATTGTTTGGGAAATTGCTTTTAAAGGGCTTTTAACAAATGCAGCACTCACCTTGCCTTCAGCTTACCCATCCAAATTTCTTAGGCAAGTTATTTTGCAACTTTTCCTTTGCTATCCTTAAGGTCTTACGTATCTCATGCCCCTTTAATTGTCTAATGTCGTACTATTTTGTATATTGTACTGTAGCACTTGATGGCTCTCCATCTTGTGGGTCTTCTCAAAGGGATATTGGAATACTGTTAAATTTCAGCATCTCAGTTTTTATCAGCTGAAATTGAATTAGTCCCCCTATACTTTCATAAACTTCAAGTGAATTTCCTAAGGAATTAATTCATTTAAAAAGAAGAATTTCACTTCTGCAAGAAATTCAAGTTTTTCAATTTTAATCAGAAACACAAAAGACTAGTACTCTTACAATATGTTTAAAAAACTATTTGAGAGAAAAATTTGGAACTTGCCTTTCAAACTAAACAGACATGCATTCAGGAAGGAATCATAAATATATCTCTGATTGAAATTGCATTCCTGTGTCAGGTTGAGAACTTTTATGCTTATCCCTTATTATCATGCCTTTTCATACTCTCAGGAGAATTCTCTACTTAATGAGGATTTTCCTTAGGAAAGCAACTGGATTATGTTACCATCATTGAAAAAACTTAATCCCCAATTCATTAACTCTCTAGTTCACTGAAACTTGATAATAAAAGTTTTAGATTATCTTGCTATAATAATTGAATGTTTTTGTAAAAGATACTCGTGGAAACATACTGTATGAATATAATGACTAATAAATTTTGCATACATAATAAGAGAATAGGTTACCTCCAGATATGGCCCAAGGAATGGTCCTCAAGGTCATTTTGAATATGGTCTACATACATGTATGCATTAGTTTATAAACTATTTGCATGTATCTAATTAAAAATGCACCTTAATTTGAGGTTATGAGAGAATTTATGTGTTTATATGTTGAGTGCCATTTGAAAAACAGAGATGCGTAATGGGCGAATTTCCTAATTACTAGCTGAACTATAATCCGTTATTCAGTTACTGGGGTTGAGCAAATAACATGAAAGGTTTTAAAATTCAATCAGAGCAATTGAGGAAATTCTAATGCTAGCGGTAAGATATTACAATACTCATTCTCATTTTTTAAAATTCCTTTTTTTATTGGGTATCCATGCAATAGGAGCCTTACAAAGAGCATATACACAATTTTGAAATTATATATATAGCTGTTAAAATGTTTGGTCTAAAGTTGCTTTCTCCAAAAATGGCAGAACGTTTCTACTCTGATATTAATTGAATTTTATTACCTTTTATGTTATTTTCTCAACACCAGTCACTGAGTTACAGACTAAAGTTCAGTAAGTAATTGGGAAATTTGCCCATTATGCATCCTTATTTTTCAAATGGCCCTCCAAAAATTCTCTCAATTCTCTAGAAGTATTTATTAAGGCTTGAAAGGAGCAAAATTTCTATTTTTTACACTATTATCATGCATATTTGTTCATACAATATGGTTATATATCCCTCTTTTGGTCATATATTAAACCTAATAGTGTTTTCAGGTTTGGGAATTATTTGCTTATTAAAGTATTAATGGTATCTATCTGGAGATGCAAATACATCAATTGCATAAAAATCTAAATTTTACTAATTTTCTTTAAAAAAACATTGCAATTTTCCCGGTAAAGCTTGTCCTATACACTATAATATTGTCACTTTTATATGTATTGTATTTAAACAAATAAGCTGAATGCTGGCTTTATACCATTAGGAAAAATTGTCTGAAAATAAAATCAAGGACTCTCCAGACATCTCATAGAGTTGATCAATGTTTCTCTGATGATCTTCACATTTATTTTGTCAACCTTTTTTCAGCTGTTGATATTGAATTGGTTATGCCATACTCTTTTAAATATGCAAAGAGAGATATTAGAGAAGATATAAGCAGTAAATCTATTAAAATTATAAAAATAAATAAATAACAGAAAATAAAGCCAAAAATAATAAATAAAATTACAAATAAATGAAAATATTAGATACCACAAATGGTTAGAAAAATGAAATGGAAGATAGAAAATAAATAATTTACTATCTAGCTTCAGTAATATAGCATAGATCCTTGCTAGTCTCAGGCACTCAAACATAATTAATAAAATTAAAAGTGGTATAATAATAAATGAAAATTATTCACACTCCTTAGCTTTGATGTAAATTACAGAATTGATTATTTTTAGTTGCATGCTCTCCCACTCTTTCAGGGCTTACAAGAGGTTTCACTCTGCACCAGGGGCTCACTAATTATACATAGTTATTTAAAATTAAAATAAATGAAAAATTATCACTTACTATCTAGCTTGGATGTACTATATTGCAATGATCCTTGATAGTCTCAAGCACTCATATTCAATTAGGGCTTAAAAGAGGTTCCCTTTGCACCAGTTACACATCAGTCACACGTCATATAAGTATAAAAGCAAAATAATAACAAACTCTCTAGCTTGGATGTACAAAGCAGCATTGATCCTTCCTAGTCACATACACTCATACTCTCTCAAGGCTTACTAGTTTCTCTCTGTGCCAGTGGCCTACAAATCACTCACATGCCTCGATATGCAAGGATGCCATAGCCCTTACAATATTCTTCCACAGATTTGTTGTGGAATATCTTCTGACATTAGTACTGTGACTTTCACTTTGTGGAAGGGTAAGGGGAGGGTTCAGAAGCTCTTGCATAATAATACCTTGGAGGACAGATATTCCAGTCAGAAGAGGAAGTGCAAGGAGCCAGAAGAGGAGTAGCCAGTTGGCTTTATGACACGGCATGAGAAAGGTATGACTTAAGTATTATGAAGCTGCTTACAAGGATAAAAACATGATACAATAATAGTCAAGGCAACTTTAAATTCTCAGGCTTTCTTAAGGTTTATACAAAGTTGAGAATAAATTAGTTTTTCCATGAAGAACAATGCAATACCTTAGTTTTTGAAGGGTCTTTGTAAAATGCAGTAAACGTGCATTCCTATAGCTCCTGCATATGCCAAACTATTGATGGATAAACTTAAACATAAGTTCTTTCATGAAAGAGACACTCAAACTGTACTGTCATATATTTTTCTTCTTCCTTTCCACAGTATCTTACAATTCATCTACATCTGACTTAAATATAACTTTCCAAGCTATCAACATTCACACCTAGAAAAATAACTTGAACAAAGTCTGAATGAAACTTGTCAACTATCAACAGTAAATTAATTTCAACTGTAGTCACCCATCACAATCAAAATCGGTAATCTCCTTCTCACTCTGTTTTTGGCTCCTGCTTTTCTTCTCTTCATACGGGTCTGTATCAAGTCCTGTATCTCCTCCTGTTTTTTATGCACTTGTCACTATTACCTGTTTCCCACTTTCACTTACCATTGATTCTCTTGAAGACCACGAGTCTGTTTCCTACTCCTTGGGGTAAATTTGAGAAACTCAACAAGGACCCCAGGTTCATTAGCCGACTTGTTCAGATGGTTTAGCACCACACTGAGTAATGGTGCAGGCACAGGCATTTGCTCAGTTGTCAACCCTGAAAGGGCTATCCCAGAATCTGCAGTATTCTGGGTATAAGCATTCTATGATCTTGCTTGTCTGCTGGGCTGTCCTACTGGCTTGTATAGCTATTGCGGTGGTGCTTGTACTATAATGGTGGGCTGCAGCTGGATAGTATTGGAAGGCAGCCGCAGCAGGATGTTACCCAATATTTCTTGAAATTGCATGGCTACTTCGCAGCCATGTGCTTGGATGAAAGCAAGTACCCAGATTCTATTGTATACTACATGCTTTACTGGGCCTGGGGGTATCATTCAATTGGCCATAATGGCTACCATTAAGTCAAACTCGTGCAGGTCATGCCGGGCCAGCTTAGATGAATTCCTGCCATACTTATCTTGATGGCCCAGGGTGAGGACCTCATCATTGTCCTCTGGTGGGGTGATCCACGCGGCCAGGCTTGCAGAGCATAGTGCCACGAACATCTTCCCCAGTGTCGGCCTTGGTGCTGGTGGTAGAAGTATTACTGGTCTTGCTGACTAACCGGGATAGATTTGCAATGTCCTAATGGTCTGCATCTCTTGGGATAAGGACTCAAATTATGTCTCCAAAGCTGCAGCCCATGCGCGTGGCTCCTGCTCCCTCATGCTCAGCATTATCTACATGCTCCTTGGTCCAGGATATGGCAGAGAGAGACTTGCCTGTGGTCGAGATAGGTGTCCAAATTTTGGATGCTTTGTTTGTTGTTGGGTGTGTCTCAGACTGAAGATGGGTGAGGTCAACTGGTTTGACATGTACATGATGGGGTAACCATCATGAACAATGGAGAGATTCCTAGGCACTCTCCCTCTCTGAACCTTTTCGACCAACTGACCAACTAAGGCCTTGTCCCACCTATCTATCCACCCAACTCCTGAATCTGAAGCTGAGCGGACCGGATTTTGGAGCCGTCATCATTACTGCTGAGCATTCAGGAGCAGGAGCCACCCGTAAGGGCCCTAGCCCTGGAGATTCAATATCAGGCCTCATCAGGGTATTGGGGGCCAGTTCCTTTCTGTTCCGGTTAAGCTTTATCAGGAAAACCTGGTACCTAAAAATCACTTTAGATTTAGTGGAGCTGCAGGTGCCCAGAGTGCTTTGCCTGGGAATTGAGCCAGGGACCCTCCGGTCAGCAGTCCAATGCTCTACCTACTGGATTACAGCAACCCACATATACATACATATATGTATACATTTATATATATATATGTATATATTTATGTGTATTTTCATGTATATGTATATATATATATATATATATGTATGTATATATATATATATATATATATATATATATATATATATATATATATATATATATATATATATATATATATATATATATATATATATATATATATATATATATATATATATGTGTGTGTGTGTGTTTATATTTATAAATACACACATACTTATGATTATCTTTGAAACAATGCTTTTTGACCATGCATAAATATACAAAAATACGGATAAAGATATTTCAAGAACAAAGAAAGGATACTTTCATGAGTAATTTTGATGGTAGTCATCAGAAAGTAGTCATTGGGGGAAGAATAAAGACAGTTTGGATAGGGAAATTCTGAGGGGAGATGTTTGTCGAATGGGAAGTGGTCAGACAATGATGAGGCAAGTAATATGGTAACTGATCATACACATTCCAGCATTAAGACAAGATAAATTCTTTGTATTGCATTATTGCTTACCTGCATTATTTATTATTTAATGCACTTTTACAAATTCATCCAATTCTTCACAATCTCTCCCTTCCTAGTACTCTCTCCCTGAAATTATAATACAAGCAGCAAGCCAATGGCATTGAACAAATGACAATTAGTCTGCATTACTGTATAGTGCACCAATTCCACCCTTACTCTGTACACTTTCCACAGCCTCAGACAGCATTTATACAATTCTTTTTATACTAGTATAATTTAGGTTAATTTATTATTTATCCTTATGCTTATTTGTACCTAAATCTTAGTATTAATTATCTAACTAATGCCTATCTGAGTTACCTGGCGTTTTTCATGCATACCTATGTCTTTTAGTGTCCAAACAAGGAATAAATAATGGCTAATCCTCATTTTAACCTGCAGAACTCAATGTCTTTCTCTATGTGGTGAATTCTTGTGCACAAACTGTAGTCTCGGACCTAATTGCCATCTCTATTTTGCCTTACATCTTATTCCAATCTTATATCACAACCATATGCTACAAATGCTGCCTTATTTACCTGCATGAACTCATTATTTATTATGTCCTGTAAATTTGATAAATCCTATCAATTAATTTCTGCTTATGATTGCTTGGTATGTAGATGATGATCAAGGGCGTAGATTCCATGTGCACTTCTACCAATAATAAATTATCATTTGATTGGTTTATGAATACTTTGCTTTTATCAACATTTTCATTCACTATTTTGTCCATCCTTAAATAAAATATCATGAATATCAGGGTTTCAGGGCTCATTATTATATAATGCCAGGGTTCACCTAAGACATAGCCATAAAGGTTTTGAAATAAATGATTGCAAGTTTAATGACATATTATTTATATAGAATATTTATTGATTCAAAGGAAAAAATAAGATTATTTAAGAAATATTGACCTAGAAAATAAGATTATTTACTGGAAAGCCCAGGTTTGAAGAAGGTAGAGGCAAGGGGGTGGGAAGATGTGGGAAAATACTTTTGGGAGGAAATCCAGCTCCTTCCCCCTTCTTCTACACAAACAATTTGGAAATACAACTTCTTTAAATGGATTGTATTTCATTTCTTCTTTTCTTTGATTTCAGCCCTATTGTTTCAAGAATCCACTCCAACCGCAAAGGGCAGGGCACACTTCTGCCCTTGTCCATCACACCTCTAACTCTGAAGGCATGAGTTCATGCTCCTCAGACTAGCTGACTTCCATCACGGAAGAGTACCTGTTAGCCAAGTGGCTTAAGTCACTAAGTAAACGGCGTGGATTAAGACAGGATCAGCTGCTGACCCAACTTGAGCGAGTTGGTGCCGGGGGTCAATTCATCCCAGGATGCCATCTCATTATTTCCATTGCACCTTGGCTCCTTAACATCAATGACGTCCTACCTGACTGCTGCCTAGTCAGATGGTGCTGCAGCACTGCTGGGGATCCAGCCGGCATTGATCCGGTATGGAGTCACTGAGATGATTCCCACCACCACCATACTGTTCTCCAGCAACTTCCCATTTCTCCTCTCCTCCTCTTCCTCCAACTCGCCCTGCAGGTCTTCAGAGATCTCCTCCGAGATGAATGTCTCTCCAGCTGACTCCTTGATGGAAAGGGCGGGAAAATAGTTTTCAAGGGTGATATCTGTTACCTTTTAAGGATAAGTCAGGTCGGGTGAATGGCAGAGGATGATCAGAGGTATACAGGACTGGATTAGATCTGAAGGCACTCCCTCTCTGACCCTTTTTTACCAACTGACCAACTCAGGCCTCAACTCACCTATATATCCACCTGACTCCCAAATCTGAGGCTAAGTAGGCATAGGGAGGCAGGACAGTCCAAGAAGGATGGTCAGCCAGATTCTATTCTGAGGGAATGTACCCCCAGGTCACATTCTGTGACCATTCTTTAATTAAGCTCATAAATAGATACAAGATATCATGACACATAAATATAACACATGTTCTCCTAGTCAGGGATGAAATTACAGCTTGATCATCAGGATAAATTATTGCATTCGTATTGGGGTCTGCAATGCTGATTGCAGGATGGGCCTCCATTTAGGCCACCAAAGCCTCCATAATTGGTCTCTAATGCTCTATGGCCCATATTTCAGTAGTTGAAAGCATCGGGATCACCCAAGCTACCTGGAATAGGGTGTTGTAACTGAACACATCTAAAATGTACTTATAATTGGAATACACTCTTGGTCCCTGCCATTTATTGTCATCCCATAGGCACTCCAGCCACGTGATGTTGCAACTTGCCGTGTCCTGGACTATGAATAGGTGGAGTTTCAAAATGTAGGTTATCCAGGCAATATATCCCACTACCTTGGGTATATCCTTTTGTTAAATTGTGTAAGAAGTTGCGGTGGCAATTGCTAGATGCTTGTCTCTTTCTATGGGTCCATATCAAGTCCACTATCTCTCACTGTGTTTGACACACTTGTCACTACTTCCTGTTTCTCACTTTCAATTACCACTGATTCTCCTGAAGATGAGGAGTCTGCCTCCCACTCCTTGGGGTCTATGGTCTGTGGAACCTTTGAGGAAATCGACATGGACCCCAGGTTCATTAGCCATCTTGTTTAGATGGCTTGGCACCACAGAGAGTGATGGCATGGGCACAGGCATTTGCTCAGTTGTCAAACCTGGCAGAGGAAGGACGTGTCCCATCACCATCTTTTGCCCCGAAAGGGCTGCCCAGATTACTGAGTAAAGGCATGCTTGCCTCCTGCCTGTCTGCTGGGTGGTCCTTCTGGCTGGTATTGTGGTCGTGGTGGTGCTTGTACTATAATGGTGAGCTGTGGCTGGATAGTATTCAAGGGCAGTCACAGCAGGGCATTTTCTGAGGGTGGCTGTTTCCCAGCAATGTGCCTGGATGACAGCAAGTACCCGGATTCTATTTTATACTACATGTTTTACCAGGTCCAGGATTATCATTCAATTGGCCAAAGTGGCTACCATTACATCAAACTTGTGGAGGTCATGCCAGGTCAGCTTAGATGAATTCCTGCCATCCTTAACTGGATGGCACAAGGTGAGGACCTAATCATTGCCCTCTAGTAGGGTGATCCATGTGGCCAGGCTTGCTGAGTGTAGTGCCACAAACGTCTTCTCCAGTGCAATTATTTGTACTGGCGGTAGCAGTGTTATCAGTCTTGCTGACTTACTGGGCTGGATTTGCAATTGCCTAGTGGTCTGCATCTCTTGAGATAAGGCCTGAAATTGTGTCTGCAGGGCTAAAGCCAATGCGGTAAGATCCTGCTCCCCCATGCTCAGCTTTGGTGACTTGTTCCTTGGTTCAGGAGATAATGGAGACATGCTTGGCTGTGTATGGGATGTGTGTCCAACTTCTGGAATATTTTGCTTGTCGCCAGATGTCTCGGACTGAAGACCTGTGAGGTCAATTGGTTTGACATGTGCGCGATGGGGTACCCACCACTAACAATGGAGAGATCTGGAGGCACTGTCTCTCTGAACCTTTTCGACCAACTTACCAACTCAGGCCTTGTCTCACCTATATATCCGCTTGGTCTCCAAATCTGAGGCTAAGCAGACTGGATTTGGGAGCCCCCATCATAACCACTGAGCATTAGGGAGCAGGAGCCACCCACATGGACTCAATTGCCCTGCAGACGCAATTTCAGGCCTTATCAGGGTATGGAAGCCAGTTCCTTTTTCTGTTCCAGTTATGCTTTCCAGGAAGACAGGAAGACCTGTTAACCAAAAATGACTATAGCTTTAGTGGAAAAGCAGGTGCCCTGAGTACCTGGCCTGGGATTGAAACCCAGGACCCTCTATTCAGCAGTCCAATGCTTTACCCACTGGACTACAGCAACCCACTTATATACACATATATATATATATATATATATATATATATATATATATATATATATATATATATATATATATATATATATATGTATATATTTATGTGTATTTTCATAGATATATATACATACTCATAATTATCTTTGGAACACAATGCTCCATGACCATGCATAAATGTATAAAAAGTATGGAACAAGATATTACAAGAACAAAGAAAGGATACTTATGTGAGTAATTTTGATGGTAGCCATCAGAAAGTAGTCATTTGGGGAAAAATGAAGACAGTTTTGGTATGGAAATTGTGAGGGGAGAAGATCTGTTTGTCCAATAGGAAATTGACAAGGTGGTGAGAGGGGATTGCTAAGTGGTGACTGAAATTAGACATGATTCAATCTTGGAGGTTTAAATGACTGGAGCACCCAGATATGTGCCATCTCATGCGTGTAAGTTTATGCATAAGTTAGTACGTCTTCATGAGTGTGCATTATTGTATGTATTGAGTGTGTGTGCTAGTATTACTGTTAGTATGTGCTTTTAGCCACATAGAGGTCTGTTTTCGGTAGAGTTTTGTTGTGCATATATATGCATATAATCTCATCTGTCACTGTATTTTTGATACTTATTTTTGTATATTTTAGTATTTCCTATCTACCCTAAAATTTTTAAGCATTTTATTCTCTTGACAATGTTGTTAACTCTTTGATAGTTAAGAGATTTGAGAGAAAATGCTGATTACATTGCCTTATATTACGGCTATATTGTAACCATGAAATGGCTGAAATAAACTGTAGTACATAGTTTAATGCCTGGTTATGTTTAAATATTACAATAAGTAATACAATTCAAGTAATATCAAGATATCAAATCCCACCAGCCATTTTTGAAGAGGGCAATTTTGCACTGAACTTTTCAATTGCTATTTATTAAATTTAAAATTCTATGAAGACTTTTTTTTACGGATCCTCTTTTACACTTACCTCATTTAATCAAGGCTTTACTGTTAATGAGAATAAGTATACTAAATACATGCCTGGCTAGTATTACAGATGGTCTGAAACAATTGCTTGCCGAAACAAACTTAAGTCCATATTTTAATGACTGTTGGTGTTGACATAACATAAAAGTAATACAACTCAAGTCAAATGAGCATATAAAATTAGAATTGCCATTTTTTGAGGGGGACATTTTGCACTAAACTTTTCAATTCCTATTTATATAATATCAAAGTTGTATGCATACTCTGTATAGGGCTCCTAAATCCCGGTTGCCATGTTCGATCGAGACCTCTTTCTTAATAAGCATTATAATGGTAATTGGAGACCCCTATCATATAAATTTTATCAGTCATATTGCTTTCAAAAGAAATTTCATTTAAAGCTGGTTACAACTGTCAACTCGAATCAATGTCATTAATCTATGAAGATAGCAATGCGTATTGAATGAGATGGTCCTCAAGTATATAATTTGAACATTCTAAAAATATTTATGATAGATTTCCAGTACCCACTATTCCTATAGAGATTTGTTGTATCATAAGTTTGCCAAATTTAAAACTATTTATTGGGTCACATTTGTAAGAGCTTTTCTGCTCATCACTTGTCTCTAGAAAGCTAATTAAATCTGTTGAAATGTATGTGTAATTAGATATAAAAAGGGTAGGCTGATAACTAATGCAAATATATCCTTGTAGAATAGAGAGAATAAACTTCAGAAACACTCCTGGTGACATACCTCCTCATCTCTCATTTGTAGGTTAGAGGTCATTTCATTTATTCAGTATATTTTAAGAAATGCAAATATTTGGAACTGTATTAGTGCTTTAGCAATAGAATTTAAACAGGGTGCTGCTATGGAATTTAAGTGATGCCTATATTTTCTTAATTAGGGATGAGCTGTTACTTCACATGAGGTTGTAGGAATACAGCTGTTTTAATGAGGAAAAACCTCATTAAGATAAAGAAACTTCTAACAGTATGAAATAGAATGATACAAGTGGGTAAGGTAAATGCACTGTACCAGGCCCATATTTCATATTCCTAAATGAGAAAAATTTAGGATTTTTGTCTGGATTAGTCCTTAGACCAGTTTCAACTTAAACTTTAAAAGTAGTTTGTTTAGACCTATAGTTGCAGTACATTGCTAATGTTTCCTGTTGAAATAAATAAACTAAAATTTCTTGCAGCCCTAGAATTCCTCAATATAGATTCATTTTTTACTGAGGAAATTAATTCAAAGTTAACTAAATGTACAGGGACACTACATCTTTAATATAAACCATTTTAAAGTAGGAAGCAGAACTAAAATATGATCTTATATCCCTTGGAAATGATCCACCTGAAGGATGGCCATAAGGTGAAGCATCACATATAACATTGAATGGCCATGAGTTTATTATACGAAAAGGTGCAAAAAATATTCTGAAAGGAATTAGGGATGGGAAATCTCTGGGCAAGGTGAATACGGCATTTGTGGAAAGCCATAAACAAGAAAATGTTCAAACATATTTAGCAGCATTGCTTCAATCAATTTAAGAGAAAACTGACCCATTTCTACCTATGAATTATCACAAAATATGAGAAATGGCTAGCAACATTACAAACAAGAAACAAAACATCCATCAAAGCATTGGATGAAAGCCAGAGTTTTAGTGCCAAAGATACCAAGTAGAAAAATCTGGTTTGGCAAAGCACCTTTATATCCAAACCTATCACGAACCCAAAATTCTGAATGTCTAGATAAGTGAACCTTCTAGGTAGTCCCCCCTATTTCCCCTTCCTCCATCAAGAGATGGTACTCATGACAGAAATACTACAATGTCACTTTATCCTGAAGGCAACTTCCACAGAGGGTAACAGTGTTCCAATGCCTATTTTTGTGCAGAGCCAGATCCTTCAAAGTCCTAACATCCTAACCCACTTTCTTTATGATGAAGTCAGTTATATAATCCCCAGAGTTGCACAGAAAACTGGGGAATGCAATTGCAGTGTTTGATTCTTGACATACAATAGAACTTACATAGCATTAATACACCTTAATTTCTTCCAAACTAAATGCAGTGTGATTAAAGATGGATATCAGCTAAGTGCAAAACATTTTTGTTGCAATATTTCAACTGATTCAAGAGGAAGCAAATCTATTTTGTGCTACAATTTAATGAAATTAATGAGGCATTGGTCCAGCACAAAATGCATCAAAACAGCAGATAAAGCAGGTTTTGGAAGTCTGTGGTTTAGCAGTAAAGAAACCAAAGTCAAATGCTTCTAGTTTGGCAAAGGAAATTTAGATCAAATCCGAGTTATTCAAACCCTTTTAATGAATAATTTCTATAATATTCTCCAAGGGCCACTTTTCTCCACTAAGCAGCAGAAGTTTCAGGAGAAATATAAGGTTATCTAGCTCAAAATGTCTAGATAGGTAAAATTTCCCATACACCCCCCCCTATTTCCAGCTCTTCCATAAATACAGGGTGTTCTGGACTGAAATACCTCAACTTCTCATTACTCTGAATGAAACTTCAGCAGAATGTAACTGGGTTTTAATCACTGTTTTGTGCATAACTAGGTACTCCAAACTCTTAAAATCCGAGATGACGTCGGCAATGCAATCCCCAAGATTATCCACCAAGAACCAGGGAATACCTTCACAGCATTCCAGTAAGAAAATTGAAAGCAGGTATATTTCCAAGGAAAAAGGCATGATGCAAGTGTTTTGCCTTTTAATACAAACAACAGATTAGATTGCACAGAAATGAACTTATTAACAATAATTGTAGCATGATTGATGGACAAATGGGTGAAATAGTTTACACATGTCCATGGAAGCCTTATAATTGATTCATGTTTAGCAGATCAAAAAATTTAAAAATTGATAGGAATCATTGTTTGAGTTAATGATGAATTAGAAGATAAACATGTAAAAAATTATGAAATTTTAATTCTTACAGGTAGAAAATTTTTCTGTTTAGATTTATGTTATCAAGATGTACATAATCATCCAGAGATTTTTAGCTTAATCTGAAATTATTTTTTATTTAAAAAATTATACAAAACTGGACAATGTAACTGTTAAAGAGTTTATGTTTTACAATTGGTTTCTTCAGAGTGTAAGGGAATATTTGGGAAAAGTTAAGGAATAACAAATACTCCTCAGCAGTCTAATGCACTTCAATTTTATGTAGCCTAAGCACTCTTCTGTTCATAAGGCTCTAGGTAATGAATGATTATGGACATATCTTACCTTTTTATGATCATTTTGCAGTGTGCCATCATGTGCGATATTAGGCGACCACGCTGAACGAATGCCTTTGAACACATGTTGCACTTGCGTGGCTTTTCACCAGTATGTGTCAACATGTGCCTCTTTAGATGATTACTCTGAATGAATGCTTTTGAGCACAGGTTGCACTTGTGATGCTTTTCACCAGTGTGTGTCAGTGTGTGCTTCTTTTGATTACTTCTAGAAGCAAAGGCTTTAGAACAAATATGACACTTGTGTGGTTTTTCACCAGTGTGTGTAATCATGTGTAACTTTAGATTACCTCTGTAAGTGAATGCTTTTGAACAGACGTTGCACTTGTGTGGCTTTTCACCAGTGTGTATCATCATGTGGGAAATTAGATGACTATGCCTTTTGAATGATTTTGAACACACCCGGCACTTGTGTGGCTCTTCGCCAGTGTGTGTCATCATGTGGCCCTTTAGAGAACTTCTTGCTGCAAATGCTTTAGAACAAACATGACACTTGTGTGTTTTTTCGCCAGTGTGTGTCATCATGTGTGACTTTAGCTTACTTCTCAGAGTGAATGATTTTGAACAGATGTTGCATTTGTGTGGCTTTTCACCAGTATGCGTCAACATATGACCCTTTAGACAACTACTCCTAGCAAATGGTTTCGAACAAATATTACACTTGTGGTGTCTTTCAGCAGTGTGTGTTAGCATGTGCCTTTTTAAGTGACTCTTGGCAATAAATGTTTTGGAACAGATCTCACATGTGTGTGGCCTTTCTACAGCATGTGTCAGGATGTGCCTCTGTAAAAGTATCTTTCCAGCTAAAACTTTTAAACACAATGCACATTGGAATGGCCTTTCCCCAGTGTGTGTTGACATGTGAATTTTGAGTTTACTGAAATTTAGAAAGTTTTTGGAGCAGAAGTCACATTGGTGCGTCTTCTTAAGAGCATGCACATATTGGATATGACTTGCAAGGTCATATTTTCTCTTAAATACTTCCAAACAAACATCACATCTGAATAGCATCACCTTCCTAAGGTGCACATGCATTACATGATATTTGAGAAGGTCCCTTTGTTCAAATACCTTGGAGCAAATTTCACAAACATGCAGTTGAGTGGATGAAGCATCTTCCCCTGCATCATCCTGTTTTTGGTGTTTATCTGAAAGATTTGAAGTATAAGTAGATATTCATTAAAAAGGTGCATACATTTATACAATCATACATCCACTGTTGCCTGTACATACTCATCAGTCTAAATATGTATGTTAGCAATGTCAGTTGCAATAAAATCCCAGGAACAAAGCATCTGTCATCACTTACTGCTGACCAGAATTAGGCCTTTTAGCACTTTTTCTTTTACCTTCATCAGTGTCAAAGTTGCTGTTGTTTCAAACAAAAGCAACAAATATGTTACTAAGAAATAATAGACATGGAAAATCAAAGAAAATAGTTTAACTGTAAACAATGGACATGTAAACACAACAAATGAATGGCACTGACACATTTCAAATGTTATTTATATCTTACTTAGGATAAAACATAAGATATTGAAAGGGAAAATGGTTGTTTTTGGTTATATTATTTATAATTCTAAACTGATAATATCTAAAATCAGGTTATCAGGAATCAGGTTTTGATAGCCATGATACCATGTTGGCCTAAGTTCTTTAACAGACAGTTTTTCACATTATTCCTTTCAATTCTCTTGGATCTCTTCTACGTCAGCTATAATCTCACTCAACTTATCTTTAACTGCTAGAATAGATCTTTCCTTCTTACTTTCGATAATGATTTAACCTTCTTAAACAGTACTTTAATTTATTCTTCCTTCTGCGGACTTATCATATTCTATTTCATATGCTACCAATAATTCAGAGCATCAATTAACTCCAAATATAATGAGTAGAGTCAACCCCAGCCGTACTCTTATGAATGGGCAAAGGATAGGTGAGGGAAATTAGAATAAGTAGTAAATCAATAAATATTATAAAAATAAATAACTGAATATAAACCAATAAGAAATACAATAAAAAACTAAAAATAATTGAAATTATTGGAAACAGTAAACAGTTAGAATGATGAAATGGAAGACTGTAAATAAATCATGCATTATCTATCTTGGACTATATAGCATTGATACTTGCTGGTCACATGCACTCATGCTCTATAAGGTGTTATGAGACTTTTCTCTCTGCATCAGGGGCTCACTAATCACACAAAGGGAAATACAATTAAAAATTATTTCAAATGGAAAATAATTACATACTCTCTTGCTTGGATGTATTATATAGAATTGATCCCTGGCTAGTATCAAGCACTTACATTCAATCAGGGCTTAGGAGAAATGCCCTCTGCACCACTGGCCCGTTAGTCATAAGAAATATAATTATTATAAAAAATTACAAAGTGTATGGATTTGATGTACTATACAGCATCGATCCTTGATAGTAGCATGAACTCACAATCTATAAGTTTAAGAGGTTTCCCTCTCCATAGAGGGCCCACTAATTACACTATCATTAGTGAAATAAAATTTAAAATTAAAATAAATAAAAAATAATCACTCACCCTCTAGCTTGGATGTGCTATATAGCCTTAATGCCCGATAGTCTCAAGAATCACATTCAATCAGAGCTTACAAGAGATTTTCCCTGAAACAGTTGCCCATCACCCACCAAAATGATTACAAACTATCTAGCTTGGATGTACTAAGCAGCATTCATCCTTACTTGTTGCTTGCACTTACACTATAGCAGGGCTTACAAGAGGTTTCCCTCTGCGTCAGGGGCTCACCAATCACATGTAGTGGAATAAAATCAAAGGTTATAACAAATTTCTCAAGGTTTATACAAAGTTGAGAATAAATTTGTTTTTCCATAAAAAGCAATGCAAGACCTTACTTTTTGAAGGGTCTTTGAAAAATGCAGTGAATGTGCATGACTATAGCTTATGCATATGACAATCTAATAATGGATAAACTTGAACATAAGTTCTCTCATCAAAGTAATACTAAAACCGTACTGTCATGTCTTTTTCTTCTTCTTTTTCACATTATCTTTCAATTCATCTATATCTGACTCTAATATAACTTTCCAAACTATCAACATTCAAACCTAGAAAAATAATTTTAACAGTCTGAACGAAACTTACCAACTATCAACAATAAATTTATTTCAACTGTGGCCAACCATGACATACAAAATCCTTCATCCCCTTCTCACGTTGTCAGTGGCTTTTGTTTCTACAACAACGCTCCTCCCCGATAAAAATACATGGACCAGCTACTTCACTGTCTCAGAAAAAGTGGGAAACCTGAAAAACTGCTGAAGAGTAACATTCTTTAACCTTTAACCCAATACACTCCTCTCTTTGAACCAAACTGCCTGAAAATCCGTTACCTTATCATCACTTCTTTATCCAAATACCATAATATTAAACAATCTGTGAACTTAGCCTTTACTGTAACTTCTGCCCTGCCTAGTACATCAGTCAATGAAACACCACCATTTCCCTCTTCATCATAACTAATACTATTCTACCAAAACCATAATGATCTTTAACTATCCCATCCTTAATCACCCTGCCTCCAAATACCAATCTTTGATGACCACTTCTCTGTTTAGGTGATTGAAAACCTTTCAAAACCTGCAAGTAGCAGATAGTTAAGAAATGAGAGATGGTGCATATCTGAGTGCTCCTGTCATTAAAGGCATTCCAGCCTAACCAAACCCGCTGAATGCATCAAATGCCTGACTACCAATAATAAATTCATGTGTCAGGGAAATAACAAATAATATGATTTGTACGTAGAGGTATTAAAAAGAATAAAGATAAGGATAAACTAAGTTATCCCAGTAAAAAACAGGAATTTGAAGTTGTATCAGAACATTCTATCCAGCCCTATCAGCTGAAGAGTAACAGAACACATTATTTAAAACAGCATCTTTACAATTCTGACATATCTCCTTACTTGGCACAAGCTGTCTATTTCCTGTTCTTAAAATTAAATCTTGCCACAATTTTCACACAAATCTAATACATGTCATGCTAAATAATAGCCATTATCTATCTTAACACTTTAATTTGCTATGGAATCCTGGGCATGCCTTATCTCCTCTTAAAATACTGACAAATTACTATATTCACCTATTTGAATACACCACCTATATCATGAGCAGTAATTCAATGCTTTTGCCTTTTTCATTGGAGAGGAACTACAATAAAACTATATGGCCAAAAACATAAGTCAGAAAGACTAATATAGTATAATTAAATAAATAGCATAACATTTACAGCATAAAAGGTAAACATCTGTTCCTCTCATGGTTATCATGATTTGAAAAATTAAGCATTTGTCATTATGACACAAACACTCTTATTTTTCCCTTACCTCAAGAGAAGTCCTTTCCTGAATTTGAATATTGTAGTCCACTTCCTCCTTGCTAGCTGGAATTTCAATAACCTCCGACTCTTCAATATCCACCTTCTCCCTTTTCACAGTGATCTGCATATATTTGTTAAAAATGTTGAAAATAAAAAAAAAATATGACTAGCTTTGCCAGTTTTACCATTTAAGTACGAGAATTTTGGAAAGATATTGTGTAACAAAATATTGAATGTATTTATGCAATCAGTTTTCATAAATTGTGAGTAAACCGAAAAGGATTATAATGTATAAATGTCCATGTAAACAATGGTATCTCGTATTAAAATATGATCATGGAGTACTTCCTAGAATAACTTTTTTATTCGTAATTTTATTAAGTCTTTCAATTTTAATGAAATTGCCTCTAATATTTATAACTATGCAGTGATAAACACAATATACTCGTTGATAGCATTATTTAGTGATGTTAAAGGTAATTAGTAGGAATTATTTTGTGAAGCCTAACCATCTAGTCATCATAATTTTAAAAAGATAAAAAAATACAAGTGTTGAGTGGAATGTTGGAAAGAGATTGATCCTTTTGATATATTTTATTAATAAATATATTTTTTCAATTGATATCTTCTATTTTAATGAATAACATGTAATTTAGAAATGGTGTTTCTGTCATTTTTTTGAACAGTTTTTTAATATTTTTAAGCTCAAAAACTAAGGCTTTTGTTAACTTTAGTAGCAATGACCCTATTTAAATAGTTATTAATATCTAATAAAGGCTGTATAATTGCAGGCCACTCAATTTCATTTTGCAGTATTTTGCTTATCTTTTCTCCATTGATTGTTTGCAGAGGAATCTAAAGGTAGAGAGGAAGGGGAGTACTGTTGTATCCACTGGAAAATATATATTTCGTAATAATAATAATAATGTTTTGTTAATTTTAATATATTTCTCCATTGATTGTTTGTAGAGGAATCTAAAGGTAGAGAGGGAGTCAAATGATGCCTCCAATGATAGTAATGTGGGAATTGCCAATTTGCGGGTGGTCACTAGAGCATCAAGCATATTAGGAGAAATATGCATTCCCAATGTATAATGTCCCAATGTATAAGTGTAAACAATGTACGTAATCATTGAAATTCTAAAATTGATACCTTCATCCTCTGGCATCTTAATAAAAGAATTTTGATAACAATTTTGAATAAATCCATTCAATCAAATTATTCAGCAAATCATGAGAAACTGAGATTTTTTTAAATCCTTCATACATGTCAATAATGGTCTGATATGATGTATCTAATGTCTTAAAATTCTCATTTTTAATGCTGAAATCAGCTATCAGGTGGTCTGGTTTTGCATTTTCAAATTGTATCTTTTAATAATTGCTGTTGCTGTTATATCTAGTCGTGTTTCAGGTATAAATTATCCCCCCTCAGGTAAACATTGATACTCTCATATCATATCCATAAAATATTAAGAGAAAAGCACTGGTGTGTAATTTTGAATTGCATTCATGAATAGGAAATATATATGCATAGAAATGAAATGGAAAAGTTTATCAAGAATTTAAAGTACAATTTTGATGTTCATCTCCTTTTTAAAATCTTTTTCAATATATATATTTTGAACAATTAGGTTCAGATCACAGTTAAAAGAGAAACTTCAGATTATGAAGATCAGGATACTGTTGAAATGACAGCTAGGCTGAAAATGGTAGACCATATTATGGATAATCATGAAGAAGATTCTCTTCAGGTAAGGAAGACATTGGAACAGGTTGACATTTTCAAGGTTTATCCAAAGCTTCTGTTATTTTGCAAATACTTATTCATTTGCATTTGAAAAGACTTTAGTGACACTGATTTTTACTTAATATTAGACATTTGTTTACATATAATTTTCTATCAATAACTGAAGTTCCATATTTTTACTGTTTAATAATTATTTAATGAACTCAGGGCACTATAGTGAAGACAGAGGAAGTGGATGTAGAAGACCAAGAGACCAATGAAATTACATCTAGCCAGGGAGATGTAGACCACAATGTGATGAATCTGGAAGGAACTTCTCTAGAGGTAATTAAAAAACTAAATCTGTGAAAATAATGCCATTATGGCTCATGTTCCTTTTTTCAACTCATGAATACCTACAGTAGAAAAGTTTGCTGTAAGTTATCTTATAAAATACAATACTTTTTACTAAATCTTTGATGCACGGATAGGCATTTATGAAAACCACAAATTTTTTCTAACTTGAAATATTATCAAAACCACACAGCTGTGTAATAACTTGCTAATCAAAAAGACATTAATGTTATGTTATTTCTTATTATATAGAGAATTTTTTTATTGCATGTGATGTGTAAGTATCTTGAAATGCAAGAAGGTATATCTAGGAATTAATATAGAAGTATAATAATAAATGAAATGATTACTGTGGTATGGCATGGCATTAAGAAGGTTTTGTATAAAAGTTATCACATCATAATGGTGGAAGTTTAAGGTAAAGAGAATTGAAATTTGCTTAAATGATATTGATTAGGACATTGCCAATCTTCAAGTCATCATAAGAAATGCAGGCAAATTGCAAGAAAAAGGCATTCATAATATAAGTGATGTAATTACTCATTTAAATTCTAAAATAAATAACTTGATGGTCGGGAATCATTTGATGGAATTTTGATTGTAATTCTGATTAAATTCATAATATAGAATAATTCTTGTTCAATGATTCTGTAGAGTCTGATATTTATCTGATTCTTTCATGCATGTCAACTAAAGGCCTGATATTATTTATCTAATCTCATCTGTAATTCTCATTTATAAAGTTTCAATTATCTAATGAGAGTTTATTTTTCATTTCAATTATGTTTCCATCATTTATTGGTTTTCTTTTGATACCTAGTGATCTTATACATAAAAAATAATAGCTCAAGGTAAAAATTGAAAATTTAACACCAAATGCACTTTTATCAATTTTGAATTCCATTTATACTAAGAAAATTCATAAATACTTAAATTATACGTAAAATCATTTATTTTTACTGTTTTCTCACTATTTAACTAACTTTGCAGACGATTGTAGACATGGATAAAATAGCAATTGAACAGCAGGAAACTGTTCCAGCTAGGCATAGGGATATGGACAACAACGTGGAGAATCAAGAGGGGACCTCTGAGGTATTTAAGAAACATTCTAACCATAATGGCATCAATATAACCAAATGATTTTGGTGATATATGTGCTGTTATTGTAAATGCTTCTTTTTACAACTCGTGAATATCCCAAAATAGAACAGATTTTTGTTTTGCATTGAAGAACCCTATCAAAATGTCTTTAAGAGTTTTCATTTTGAAGGAACAGTAATAGGTGTCATGGTAAGGCTAATTGGAGGTGTCATAAAGTATCATAAATGTTTTTTTAATATAATTTCATGTATTTTATGTTGGTTGTAATAACCTTGTTGACACTTTTTCTTAGCCCCTTCAGGACTTTTAGGTAAAAAATATGAAATGCTAATATAGGGCTTATTTTTAGCTGAACTTTATATTTACCTATCAAACATCTTGGTGTCAATTATGATTATTTATGTTTAGTAAGGAGCTGTGTGTGCTCCCTAGCCTTCAGAAGGATTCAGAGAGCCATGTTATTTTGGCAAATGGTAAAAGAAGAAATTTGATGGTGTTGAGAAGCTCAATGAAGGATAATGACCATTCAGTACAAAAGTCATCAATTGAAGAATAGGACAATTGTTCAGCCAACACCAATGTGATTTTGATGGATGATGATAACTGTGAAGAAGTTGATATTCAGGTAAGGAAAGAAAGCTATTATGCATTAATTTCATAACCAACGCTCTTTCATAACAATATACGTTATGTTATTTACTTAGTGCAGGGCTTTTCAATCTAAGGTAGTGTTATGAGATAAAATGGCCTTCCATGTGGTTCTGCATGGCTAAATCTTTCTTTAAATTAGGACCAGCATAAAAAATCTTTAATATCATGATTGAATAATACTTTCATTTAATTCAACTATTAATAGTATCAAATGTTCTGTGTTTAAGAAAATGAAGGACTACGAAATGATTCAAGTACTAGAGTAATTTGAAGAAATTATGTCTGAAGTTGTTTGTTCCTGATTAAATTATTTTGAAATTTTGACCATCTGTCATAATAGATAAGAATAGATATCCTTGGCATTAGTATCGTCATAGATGAGGAGAGCTTTAGATAGTGTTCTTTGGTGATAAATTGGGGCTGTCAATGTTCAAAATGGCCAGGTTGTATTCTTGAAGAAGATCATGATTCCAAATAAAAAATGTGATGACTTCTTATAGTTTGTTAAGGAAGCTTATTGTTATGAGAAAAATAAGCCACAAAGACCTATTCTCTGTATTTAGTATGTTATTTAATTTAATTGGTCGGCCAAAACTATTATTCATAATGTTCAGGCATTTTCTTGTTAACAGTATTTAAATATTTTCATTTTATATTTTCAATCCATGGATATCAAAGGTTTACTTATATTTTAACAGTAAGCTCTCCTATAATTTACATTCTCTAAACTTTAATTTAAACACTGGCAATATCATTTAATGTTAGAAGGTTCAATGAAAGATATTAATGCTTTTGAAGAAATTAAGACAAATGCTCTGTAATTATTAATTTAAATCGAAATGTATAATTTTAAACCTTGTGTAATTTTATAGATTAGGTTTGAAAGTTTTTTGGGCATTTTATTAATGTTTTACATGAATACAATCTGCATTGGTTATGTTGATATTTTTCAGGATGATTTAGAAGATTTAGAATTGCATTTATCCTCTGATGAAGAAGTAGACAATAAGGAAGAATGTTATGCTGATCCTTTGCAGGAGATGGATGTATTAACATCGGAACAGTTGAAGACACAAGGTGAGGGGAGCTGGAGACTGTTGTCTTCCTTTTGCGTTTTGAATATTTTAGAAATACTGAAAATGTCAGATACAATATTATGACTAATTACAAAAATTGATGGGAAAATATTTAAATCCGAATAAACCTGTAACAAAATTATTATTATCAGGTAATCTACCAGACAAGGTAGCTTTATGGATAGACATAAAAGCTAACTAATAATTTCGACCCCTTGCAAAACACAACATTCTACGCTATATCAGGTCCCTCTTCAGCTCTGAGTTCTTTCTTCCTCCCATCATCCAGTCTAACATCCCTATTCTGTTCCTTCTCTTTCCTCATTTGCCTAACATTCTACCCTTCCATAGTCTTCAACATCCAGCTGCAAGTCAATACCCTCCTCAGAAACATTTCCTGCCTCCATAAGATATCTCCAAGCAAACCTCTTTCTTTGCCCATTATACCAAGTACTACCTTATTTGTTTTCTTTTCTGTCCATTTTACCTTCTCCATTCTTCTCCACACCTACATTTAAAAATCCTTCAGTCAATGTGTATCCTCCTGTTTCAATGACTGCGCTATACATAGCTATCTTTTATTTCAAAGTTTCCTAAAGAGTCTTTTCATAATGTCCTTGCTCAACATCCCTTCACCTAAAGCAATTCTTATCCATATGTCCCTATTACTTCTGCTGCGTTGGTCCAATCAATACGGAGATACATAAACTGTTTTTCCAGCTCTAGTTTTTGCCATCCTATTTTAATGTTAAGCTTAGCCTTTTTCATCCAAGAAAATTGCATATTCTTTGTTTTATCAACATTGATTCTCATCCCATACCTGTTGTACTTAATTGCCAAATCACTAAGCAATGCTTGTAGCCCCTTGGCTAACTGACAAACTAAGTTTGGTCATCAGGAAACCTAACTGATTTTATCAATTCCCCACCCACTTTCATTCCTACCTCCAGTTCTTCCCATGCGTCTTTATTCATTTCCTCTGCTACATGTTGAACAGCAATGGTGATAATGGACAACCATTCCTTGCACCTCTTTCTAGCACTGCCCATCTGGACTCCTCATTCCCTACTTGCACCTGAGCAGTCAAGGACATGAACAGGTTGCAGATTAGCCTTATTTCCCTCTAATCTATTCCTATTTTCTCCATTATACTCATTACTTTTCCCAATTCACTCTATCCAAAGCTTTTTTAAAATCTAAGAAACAGGCAATTAATTCCTGGGTATGTTCTATATTCCTTTTGAATAATAATCTCATTACTGCAATGGCATAACATGTATCTCCCACCTTCTTTTATCCAAACTGATCATCCTCTAAGTAATTGATTGCCTTACTCTCTTTCCTTTTGTTTATGATCCCAAAAATAACTGCAACAGAAGATGTTGCAAAATAAAATGCTCTCAGGCATTGGCAGGGCAAAAATCCTAAAAATAAATAAAATAAACTGCACATAATAGATTTCATTTCACTGCGGCAGGTTGTTATTTTCTAAGTCCCTCTTGTTTTCAAACTTTAATAATTTGAGTATCAATCTGATACATATGTTGAACCTTAAATATTCCATGGTGGCGTTTTTTACATTTCAAACTAACAGAAAAGATCTTTACCCCTTTTGACCAAGATTGTAATTGAAATTGTTGATTATTCTTGCTCAGTTCTGAAGTTTCCTTTGTCAAGGTTTTAGTGCACTGATCAATTTAACTCCAGGTTTATTTATTATGGTCTAAACTTGTAGTAATACTTTTTCTATATGTATTCCAGCTTTTTTGTTTTGAATATTTAACCCTTTACTATTCTCTTTAGGGATTTTTGGCATAAAATTAAGCAGGATCCATACAATAAGTATTATTGTTGGCTCTAAAAATCAAAAGCCAATGATTTTATCCTCACGGCTACATAAATAAATTGAAAAAATGTTCTTCCTGCATCAATATACCAACTTGGTTTATCTGCCACTCGTCAACAGTTTACTGAAAATCATTTTTCAGAATATTGTGTCAGCATTCATCATCAGTATTTTACTGTTAGATTGGAGTATAATTGATATCTCTTGATCTGCCTTTTTATTTCAAATACCAGAAAAGGGACAGTATAGCCAGATCAGGGCTTTTAAGAGCATTGGAATGGCAAATTAAGTCAGAAGCTTCCTTCTATTTTTGTTCCTTGCCCAAGACTTTTGCCATCATCTTTGCACATATCTCCCTTAATACAAGATCCTCATTAAACTGTTAATGTTGGTTCTACCCAAAAGGGTGGATTCTTTACTAATAAGGGAGGTTATTAAATGCATATCATAGTGAAAAACAGTTATATATTAGCCACCTGAGAGTCAGTTGGAGTGGTCATCAGGTAACTTACATGGCCCTTATCTTTAACAAGGTGTCACGCTTTCTTAAACATTTTTTGCCACTCAAAAACTTCTCTGGCTTAAAACATTTTCTTCATAAGCCTGTTTTATTTGTTCCAGGTCTCCAAATTTAAGACCTGGAACTAGAGAATCGCTCCCATATACACTCATTGCTTGCATGAAAACAAAATAAAATCAGTCATAACTAATATCCACCATCTTTCTCAATATGCACAAAGCCAAATAAACTAATATTTATTATTTTTGGAGATATCCTCTACTAAGCCTACAAGTTAGTTACCTATCCAATGCTCTATTTGGGCTACAGCAAGTCAGTCCCGATACCTTTTATACTGACCCTGTAAGTGCATTCACACAAAAATCCACCATTTACCATTAAAAAAAGTCTGAAGCCTTTTGTTTAAGAAGAGCTGTATTATCATGTCATAGTGGTCAATGCCATTTATTTATTAAGTGTATAGATCCAAAATTTGCAGTTTCAGCATTCTCTTAGTTTTGTTTATAATTCCTTAATAATGTAATTTTCTTGTATATAAAACAATAGTTTCAGATATTGTCCTTTTATAGAAATGGCTTACCTTCTTAATTTTATATATATTTTCTTTGCCTATTTAGTTTCTAGTTTTTTTGGAAAATAATCCCCTAGTCCTTATTTAAGTCCTTGTGAAAAATAATTACCTTTTAAAAATTAAGCACATTTGACATTATCATGAAGTCACAAAAAATCAAAAATAATATCCCTACTCTGATAATGTTTGTGTGATAATATTATTTCAGCTAAAAGTAAGTTTAGTAGCTACTAACATATTATTAATTCTAAGGTTCTAATGAGTTATTTTGGCATGGTTTAATATTACCTTAGCTTGATCACTTTGAGGTTGTAATTTTGCCAATTGGTCTTATATTTATTTCAGTGCTAGGTGATGAAATTTAAAAAAAATCAAGAAAAAGAATATTTCAGTAAATGTAATTTTTTCTTTAGAAATATTTAAGTACATATAATTGAGTCAGAATTATCTGCCCATGATTAAAACAAGATCATACTCTTTAATTTAAGAATTGTCATAAATTATACACTGATATTTTCTTTTGATTAAAAGAAGCACCATAAAATTTGTTTTCTGATCATATACCCGGAAAAAAATTTCCTTTTGAAGTGTTAAATATGTTTTTAAATCATTTTATTGACAGAAAAGTTAAAGTAGGGGTTTTATTTTCTTTCTTAAATTTCCAATGTAAAATATATTTGTTGTTAAAAATTTAAGCAATCTCAAGGACCACTATAGGAAACGTTATGCCAGAAAATGTGAAAGGTCTTTTTTAGATAAATTGTATAAAAATTATTAATAAAAGTAATTTTAAGGGCACTATATTTGTCAGCTGGAAATCACGGATTGCCATACTAATAGTAGTTTCACACAATGAAATAGAAGTAATAAATGAATTAAGTATTGAACATAAATTATTTGAGGTGAATGACTAATCATTCACTAAATTGACCATTTTACTTGATTAGTAATTTGTCCATGAATGAATTGATGATTTTATTAATCAATAAAGATAAGTCATTCTCTTAGTTCCCATCTTACATGTTGTAATTTTGGTATTTTACTTCTATTGTTGGACTTTGTGCTTTTGTTAAAAACAGCCACACAGAGATAATTTCATTTAATTGTCTACTCCCTTGAAAAAGAATTTCCTTTCTTTATACATTCGTCTTTTCTCATATTCCATTCTTTTAAAACAGGAAATATTCTTATTTCTTTTCAAAATCCATTTACAAATTTTATTTTCTAGGCATTTGTACATGCTAAGTAAACATTTGTGGAAATGTAATGCATGACGGCTTTGGACCCTTTCTCTTGATAATTTTTTATGTATATTAGTCAATTTACCACCAATTGCAGATAACAAACTTGTTAATTGCAGGTATATAATTTTTCATTGATAAGATTCCTTTTCTTCAAATCTTTCAGATTATTGCAAGAAAAAAGATGGTGTAGGGAAAGATGCAGGAGGCATTTTATTGCATTCTTGTCAAATTTGCTACAAGGAATTTGCACAAAGGGACCTTCTCAAAGATCATGTCTTGCATGTGCATTTTAAGAAGACAACACAATTCAGGGGTGACTCTTGCTCAAAGGCATTTGACAGTAAAAATGACCTTGCAAGTCATATCAACTTGGTGTATGCTGAGAAAAATAAGTACCAATGTGAATTCTGCACCAAAAACTTCCTATTTTTGAGTAGACTCAAAATCCACAAGTCTTCACATACTACAGAAAGATCATTTAAATGTGAAATATGCTCAAGAGCATTTACTCAGAATAATTATCTTAAAAGGCACATGTTGACACACACAGGTGAAAAGAGGCACAAGTGTGATATATGCTCAAGAGCATTTATTCAGAGTATTGCTCTAAAAAGGCACTTGTTGACACACACGGGTGAAAAGAACCACAAGTGCAAGATATGTTCAAGAGCATTTTCACAGAGTAGTAATCTAAAGATGCACTTGTTAACACACACTGGAGAGAAGAGCCACAAGTGCGACATATGCTCAAGAGCATTTGCTCATAAAGGTAATCTAAGGAGTCACATGATGACACACACTGGAGAAAGACCATACACTTGCAACATCTGTTCTAAAGCATTCATTCAGAATAAAAATCTCAAGTTACACATGAAGTCACACACTGCAAAATGATCAGTGAGCAATGTAAATTATATTCAATTTCATTCACTCATGCTCATAACTGGAGCCTTATCCTCAGCCACATGCATTTGCAGGCAGAAATGAGTGTCACATGATTGTCAGAATTTTAACTGTGCATCATCATTGAATACAGGAAGGCTTAGAAACGAGTAAAAAACTAAAGAGTTCGAGTTAAGCAAATCCTTCTTCCAGGAAGTTCAGAGACAATGTATGAATGACATGCATAATTTTGTTATTTAATGAACATATACTCTTTTCAAAAATAATTATATCACTACCAAGGACCATCATAATTCTTTCATTTCATGTTTTTTAAAACATGTCATCATTCTCCTGTTTTGTGTAACTTATTTGAATAAAAATTAACAGCTATGAAAAATTTTATTTCGCTATCTTTCATTTGAATATTATTAAATCTATCAGGGATCCATTTTTAATTGCACAATATTTAGTTCAAATAAAGTTGAGGTATATCTGCTTAGGTTCCTTTTATGTTTATTGCTGAAAAGCTGCAAGGGAATTCCCTAGTTCTTAGTTATTGTAAATGGAATTGTATTGTTGGCATTGTCTTTGAGACATAGCATTGGGAAGTTAAGAGTTTTAAGTATCTGTTTCTAAATAAAAACCCAGATTGTAATGCTGTTACCATTTGTGGTATTTTCCTTCCAGATAAGGAGTCTTTAAGGTATTTCAGTCCAAAGCACACTGTTTAAGGAATAAAATAAGGGGTCCATGAAGAAAGTTTTACTCATCCAAACATTTGAAACTTAATCATCTCAAATACTCTGGCTTCTTTTGGAAATATAAATGAATTGTTGGAAATATAATTGATATTATATGGAGGTCATCTCCAAGGGATTTTGGACCCTGTTGAAAATTCAGCTACTCAGTTTTGGTTAGCTGGAATTAAATGAGTCCCTCTCTACTTTTGTAAACGTCATATGGATTTCCTATTAATCCCTCTATAATGAGGATTTTTATTACAGATATAAGTTCAAGTTCTTCATTTTAATCAGAAATCATGTACTGCGACCATTTGTATAAAGAAACTATTTGACAGAACCATTTGGAACTCTGCTTACAAACTAAACACACTTGCACCCAGGCTAGAATCATAAATATATCTCTGATTGGAATACCATTCCTGTGTCAAGTTGAGAACTTTTACACTTATCCCTTATTACTATCATGCCTTTTCATTCTCTCAGGAGAATTTTAATCTTAATGAGGATTTTCCTCATTAAAGGAACTGGATTTTTTCACCATCAATGAAAAAACTTCATCTTCTATTCATCAACTCTCTAAATCACTGAAATTTGATAGCAGCATAAGGTTTAACTTTTCTTGCTGTAGCCCTATAATATGTTTTTGTCAAAGATACTCCTCAAATATACTGGATGAATGCAATGACTTAACAATTATGCATGCATATTAAGAAAAAAGGTGACTTCCAAATATCACAAGGAATGGTCGTGAAGGTCTTTTTCAATGTGGTCTGCAAACATGTATGCATTAATTTATAACCTCTTCTCATGTATCTACTTATAAATGCACCTAAAGATATTTAAAAATTCATCAGGAATAAACTCATAATTAGAACACTTTATTAAAAAGTTTTACTAATTGAAAAATTTTAATTTTTAGACATCTATGATATAAAAACCTTTTTGCAGGACTATTTGTTTCTCCAAAAACCTCAATTTTTTAAAACTGTAACAACCTTTCAGCATTTCATTATGATAACAACATTCTTACCTTTTTAAATTAATAAATATTACACATTAACTAGTGTAAAAATCTATAAAACCTTTTTCTTCTTAATCAGAACATTCCAATGCTAGGGGTTGGAAATGGGTATACTCATTCTTTTTTTAATCAGTTTTTGAACAGAGTAACCTTGAAAAAGAAGCCTATGGGACACAACGAAAAAAGTTTTTAATTAGTTTAAATAAAAATTAAAATATTTGGTGTAAAACCCCTACTGAAAATGGCAAATGAATTTTTTTAATTATGACATTTATTGATTTTTATTACCTTTAATGTTTTTGTTCAATATTAGTCACTGAGTTTTGAACTAAAGTTCAGCAAGTATTTAAGACATTTGCCTGTTACAGAAGCATGGATTTTAAATGGTACTTGATAAATTCTCTCCAATCTCTAGAGGCATTTATTAAAGCTTAAAAGGAACTTAATTGTGATATTTTACCCTATTATCATTCATATTTTTTCATATAAAAATGGTAGGCTACCTCTCTTTTGGTCATATTTTAAACCTAATTAAATATTCAGGTTTGCAAATTATTGGCTTATTTAAGTATTAATTGTATCTATCTGGAGTGGCAAAATCTTCAATAGCATAGACAAGGTTGCACCCAAAAGTGGAAGGACTGATTTTGTACAAGAATTTTATTGAGGATATTATTACATCGGCTTAATAATCTTCAAAGTATGCTCCTTGAGCTGCTACACACTTAGTATAACATTGCTGCCATTCCCCTTACGCCCGCTGGAAATTTTCTTTGGGGATGGCATTGATGACCCTTGTAGAAGCCTCTTGAAGGGCCTCTATTGACTCTTAATGTCATCCCTTGAGCTGTCTTTTAATCAGGGGGAAGAAGAAGAAGTCTGGTGCCGCCAGATCGGGAGAATTGGGCGGGTACGGCAAAGTCGCAATGCCATATTTGGCCAGCAGCTCTCTGATGACGAGCGTGCCATGGCAAAAATTTCAGCACCATCTTGGCACACACCTTGCGCATGGCCAAATCCTGTGAAATAATGCATTGGAGGTTAGATGCAGACAGACCCAACTGGTCTGCAATTTGTTCACTCGTTCATTTGTTCGTACATGCATAGCATTACTTCCCAAATGAGTGTAACAAATGACAAACGAGATGCGAATGGCCTGGTATAACATTGTTTACTTAGTTTTTTCGGCTGTGTTAATAACTATTTATTCTAGTTCAATTAATGTTGACATATTGCATTATTTCTCTAATGTTAGATTGTCCAGTAAATCATTCGGCTTACTCTAAAACATTCTTAATGTGCGATAAACATGCATAAGAAGTCTGCAGATTATGTTTTAACAGTCGCGGCCTTTTGATGAATGTTTTAGGCGAGAATATTAAATTACAAAAAATGTTAGAACATACAATAAAGGATCTAATAGAGGCCAAAGTAAGTTCAGTGTCCTGCTTAAGGTGTTTCAAAGTTTTTTTTGCGAGATATCCAAATTAATTGGTATTATGTTTATATACTCCGAACAATGTTGTCTAAATGTGAATTGAAGTCTAGGCGAGAGGAGTTACGTGCATTCTTTTGTTAATACATGGTTATGGCATATTCTTTTAGGTTTTGGAGGATGCCAATTATCCCTGGTTCGTGTGTTCTCCTTGGGTGGAGAAGCTAACGGAATTCCGGCTGCTTTAACATCAATGTGCCGAGTGATTTGTTTGTTTTCTATAATAATATAGAAGGGAAGCTATCCTTCAAGGAAATACGTAATAACCAATTGAGAAGGGGTCAGTTGTATCGAATTGACAGTGACGCTATTGACAAGAGGGCTGTGGCATCCCAGATGACATGGTCATTTTCAAAGAGGAGGCCGTTTAGATGCTCTATTTCTCCAGCAGGTGATATTCATTCATCAATTGTTGCATCAACACAGGAAGGTAACAGTCATTGCTCAGACAATAAAGAGGCAGGTAATATAGTGACTAATAATACATATTCCAGCATAAAATAATGCAAATTTTTGTGGAAAATAAATTTATTGTTTAATGCACTTGTACAAAAATGATTCAATGCTTCACCCACCTTCCCTTCCGAGTACTCTCTCCCTGAAACATAATAGGAGCAGCAAGCCAATGACAATATAAAAATGACAATTAATCTGCATTACCCAATGGTATACCAATTTCACCCTTACTCTGTAGACTTACAATACCCTCTGACAGCTTTTCTACAATTCAATATATACTAGTTTCATTTTTGTTAATTTATTATTTAATTCTTAATGCTTAGCTCTACTTAAATCTCAGTAATAATTATCTAACTAATGTCTATCTGAGTCACCTGGCATTTTGCTTGCATACATGTCTTTTGGTGTCAACACAAGGAGAATGTATTGGCTGATCTATATCTTTAACCTGCAGAACTCAATTCCTTTCTACATGCAGTGATTTCTTGTGCATACACTGTCCTCTCTGACCTAATCTCCATCTTTTCTTGCCTTTCATCTTTTTCTTACCTTAAATCACTATTGTATGTTACCATTAACTGCTGCCCTTTCTTCCTGCAAGACCTCATGATATATTATGTCCTCTAAAGGTGGCAAATCCTATCAATTTCTTTCTGCTTGTATTTCCTTCATATGTAGACCAGAATGATGATCAAGGGTATTGATCCCATGAGCTTTCTACCCATAAGAATCTATCAGTTGATAGATCTATGATAACTATTCTTTAATGGACATTTCATTCATTATTTTGTCTATCCTTAAATATAATATCATCAATATCAGAGTTTCAGGGCACATTAATTTGTAATGCCAGGGTTCATCTAAGACAGCCACACAGGTTTTGAAATGAATGATTAGAAGTTTAATGACATGTTATTTAGATGGAATATTTATTCACCTTATGAATTTGATTCAAAGGAAGAAAAAGTAGCAAATATTGACCTAGAAAATAAGATTAATTACTGGAAAGCCTGGGTTTGAAGAAGGTAGAGGCAGCGGTGTGGGAAGATGCTAGGATATACTGTGGGGAGGAATATCACCCCCTCCATCTGTCTTCCCCCCTTCTCTTCCCCACATACTTTTAAAATACAACTTCTTTGAATGGATCGTATTTCATTTCTTCCTCTCTTTGATTTCAGCCTTATCATTTTAAGAATCCATTCCACCAGCCATGGGTAGGGAACACTTTAGCCTGTCTCCATCACACCTCTGATGGCATGAGTTCAAGCTCCTTGGACCAGCTGAGTTCCCTCATGGAGGAGTCGGTGTGGCTGGAGTCTCATGTAGACAAAGACAGGAGCTGCTGCTGAACCAACTTGAGCGAGTTGGTGCTGGTGGTCGGTTCATCCTGGGGTGCCATCTCATTATTCCCTTGCACCTCGGCTCCTCAACACGAATGACCTACAACCTGACTGCCGCCTCAGCCAATGATGCCATGGCACTGCTTGGGATCCTGCCGGCATCAATCCAGAATGGAGTTTTCGAGATGATTCTTACCACCTCCATGCTGTCCTCGCTGTCCTCTAGCAACTTCTCATTTCCTACTCCTTCTCCGACTTGCCGTGCATGTCGTCAGAGATCTCTTTGGAGATGATTGCCTCTCAAGCTGACTCCTTTGATTAAGAGGTGTGGCTTGGCACACAGCAAGGAATGCATGTGCCTTGGCTGGTAGTGGTGCATCTTATTGGTGCCGGCCATTCCATCCCCTGGCTCACCAGTGCACCAGCCCTGGCTTGTCAGGGGTAGTGACCCTGGGGTCTTCTTAAGTATCTTCAGCAAGATTTCAATACTGGAGCTGCAGTCCTGCATCAGGTTGAGGTCCATTCCATTCACCTCGAACTGGCTGTGGAAGGGCAATTGGTCGAATAAGTTGTCACTAATTTGCAGAAGGGCAAATTGCTCCCATTCTTTGAGGGTTTGGGTGGCTGGGACCACAGGGATGGTGGATCCTCCCTGGAAAGGCAAGAGCAGCCTGCGTCCCCATCCCGACTGTCCTTCACCTCTCCCACTTGACCCCTATCAGCCACCTTCCTTGGCTGGGGCCCTCCCTCCTGGGCATGCACCTTGGGAGAACCAGCACCCTGGTACCTGTCCAGGCCTTTAGCTTGTCCAGACAGGCACCAGCTGCAGCAGACACCTCTTCCACATCAAGGAACTCAGTCTGTGGAAATGGAGCATATACCTGATAGAGCAGATGGGTAAGTCGGATGGGTAAGTCATGGACCGCAGCTGGTGATTATGGAAGTGGTGATGCAACCTCCCTGACAAGTTAACCAGGTGGCAGTGTCCGGTGAAAGGGGTCATGGTGTAGACTATCCCATGACTGGCCAGCTTATCCCTCTCAGGGCAAGACTTCTTGGCAAGGGGGACCACACTGGAGGCCCATCTTAAAGTGGCTTCTGTCAGGGATAAAGGTAGGCTTCCTCTGTAGAACATGCCACTACTGGTGTCAGAGGATGTAGACAGGGTAGAGTAAGAAGATTTGACTAGGGAAGTCGGATACGGGAGGAGATTGAGGGAGGAGGTGGAGTGTAGGGGATGGCAGTTGGCCCCAGCCTGCATTTGCAATGAGAGGCTGGAGGCAGGGATGGCCCCTTCCATCTCCATGAGCCAGGAAATACACTCATTCTTCTCCACCTGGGTACGGACCTTTGGAGTGATGGGTGTCAGTTTGATGCTCAGCTTGCTGTCGTCTTCGTCATCTTTTTCTTCCTCACCTCCCCTCACCTCTGTCTCTTCCTCCTCCTCTTCACCATCATCCATATATTCCTCTTCTTCCTCGAGCTGAATTGTCCTGCTTACTTTAGAAAATGAGGATTTTGGTGATAGTTGAAGGGAAATCTTGAAAACGTGAACTTGTGTGGTTAATCAGGGCTTTCAAGCAAAATAGCCATGGTGGAAATACTGCTGGGACTGGAGGATGGCAACATAGAGTCAGTCATAGGGGATGACATGTCCAACTGCCCAGAGTATGATGCCATTAGCTTACTGTTCTCATTAACCTTCTACTTCAATACTTCATTCTCCAGGACAAGCTGCTCATTCTGAGGGCATTCCCTTTCCTAATTCTCATATAAAAACCTAACTCTCTCTGGTAGTTTCCTTTTTGTGGCCAGCTTCCTCTGGAGTTAAGCCTCCAGGTCCTCCACTCCGGCTTGAAAATCTGCAATGTGTGCAAGGGCAAAGTGTTCAAAGCCTCCAATTTCTGTGAATTTTCTTCCATTTTCTTCCAGTGGTCATAAAATTGCATCCTCCATTTTTAAAAAATGATGGAAGATGCCATCTAAAAACAGGAAAAAGGAAAAGGGAGGACGATTCCCATTTCCAAACAAAAATCATTTATCGAAGAAAAAAAAAGATAGTGAGATAAGAATATTTAAAATAATACATAATGAAATCAAACTCAAATGACACATTTCTCTTACGGATCATTTAGGTTCCAACAGTTCCTCTCTAAAAACAAGCTTAATGACCCATCAACTAAGACTTTGGAAGCAAATTGGAAACACTTGCTATGGAAGCAAACAGTACAGTTTAATACACTTATCCTTACAAATCAATGTAACATGACTTCTCTTAGAATATATATAAAAAAATAGACTTATTCTCTTTCAAATATTTATTCAATGAATAACCATATATTTGTTTGCTGTTGTGTAAAATAATTACATTATAAAGACATTATTTCCCAAAATTAAAGAGAACTATTCAATAAAAATGACAGGTCAATAAAAATAAATGAATACATTTTTGACATCAATTTAATGACTTCCATAAGTCTTCTCCCGAGGCACTGTGTCTCAGAAGGAATTAAATGTTTAATGGTGGCCATATGCTCATGAATAGGTATTCACTTAATATCTTTTAACAATTACATGTGCCTTCCAAAGTTGCAATAATTCATTCTGCAGAGAGAAGTTGAACAGAAGTTGAGATTGGGAAATATTAATTACTAACATTTACACCTGGGTATTTGAAGAATCGAGGAGTCAACTGTGTTATTTTAAGTGTAAATTTAGGGTCAAAGGATGAGAAGGATATTTAAATGGAGATATTATAATATTTATTGTGGGTCGCGGTAGTCCAGTGGTTAGGGCATTGGACTGCTGATTGGAGGGTCCCGGGTTCGATTTCCGGGCAAGGCTGTCTGGACACCTGCAGCTTCACCCAAGCTAAAATGATTGTTTGTGTACCAAGGCTTCCTGAGAAACCATAACTGGCAAAGGAGAAGCAACTGGCCCCCCCACCCTGATGTGTGAATCTTCACATGCTGTATAGGGCTTAGTACTGTGTGATCTCTAAATCTCGTCACCTACTAAACCGACCTTAGGGTTGATTACTGTGTATATGGTTTTTTATTGCATTCATCAAAGGAATTGGGAAACGAGTGTTCTGGACCTTTTTTTGGGATTGGAAGTATCCCAATGAGAAAAATTCTAGAGTGAGTCAAGATGTAATTATTGATTCTAATATAAAGGGTTGTGCTATACTACCTTGATCAAAAAGTTCCCGGAATAACCACCGTGTGGCGCTCCCATCGTTCCGATTTGAGTTCTGTTTTTTTTGTTAAATTGCTACATCTGTTGCTGATATTCTCTTTAAATCTTAGTGTCATAACTTGACATTTGCAAAAGTTACGTAGCCAAGAGTACATCTATCTCTGTGTGTGTTGGCGATTTTTTACAGTTGCAGAAATGGATTTAAATTTGCAACAACGAACTTGTATTAAATTTTGCGTAAAAAACGGATTTAGTGGCGCACGGACGTTGGAAATGTTGGAAAAGTGTTTCGGCAACGATTCTCTAAAAAAACGGTCGTTTACCAGTGGCACGAGCGGTTCAGAAGTGGTCGGGAGTCAATCGAAGATGATGAACGCAGTGGCAGACCATCGACATCGAAAGTCGGTGAAAAAATTGATAAAGTAAAAGAAATGTTGGTCAATAACCGCAAATTAACCATTAGAGAAATAGCGGAGGACTTGAACATTGCCTATGGATCCTCCCAAGACATTGTGGTTAATGATTTGGGTTTCCGTCGTGTAGCAGCAAAGTTGGTGCCAAAAGACCTCAATTTCATGCAAAAAAGAGACCGTGTTGACGTCGCAAAAGACATGATTTGCGAGGCTGAATCCGATCCCACATTCATCAAAAGGATCATTACTGGAGACGAGACGTGGGTTTATGAGTACGACACGCAATCCAGACATCAGGCAAGTGAATGGCGTTCACCAAATGAGCCGAGACCAAAAAAACCACGTCGTTTTCAGTCAAAAAAGAAGGCAATGCTGACGGTTTTCATGGATTACAACGGTGTAGTGCATCATGAATTTTTGCCAGAAGGCCAGACAGTAAACAAAGAGTATTATTTGGACGTTATGAGACGTTTGCGTGCAGCAATTCGCCGAAAGAGACCAGAAATGTGGGCAGAAAACTCGTGGATTTTGCACCATGATAACGCACCGTCGCACAGTGCTATCATTATTCGTAATTTTTTGACGAAAAATGCAACAAATACCATCCAACAGCCACCGAATTCACCTGATTTGGCTCCCTGTGACTTCTTTCTCTTCAATCAAGTTAAAAAACCATTACGGGGAACGCGTTTTAGCAACCGAGAGGAAGTAATGGAAAAATCGCAGGAAGCACTGTTGGAAATACCTAAAACCGAATACAAAAAATGTTTCGAGGATTGGATCAAGCGCTGGCATAAGTGTGTTGCAGTCGATGGGGTATCTTTGAAGGGGACAATATAGATTTAGATGAATAAACTTGTATTTTTAATTTTCTGAATAAATTCCGGGAACGTTTTGTTCAAGGTAGTATTGTACAATATAGAAGACAGGGCATTGCTGGCACTTCAAGCAGTGAACCTCATGACATAACAGGCCTTTAATAATTTTAGTGACTGGATAATTTAGCTTTGATTTCATGTCGCTCAGAAACATTATCATTGAAATACTTTTGAAATGTGGGTTTTTAGAAGGTAAAGTGGACAGAAAGGAAAACAAATGAGTAATTGCTATTGGTAGATTGAGAGGGAAATGCTACAAAACATCTTAAGAAGGAAAAAATGATGACGTCAGAGTTCTTGTCAATCCAATGGTTCAGCCCAAAGCACCAACAAAATGTCATGGTTTGCAGACTAAACTCTAACAATGAAACTGCCTTTTTACCAAAATGAATGCTCAAAAAAGTGACTAAAATGTTAGCCAAGGATATTGAAATCGCATTAATAAATTCCCAACTGAAACAAGTAATTTGCATTTTGATTTTAAATATACTTGGTACATCTCAACTGATGGTTCATAATAATTAAAAAGGAGACACTGAGGGCAGTCAAAAGGCTGTTCCTGATGAAAAAGTGTACCCATAATAGTGGTGAGACCATCTTATCTTGTTTCAGCAACTAATTCCTTTCCCGGGCACCCTTCCTCCCAAGGAATCATAATTACGCACTCATCCTTTATTTCCAATTCTTAATTTACAGACAAGTAGAATTCTCCATTTCTTGAACGATCTTGCAAGATCAAAGAAAAGCATTACAGATGGTTGCATAGATGGTTTAATAATTCCATAGTTATAACGACTGACAGAATTGTGTACATTCTAATAACCAATACTGCAAATAGAGGTATATAAACTGCCATCTTTAATGTTCAAACAACTCAAGTGAGATGATTCAATAACAAAATAGAAAGTGCAAATACATGTGAAGAGGAATGGTAATAAAAATTCAAATAGTGGTTCAACTGTGAACAATACTGATTTCAAAGCACAGATTGCTAACTATGCAAGCAACATGAATATAAATACTCACCAAATTCTCTGCTTTATCATTGCTGGACCTGTCACCTTGCATTGATATGATTTGCAGTTCTATATCCTTTTCTGGAGCAGCAGAGGAACTGCTACAAGTGTCAACCTCATCTTTGACAAGGATCACATCATTCCGGACATTCACAGCCTTACTTTCTTCAGCATCACTGGCAGTTGTATCATCAGCAATCTTTTTTCAATCTCACCAAAAAACTAAGTCATTAAGTAGTCATTACATTAGTCACTAAAACTAAACCTTTTGAGCCAATTGAAAAATGAGTAGCAGTAGAAAACCTAATTAATATCAGAGACTTAAATAATTAACTTTGAGAAATAATATTTGTTAAGACTGCAATGCATTGTTGTTGAATTCTTTCAACTAAATCTTCACTATGTTGTCATTACCAGTGACCATGCAATTTCTTCATGTGGCTACTGTATAACTGTCATTTATCTCAAATATTGATATTTGATGCATATGATTAACAAATGCCATGGCTCTACTCAACATCCATATTTTGCATGAGGCAAAATAAACCTTGTCCCATCCTGGCCCTTCCAAACCTTTGTTGCATTGGCTGAGAATATAACTCTGCTCCTTATAAACCACCAACAGGAAAGGTTGATTTTGTAGTCAATGAGAGTTAACCAAATATTAAACCATATCCTGAATTATGTGAAATTCACCTATTAGCAAAGTATGAAAAAGGGAGGAGAGTCTAATTTTCTTTTCATTCCCAAAATAGTTTTCAAGGGGGACATCTGGTACCTTTTAAGGATAAGACAGGGCAGGTGAATGGCAGAGGATGACCAGAGGTATACATGACTGGACGTGATTTGAAGGCACTCTTCCTCTCTGACCCTCATTGACCAACCGACCAACTCAGGCCTTGTCCCATCTATATATTTACGTGACTCCCTAATCTGAGGCAACGTGAGCATAGGGAGGCATGATAATCCGAGAAGGATGATCACCTGGAATTTGGTACCAAGGGAATGTACCTCCAGGTCACATTCTGGGACCATTCTTTTATTAAGCTCATAAATAGATAAAACATATCATGACACATAAAGATAACCAACTTTTCCCCTAGTCAGGGATGCAATTACAATTCGATCATCACAATGAATAATTACATTTGTATCGGGGTCCACAATGCTGATTTTATTATGGGCTGCAAATAAGGCCAATAAAGTCTCTGTCTCCATAATTGGTCTCTCATGCTCTATGGTCCATATTTTGGTAGTTTAAAACATCGGGATCATCCATGCCACCTGGATGGGGTGATGTCACTAAACACATCTAAAATGGTCTTATAATTGGAATACACTCTGGATCCCTGCCATTAATTGCCATCAATTAGGCACTCCAGCCATGTGATCTCGCCCCTTGCCGTGTCCTGGACTAAGAATATGGGGAGTTTCAAAATGTAGGTTATCCAGGCAATATACTAGTAGTATGCCGCTGCCTTGGGTTTATCCTTTTGTTGTATTCTCTGGACCAAATCAATAATGTATTTGATCCACTTTAACACGTACTTTGTCAAGCTGAGATTAAAGCAGTGTCTACATGTATCCCCAGATATTTTATTCTCACTGATGGCATTAATGATCTCTTTTCAAGATCAAGCAATACTCCTAGGTCCACTTTATGAATTGAAGTATTTGTTTCACCAATATTGTTTGGTCACTATGCAACAGGATTAGCCAATCGTCCAGATATGCTATAATGACTACCTGGAATTCTCCGACAGTTCACTTCTAACTGACTGCACCTTCCCTTGCATAATGGTGGGTGCAAATGTAAGACCCGTTGGTAGTCTCGTCCAAATTCCATCTGGTCTTGGTACATTGACTTGGATGGATGGTCTGCCTGAAGGATGCGCATCTATATGGGTATCTGCCTAAGGTAAGGAGCCCTTTTTTCCTTCTTCTTCTTGCTGTCCTGGTAACAACGGCTGCTCCCTTGGCTCCTGTTCCTTGTCTGGATCCAAGTTATAATTCTGGCCTTTGTCATTGTCATGCATTTCATGTGTAAGAAGTTGCGGTGGCAATTGCTAGATGCTTGTCTCTTTCTATGGGTCCATATCAAGTCCACTATCTCTCACTGTGTTTGACACACTTGTCACTACTTCCTGTTTCTCAGTTTCAATTACCACTGATTCTCCTGAAGATGAGGAGTCTGCCTCCCACTCCTTGGGGTCTAGGGTCTGTGGAACCTTTGAGGAAATCGACAAGGACCCCAGGTTCATTAGCCATCTAGTTAAGATGGCTTGGCACCACAGAGAGTGATGGCATGGGCACAGGCATTTGCAGTTGTCAAACCTGGCAAAGTAGGAACACATGTCCCAGCAGCATCTTTTACTCGAAAGGGCTTCCCAGATTACTGAGTATAGGCATTCTTGGCTCCTGCCTGTTTGCTGGGTGGTCCTGCTGGCTGGTATTGTTGTCGTGGTGGTGCTTGTATTATAATAGTGAGCTGCGGCTGGATAGTATTCAAGGGCAGCTGCAGCAGGGCATTTTCTGATGGCGGCTGTTTCCCAGAAATGAGCCTGGATGACAGCAAGTACCCGGATTCTATTTTATACTACATGTTTTACCAGGTCCAGGAGTATCATTCAATAGGCAAAAGTGGCTATCATTACATCAAACTTGTGGAGGTCATGCCGGGTCAGCTTAGATGAATTCCTGCCATCCTTAACTGGATGGCACAGGGTGAGGACCTAATCATTGTCCTCCAGTAGGTTGGTCCATGTGGCCAGGCTTGCTGAGTGTAGTGCCACAAACGTCTTCTCAAGTGCTATCATTTGTACTGGCGGTAGTAGCGTTATCAGTCTTGCTGACTTACCAGGCTGGATTTGCAATTGCCTAGTGCTCTGCATCTCTTGAGATAAGGCCTGAAATTGTGTCTGCAGGGCTAAAACCAATGCGGCTAGATCCTGCTCCCCAATGCTCAGTATTGGTGACATTCCTTGGTTCAGGAGATAATGGAGACATGCTTGGCTGTGAATGGGATGTGTGTCTAACTTCTGGATGCTTTGCTTGTCGCCAGATGTCTCGGACTGAAGATGGGTGAGGTCAATTGGTTTGACATGTGTGCGATGGGGTACCCACCACTAACAATGGAGAGATCTAGAGGCACTCTCCCTCCCTGAACCTTTATGACCAACTGACCAACTCAGGCCTTATCTTACCTATATATCCATCTGGCTCCCAAATCTGAGGCTAAGCAGACTGGATTTGGGAGCCCCATCATAACCACAGAGCATTAGGGAGCAGGAGCAACCCACATGGGCTCTAGCCCTGCAGACACAATTTCAGAACTTATCAGGGAATTATCAGGGCATGGAAGCTAGTTCCTTTCTCTGTTCCAGTTATGCTTTCTCTGGAAGACCTGCTACCTAAAAATGACTTAAGCTTTAGTGGAGCTGCAGGTGCCCTGAGTACCTTGCCTGGGATTGAAACCCAGGACCCTCCGTTCAGCAGTCCAATGCTTAACCCACTGGACTACATCAACCCACTTCTTTACATATATATATATATATATATATATATATATATATATATATATATATATATATATATATATATATATATATATGTATATATTTATGTGTATTTTCATATATATATACATACTTATATAATTATCTTTGGAACACAATGCTCCATGACCATGCATAAATGTATAAAAATATGGATCAAGATATTACAAGAACAAAGAAAGGATACTTACGTGAGTAATCTTGATGGTAGCCATCAGAAAGTAGTCATTGGGGGAAAAATGAAGGCAGTTTTGGTATGGGAATTGTGAGGGAAGAAGATCTGTTTGTCCAATAGGAAATTGACAAGGTGGTGAGAGGGGATTGCTAAGTGGTGACTGAAATTGGACATGATTCAATCTTGGAGATTTAAATGACTGGAGCACCCAGATATGTGCCATCTCATGTATGTAAGTTTATGCACGTGTATAGTATGTCTTCATGAGTGTGCGTTATTGTATCTATTGAGTGTGTGTGCTAGTATTACTTTTACTATGTGCTTTTAGCCACATAGAGGTATGTTTTCGGTAGAGTTTTGTTGTGCATATATATGCATATAATCTCATCTGTTACTGTATTTTTGATACTAATTTTTGTATATTTTAGTATTTCCCATCTACCCTAAAATTTTTAAGCATTTTATTCTGTTGACAATGTTGTTAACTCTTTGATAGTTAAGAGATTTGAGAGAAAATGCTGATTACATTGCCTTGTGAAAACATTGCCTTATATTACAGCTATATTGTAACCATGAAATTGCTGAAATAAACTGTAGTCCATGGTTTAATGCCTGGTTATGTTTAAATATTATAATAAGTAATACAATTGAAGTAATATAAGGATATAAAATTCCACCAGCCATTTTTGAAGAGGGAAATTTTGCACAGAACTTTTCAATTGCTATTTATTCAACTTAAAATTCTATGTAGACTTTTTTTATGGATCCTCTTTTACACTTACCTCATTTAATCAAGGCTTTACTCTTAATGAGAATAAGTACCCTAAATACATGCCTGGCTGGTATTACAGCTGTTCTGAAACAAATGCTTGCCGAAACAAACTTAAGTCCATATTTTAATGACTGTTGGTGTTGACATAACATAAAAGTAATACAACTCAAGTCAAATGAGCATATAAAATTAGAATTGCCATTCTTTGAGGGAGACATTTTGCACAAAACTTTTCAATTCCTATTTATATAACATCAAAGTTGTATGCATACTCTCTATAGAGCTCCTAAATCCCGGTTGCCATGTTTGATCAAGACCTCTTTTTTAATAAGCATTATAATGGTAATTGGAGACCCTTATCATATAAATTTTATCAGTTGTATTGTTTTCAAAAGAAATTTCATTTAAAGCTGGTTACAACTGTCAACTTGAATAAATGTCATTAATCTATGAAGATAGCAATGCATTTTGAATGAGATGGTCCTCAAGTATATAATTTGAACATTCTAAAAATATTTATGATAGATTTCCAGTACCCACTATTCCTATAAATATTTATTGTATCTTAAGTTTGCCAAATTTAAAATTATTTAATGGGTCACATTTTTAAAAGAGCTTTTCTGCTCATCAGTTTTCTCTAGGAAGCTAATTGAATCTGTTGAAATGTATGTGTAATTAGATATAAAAAGTAGAGGCTGATAACTAATGCAAATATATCCTTGTGGAACAGAAAGAATAAATTTCAGAAACACTCCTGGTGACATACCTCCTCATCTCTTATTTGTCGGTTTGAGGTCATTTCATTTGTTCAGTAAGTTTTAAGAAATGCAAATATTTGGACCTGTATTAGTGCTTTAGCAATAGAAGTTAAACGGGGTTCTGCTATGGAATTTAAGTGATGCATATAATTTCTTAATTAGGTATGAGCAGTTACTTCACTGAGGTTGTAGAAATACAGCAGCTAACTAAATATAAAGGGACTCTACTCCTTTAATATAAACCATTTTAAAGTAGGAAGGAGAACTAAAATATGATCTTATATCCCTTGGAAATGATCCACCTGAAGGATGGCTATAAGGTGAAGCAACACATTGAATGGCCATGAGTGTATTAAAAGAAAAGTTGCAAAAAAATTCTGCAAGGAATTAGGGATGAGAAATCTCTGGGCAAGGTGAGTACGGCATTTGTGGAAAGCCATAAACAAGAAAATGTTCAAACATATTTAGCAGCAATGCTTCAATCAATTTAAGAGAAAACTGACCCATTTTTTTCTATGAATTATCACAAAATATGAGAAATGGCTAGCAACATTACAAACAAGAAACAAAAACATCCATCAAAGCATTGGATGAAAGCCAGAGTTTTAGTGCCAAAGATACCAAGTAGAAAAATCTGGTTTGGCAAAGCACCTTTATATCCAAACCTATCCAGAACCCAAAATTCTGAATGTCTAGATAAGTGAACCTTCTAGGTAGTCCCTCCTATTTCCCCTTCCTCCATCAAGAGATGGTACTCATGACAGAAATACTACAATGTCACTTTATCCTGAAGGCAACTTCCACAAAAGGTAACAGTGTTCCAATGCCTATTTTTGTGCAGAGCCAGATCATTCAAAGTTCTAACATCCCAACCCACTTTCTTTATGATGAAGTCAGTTATACAATCCCCAGAGTTGCACAGAAAACTGGGGAATGCAATTGCAGTGTTTGATTCTTGACATACAATAGAACTTACATAGCATTAATACACCTTAATTTCTTCCAAACTAAATGCTGTGTGACTAAAGTAGGATATCAGCTAAGTGCAAAACATTTTTGTTGCAATATTTCAACTGATTCGAGAGGAAGAAAATCTATTTTGTGCTACAATTTAACGCCATTCATGAGGTATTCATCCAGCACCAAATGCATCAAAACAGCAGATAAAGCAAGTTTTGGAAGGGGAAATTTATTTGGCAAAGGGAATATAAAAGTTTGGCATAGGGAATTCATATCCAAACCCAGTTATTCAAACACTTATAATGAATAATTTCTATAATATTCTCCAAGGGCCACTTTTCTCCACTAAGCAGCAGAAGTTTCAGGAGAAATATGAGGTAATCTAGCTCAAAATGTCTGGATAGGTGAAATTTCCCATAGACCCCCCTATTTCCAGTTCTTCCATAAATACAGGTTGTTCCGGACTGAAATACCTCGACATCTCATTACTCTGAATGAAACTTCAGCAGAATGTAACTGGGTTTTAATCACTATTTTTGTGCATTACCAGGTACCCCAAACTCTTAAAATCCTAAAGATGACATCTGCAAAGCACTCCCCAAGATTATACACCAAGAACCAGGGAATACCTTCACAGCATTCCGGTATTAACATAGGGGCATCTATCTAAATACACCTTTACTTCTTCCTAACCAAATGCTTTTTGATATAGACAGATGCCTTGTTTTATCTTACTTTCACAGGCATCATGGAACAATTCATTCTTCACCAATAAACATTCGTCAACAAACCATGCCCAACTTTGCATATTTTTTCTTCAGCAACAGTCTTAACATCTAAACCCTGTCCATCTTAGACTTTCCACACTTACTGACTAGCCAAAGAGAGAACATATACACTCCAATGTCCTGTGAACAATACAATTTCTTTTTTCTCTTGCAGAACCAATTTGCATTATCTTTATCTCATCATTTTATTCCTCAAGGAAATTAAAAGCAGGTACATTTCCAGGCAAAAAGGCATGAGGCAAGTGTTTTGCCTTGTATAAACTGAACTTAATAGATAGTAGAGAAATGAACTTATTAATAACAATCCTAGCATGATTGATGGACAAAAGGGTGAAATAGTTATAACATATATATATATATATATATATATATATATATATATATATATATATATATATAGTTATATATAATATAAGCCTTAAAGTTGATTTAACGTTTAGAAGATCCAAAAATTGAAAAAATGATAGGTATGTTTGAGTTAATGATGAATTAGAAGATTAAAATGGAAAAATTATGAAATTTTAATTCTTACAGGTTGAAAATTTTTTTGTTTAGATTTATGTTATCAATATATACATAATCATCCAGAGATTTTCAGCTTTATCAATTATTTTTTATTTAAAAAATTATATAAAACAGGACAATGTCACTGTTAAAGAGTTATAATTTATGGTTTACAATTGGTTTTTTCAGAGTGTATGGGAATATTTGGGAAGAATTAAGGAAAAACAAATAATCCTCAGCAGTCTAATGCACTTCAATTTTATGTAGCCTAAGCACTCTTCTGTTCACAATGCTCCAGGTAATGAATGATTATTGACATATCTAACATTTTTATGATCATTTTGCTGAGTGTGTCATCATGTGCGATATTAGATGACTATGCTGAACGTATGCCTTTGAGCACATGTTGCATGTGTGTGGCTTTTCACCGGTATGTGTCAACATGTGCCTCTTTAGATGATTACTCAGAATGAATGCTTTTGAACACAGGCTGCACACGTGTGGCTTTTCACCAGTGTGTGTCTTTATGTGTGACTTAAGGTCACCACTCCGGATGAATGCTTTTGAACAGATGTTGCACTTGTGTAGCCTTTCACCAGTGTGTGTCAACATGTGCCTCTTTTGATTACTTCTACAAGCAAAGGCTTTTGAACAAAAGTCACAATTGTATGGTTTTTCACCAGTGTGTGTCATCATGTGTGACTTTAGATGACTATGCCTTTTGAATGATTTTGAACACACCCGGCACTTGTGTGGCTCTTCGCCAGTATGTATCATCATGTGTGACTTTAGATGACTTTTCTGAGTGAATGATTTTGAACAGATGTTGCATGTGTGTGGCTTTTCACCAGTATGTGTCAACATATGATGCTTTAGACAACTACTCGTAGCAAATGGTTTAGAACATATATTACCTTTGTGTTGTTTTTCAGCAGTGTGTGTCAACATGTGCCTCTGTAAAAGTACATTTTTAGCAAAGCCTTTTAAACACAATGCACATTGGAATGTTTTTTCCCCAGTGTGCGTTGACATGTGAATTTTTAGTTTACTGAAATTCAGAAAGTTTTTAGAGCAGAAATCACATTGGTGCTTCTTCTTACAGGCATGCACTAATTGGATATGACTTGCAAGGTCATCTTTTCTCTTAAATACTTCCACACAAACATCACATCTGAATAGCATCACCTTGCTAAGGTGCACATGCATGACATGATCTTTGAGAAGGTCCCTTTGTTCAAATACCTTGGAGCTAATTTCACACATATGGAGTTGAGTGGATGAAGAATCTTTTCCTGAGTCATCTTGTTTTTGGTGTTTATCTGTAAGATTTGAAGCATAAGTAGATATTCAATAAAAAGGTGCATACATTTATATAATCATACAAATACTCTTGCCTGTACATACTCATTAGTCTAAATATGTATGTTAGCAATGTCAGTTGCAATAAAATCTCAGGAACGAAGCATCTGTCATCACCTACTGCTGACCTGAATTAGGCCTTGTAGCACTTTTTGTTTTACCTTCGACAGTGTCAAAGTGCTTCTCTTTTAAGTCTCTTTTGAGCCTGGGAAACGTAAAGAAGTTAGGAAGTTACAGGAAGCTAAATCCTGTCAGTGAAGATGGAGTGAACATATGATGTCATGCTCTTATTTTTCAAAAACTGCATCACAAAGAGGGCAGTATGACAATTTGGCAGTGATCAGGTATGCAAATCTTTTTTTTTCATATGCAAATCTTCAGAAGAAATCCATAAATTTGCATATCATGTCTTGAGCAATATAAATGTTTTGGCTGCCAATTTACCCAACAGGAAATAAAAATTAATTGTAGTGTTTTGCTCTGGAAATTTTACCATCATGTTTCATTGCCAAAATGAGAAAACATGTTCCATTGAAACGGCTGGTTTTGACTACTGCAGCCATTTTTTTTCTGTTACTTTCGTCCTCCTTGGTGTACCTGCAAAACTTTACCCTTTTTGTTATTATGTCAATTGCTTATTTCACCAAGTATGCTTAACCAATGAGCACCTAATCCTTTATAAGTATATAAAGTATGTATTAAAAGTCACTCACAGCATCTTCAAATTCTGACCAATAAATGAGAGATAAAAATTATGTCATTTTGCTTAATTATGTTGGACATAATTAAACAATTAATGGACATAAGAAAACAACAAATGAATGGCATTGACACCTTTCACATGATATTTGAATCTTACTTAGGATAAAACATAAGATATTGAAAGGGAAAACGGTTGTGTTTGGTTATATCATTTATAATTCTTAACTGATAAAATCTAAAATCAGATTAATCAAGCAAAATTGAGAAATGGCTTGAAAACATAGCAATATTAATTAAACATCTAGTCTGAGTAGCTTCATAAATAATAATGAATATATTAATAAATAATTGCAAAAATGATGATAATATTATCATCTTTTTTGCAGTTTATTATAATATTTTAAAAATGGCGCTTTAGTTATTTTTGAAACAATTTTTAAAAGTTAAACCAGGTTTCCACAATACATTAGAAGTACTGCAAGGGTTTATCACCAATGGTTGTAATACACCAGAAATAAGCTAAGATGAATTGATAGCACAGTCCTTAGCTTTCCTTACCTTGTTCCTGCAATACCTCCCCTCCCAGTCTTACTTTCATCTGAGGTATATCAGCATCACAATCATCCTTAATATCAACTTTTTCTTCAGGGGGTTTATTTATTTCTGCATTTTCTGAAGGATCCTGCAAGATAAAAGAAAAAATATTACAGATTTTCAGGATATGCATGAACAATGTTTTAAAAACATGTTATTTTAAAAATTAAAATTAAAAAATTGTTAACTTGTACACATTATATTTGTATAATAAAATAGTATTTTAGCTGAAACCTCTTCAAAAAAAATTTTTTTCTTCTAACAATTGACTTGCATAGGTTAGGAAGATACGATTGATATATGCAGAGATTATGAAAGACTTGCTGGGAAGTTGTGTCAGCCTGTTCTGTTAAGAAATACAAAAGAAGTAACCGCTTACAACTCTACACAGTAAAAAACTTCAAACCTCTTTCTTTAAAAAAATAAAATGAGAGGAACAGAAATGCCTCCTGAGACTTGGCCTCAGCCCTATTGAACAGATATGAAGAACCCATCAACTGAGGCTGTGCACTTTGCCAACTAGTGCTAACTTAACATGCATTATAATTTTGTTTAGGTAATCAGCGGTTATGTTAGATTATGGATGGACATAACTACCAAATAGATATTTTTTTAACTGCTAACAAAACATAATCCAGTGAAAAACTTTACATTATCTCACTCTTCATCTCTGAGTACTTCTTCCCTTCACCCAATCCAAAATTCTTATATTGTTCCTGCCCTTTCCTCATTTGACTAGCATTCTCCCTTCTATTAGAGTTTTTAGCCTCCTATTGCCAGTCAACATGGCTTTCCTCAACTCCTCCTGCCTCTATATGATTTCTTGGACAAACTTATACCCTTGTCCACAATGTCTAGCACTTCCTGATTTGTTTTCTTTTTGGTCAATTACATTTTCTCTATCCATTTACATACCCTCATTTCAAAGGCCTTCAATCTACTTCTCTAAATGTCCCATACCAAATTTGAACAAGTCTTTTCTTTACATCCTTACTCCACATCCCTGTCATTAACTCCTTCCTTGTTATCGCCTCATTTCCTAGTGCAGGTTTTCTCCTTACCTCACTGCTGCATTGACAGTATTGGTACTGAACACAATCTAGATCTGTAAAATCTAGTTTTTGCCCTCCTTTTTTTCTTTCCTTAAAAATTCCACAATCTTTTTGCATTAATGTTGATTCTTATTCCATAGCTATCATATAATTGACAAACCTGCCTTACATCTCTTCTTAGCACTGGCCAACAAGACCATCCGTTCTTCACTTACACCTTCCAAGTCTGAGATATATGCAGGTTAATGATTAGCCTCCTGTTCATTCTATCTTTTCTTATTTTCCACATTTACTCACTACTTCATCCCAATTCACTCTATCAAATGAGCTATTAAAATCAAAAACAGATACCATGTTGGCCTAAGTTCTTTAACAGACAGTTTTTCACATTATTCCTTTCAATTCTCTTGGATCTTTTCTATGTCAGCTATAATCTCACACAACTTATCTTTAATTGCTAGAATAGATCTTTCCTTCTTACTTTCTGATAATGATCTAACCTTCATAAATAGTACTCTAACTTGGCCTTCCTTCTGCGGACTTATTATATTCTTGCATAATCCTGAGAACCCTTATTTCATATGCTACCAATAATTCAGAGCACCAATTACCTACAAATATAATTAGAAGAGTCAACCCCAGCCATACTCTTATAAATGGGCAAAGGATGGATGAGGGAAATTAGAAGTAGCAGTAAATCAATAAAAATTATAAAAATAAATAAATACCTGACAATAAAACCAATAATTAATATGATAAAAAAACAATAATAATTGAAATAATTAGATACCCCAAACAGTTAGAACAATAACATGGAAGACTGCAAATAAATCATGCCCCATCTAGCTTGGACTATATAACATTGATCCTTTCTGGTCTCAAGCACTCAAACACAAGTAATAAAATAAAAATTATTATAACAATAAATGAAAATTAATCATGCACTCTCTAGCTTGGATGTACTAAGTAGAATTAATCCATGCTTGTCGCTTGCACTCCCACTCTCCCAGGGCTTATGAGAGGTTTCCTACTGCGTCAGGGGCCAACTAATCACACATAGTGAAATAAAATTTAAAATTATAAAAAATGAAAAATAATCATGCCTCGGATGTACTATATAGAAAGCATCCTTGTTATTCTCAACCAATCACATTATATCAGGGCCTACGAGAGATTCCCTCTGTGCCAGTGGCCCATCAGTCACACATAATAAAAAAATAAAAACAGAATAAGTATAAACTCTCTAGCTTGGATATACTCAGCAGCATCGATCCTTGCTAGTCGCATGCACTCCCATGCTATCAGGGCTTACAAGAGGATTCCTTCTGCGTCAGGGGCCAACCAATCTCACATAATGAAATAAAATTATTATAAATGAAAAATATTCATGCACCCTCTAGTTTGGATGTACTATCTAACCTTGATCCTTGCTAGTCTCAAGCACTAACATTCAATCATTGCTTACGAGAGGTTCCCTTTACGCCAGTGGCCTATTGGTCACACATAATATAATAAAAGCAAAATTATCACACACTCTCTAGCTTGGATGTACTAAGCAGCAATGATCCCTGCTAGAGGCATACACTCATACTTTATCAGGGCATACAAGAGGTTTCTACCCGCGCCAGTGGCCTGCTGAACACTCACTTGATTGGGCATGCAAAGCTGCCTTAATCCTTGCAAAACTCACTCAGAGGTCTACCATGGTATCTCTTCTGATGTTAGACCTGTGACTCGCAATTTGTGGAAGGGTAAGGGGAGTGCCCAGAAGTTCTTGCATAGTAAGACCTTGGAGGACAGATATTCAAGTCAGATAAGGAAGTGCAAGATGCAGTAGCCAGTTGGCTTTATGATGCGGCATGAGAAAGGCATGACTCCGGTATTATAAAGGTGCTTACAAGGATAGAAAACATGATTGATTGTCAAGGCAACTTGAAATCCTCAGGCTTTTGCTAAGGTTTTCACAAAGTTGAGAATAAATTTGCTTTTCCATTAAAAATAATGCAAGACCTTACTTTTTGAAGTGACTTTGTAAAATGCAGTTAATGCGCATGACTATAGCTTCTGCATATGCCAATCTCTTAATGGATAAACTTGAAAATAAGTTCTCTCATCAAACAAACACTCAAACGGTACTGACATGTCTTTTTCTTCATCCTTTCCACAGTATCTTTCATTTAATCTACATCTGACTCAAATATAACTTTCCAAGCTATCAACATTCACCCCTAGAAAAATAATTTTAATACATTCTGAATGAAACTTACCAACTATCAACAAGAAATTTATTTCAACTGCGGCTACCCATTACAAAAAAAATCCTTCATCTCGTTCTCACTGCCTGTGGCTTCTATTTCTACAAGAAAAATCCCTCCCAATAAAAATACACCGACCAGCTACTTGATTGTCTCAGCAAAAGTGGGCAACCTGAAAAACTGCTGAGTAGAAAAATTCTCAAACCTTCAACCGTATACACTCCTCTTCCTAAACCAAACTGCCTGAAAAGCCCTAACCTTATCATAATTTCCATAATTATCCAAAAACCATAAAATGAAACAATCTGCGAACTTTTCTCCATTATAAATAATATTCAGTGCACATATGTTTTATTACCACATTTTCCTTCTATTTTAAATGCCCATGATATTTGCTGGACATTAGCATCTTCAAGTCCACACACAAGCAGTTTCTCCCAAGCCCCTGTTGGCAAATCTAACAACAGATGCTGCAAATGCTGCCACTTTTTCAAACCCTTTGACTTCATGACTACCAAATTGCAACCTGACATCACCTGCAGCACAAAAACATTAAATTTGACTCTTCTGTAACTTCTGTCTACCCTAGTACATCACTCAATGAAACATCATCCTTTCCTTTTCATTATAACCAATACTATTCTACCAAAACCATTACAATCCTTAAATATCTCATCCTTAATCAACCTGCATCACACAACCAATCTTCTGATGACCACTTCTCCATAAAAGTGATTGAAAACCTATCAAAACCAGCAGGTACAAGACAGGTAAGAACTGAGAGATGATGCATATCTTAGTGCTCCAGTCATTAAAGGAATCCAGGCCTCACAAAGCCCACTGAATGTATGTAGCAAATAAAATATGCAAATAGGTGACTACATATAATAAATTCGTGTGTCAGGGAAAGAACAAATAAAATGATTTGGTCGTAGGGGTGCTAAAAAGAATACAGAGAAGGATAAACTAAGTCATCCCAGTAAACACCAGGAATTTGAAATTGTATCAGAACATTGCATCCAAGTCTATCAGCTGCAGAGGAACAGAACACCTAAACAGCATCTTCACAATTCTGATTAATCCCTATAGTCTTCACCTGGCACAAACTTTCTATTTCCTGTTCTTAAAATTAAATCCAGCCAAAATTTTCACACAAACCTAATACATGCCATGCTTCATAATGGCCATTATCCATCCTAACACTTTAATTTGATATTAGAATCCTGGGCATACCTTATATCCTCTTTAAAACTGACAAATCACTACATTCACCTGTTTGAATGCACCACCTATATCATGAGCAGTAATTCAATGCTATTGTCTTTTTCATTGGTGAGGAATTACAATAAAGCTATGTAACCAAAAACATAAGTCTTGTTCAGAGATCCTAATATAGTTTAATTAAATATATAGCATTACATTTACAGCATTAAAAATAAACATTTGTTCCTCTCATGGTTATCATGATTTGAAAAATTAAGCATTAGTCATTATAGCAGAAAAGCTCTAATTTTTCTCTTACCTCAAGAGAAGTCCCTTCCTGAATTTCAATATTGTGGTCCACTTCCTCCTCGCTAGCGGGAATTTCAATGACCTCCGACTCTTCAACATCAATCTCCTCCTTTTTCACTGTGATCTACAAATATTTGTTAAAAAAGTTGAACAGTAATAAAAAAAAATGACTAGACTGTTGCTAGTTTCAACATTTAGGTACGAGAATTTTGGAAAGATATTGTGTAACAATGATAATTTATATTAGGTTATCATTGGTCATATATGAAGTGTAAATGTAAATCTCAGACATTCCACAATGACTAAATGCACGTTGTTCTGATATCAGGAATCATTCAAATAATATGTTTTGAACAAATGACCCTATAACTTTAACTATATAAGCATTAGATGCTAGTAATTTTCTTGGCAATTTGTATGTTTACCGAAGATTAAATAAAAAAACTACCATTGAGACAATGTTTACGTGAATGAAATATTTCCGTATAAAAATTCACCTTTTAAAAACTAATACATTAATGAATCTGAGAGAGGGATAAACATACCCAAATACAGAGGAATTACTTTGGCAATGCATTGGAAATGATTGCATTTATATCTAATTATGTATACAAAGCATAAAAAATGAATGCTATGATATAATGATGAAATATACCATAATTGCAATCAGAATAAAACGCATCAAAGAAAGCCAGTACTCTTACGCATGCTCTTTAATAAACAAATCAGTATTCAATTTTTTCCTACTTACATATCTAATGTATACAATATTCGCAATTTTTAAGTCATTTCCCCTATTTGCCATTTGGTCATTAGACCTTTAGGCATTTCTACATTAGGGAGGAAATACATTTAATATGAACACTTTTCAATCAATCAATTTACCTTACTTTCCCTATCCCATACTGTTATCAAGGACATTACTCACTATGAACATTATGAAATAAAAACACAAAACTCACCTTTGCGAGACTGATATTTCTATCTTCCTGCTTCTTTTCCGTTTGCCTCTCCAATAAAATATTGTTTTCGTAGCATTGCTGCTTGAACATATAGAAATCGGTCAGTATTTTAAAGCAATGATAGCAAATAAACCACGGGTTGATTCTATCCATCACTACCTACGAAAACAAGATTATAAAGGTAATAAACCCCACACATCATCTCTCAACGGAACTCTATTCATGTACTACTACTCTACTCTGATCCAAAACCGGGAAACTTTCGTGGCAAAATTACGATAAAAGCGTCATGATGAAAACGTAAACATGTAATTGATTGGCCTACTTTCAATTCCAATAACTCTTCTATTGCTTCCCGCACCAACTGCTCAGCATCGTCGTTTTCACTAAAAATATCTGTCAACCGACCACCACGGCCAAGACATAATCTACACTTTAAACTTTCTTGTCGTGGCATCTTCGTAACACTTAAAACTGTCAACATTAAAAACACGTAAGCAATAGATTCCTAAATGGCCGACTACGTATCGATGAGTCGTTCGTTCTGAATCGATTCCGAAGTGGGAGTTTGAGAATCGTTTTCGTTTTGTTTTGCCCTAAGTGATCACCAAATTCAAATACATTTCCACTCCTTAAAATTATTTCATCTCTCACTTAATTGAGTTTAATCATTCTTATCAAAAAAAGTAAAACTGTCGAAATAGCAAGAGTTTAAAATAGTATTTGGTTACTTAATAGTTACAATTTAAAAACAAAATTACAGTGTCCGAAGCATCAGAGTATACTTTATTTATTATTTATACGTTGACCAACAAGTTTAATACTATTAAAGTGATGCTTTAATAACACTGCTGAGTTTTCGGATAAAACATTTTCCTTAAAGCGTCTCTATTCATAGTGAAAAAATTATTCATGAACTCATTGATGGCATATATTACTTTTAACATGTTGATGAAGCAAGCACGAATTACTTAATATGGCATATTTAGTTGGAGTTAATAAATTTTAACATAAAAAGTTGAAATAAAACCATGGCATGGATTCTTAAACATACAACGACTGTTAGCCAAAAGTCAAAGGATTTGATATAATTAAAAAAGGAAAGTTTCAATTGATCTGTTTTTAATAATTTTAATCAGACCATTTAAATTGATAGTTCTTTTCCTGAAAACAAAGAATTTGGTATTTTCCTTGTGCCCAGTAGTATGCAAAATATATTACGTTAGTAATGTGAATTAAATAATTCCGGGTTTTCGTTCACTATAAAATGGCAAATCCAAAGTCATGTGTGAATTTATAATTATACCTTTTTAGTAAAGGGTAAAAATTAATATTAAGATGTTTCCTAACCTGTTTACATCAGTAAACATGTGCTAAAAATCCAGGTTTTAATGGCAGTTCTGTGTTAATATAATAATGAATAATAAATTCGTATATATGTATTTTCATTGGAATATTAGTGAATTAACGATTTCATCCATCATAAAAAAGTATTTCTGATGCATCCTTTGGATTTATCCCAAACAATTCTTAAACTCCTCCCATTTCTGTCCGTTTTCAATCCTGTCTGCCTAACCTCCTGCATTTTCCTCCTCCATACTCATGTTACAAAAGGCTCCAATGAACACCTATTATACATTTAGCAGGACAGGTGACAATAGAAGAGACGGCATGCCATAGTCATACTCCTAAAGCTGCTCATACTGATTCTTGTATCCCCATGCGCACCTGATAGTAGTCTCAGACATGGACAGTATGTGGAATAGCTTTCTTTCTCATCTGTGATATAATGCTTAGATACTATTCCCACCCACTTTCCTATAATCAAAGGTAGGAGTTCGTTATTATGCATTTCATACGATCAGATTTTTACATAATCTCAAGATAATAGTATAATGGCTTTATGGTATAATAATAAGATACTCTACCTCCCAGATTTTCCTATGCCCATTACTAGTTTATAACTATTACAGCAGTTCATCAAGTGAGACTGATTTCATGAGTATGACAATATGATATTCACCCAAAAACGTACATATTTTAGACAAGTATGTATGATCATATCCGAATGAATTTTTTAAAAAATTTACTTCAGGTTAATGAATGCAAAAATAATATTAGCATGAAGTCATTCGTCTATATTGGAATATAGGTCGTAACATTTTTCGAATATCAGAAACGGGGACGCCAACTATCGAATATTATATTTTGACGAGTATTCTTAAAGAAACCTAATGAAAAATACGGGACAGTAGAACTTATAATATAATTTCTTTACTCTAGGATTACGACGGCTGTTAGATGCCTGTTTTATTGGTTAATCTTGAATGTTTGCATCGTAAACAATGCTTATTGTAAATCATTTGACACGGATCTTTGAAATGAAAGAACGGAACAGAAATGTTTTCCTTCATTTATCTCTATGTCTACTCAAATGGATATTTCATGGATACTACAAAAGCTCATAAATATCTTAAGAAAGGGGGATTCCGATTTTCCATGACTCAATCTTGAATTAAATCTGTGAATTCGCGAGAATGGTTTTCACATGAGTGATCTGGAATAAGATCCTCTCTTCTAACACCAACCAATTCCCTTTCCATTCAAAACAACTTCGTAACAAATGAAGTACGAAATGCCAGTGGCCAGCAGACGAGATACGTATTTTGTGTGTTATTGCTATGTTGAAGACTTAAAATGCTGTGTGAAGTAATGTTTGAAAAACGGCTTTGTACTTCTATAGTTTGTTTTTAGGTCAATTTTTCTGCATACATGAAAACGATCAGCATTTCCGATAAAGCCGAATTTTAACTATGCAGAGAGTGTTTGAACAGTCGTGAAGTGTTCATTAATGTTTCGGCGAGAAGACTAATTTACAATTCATGCTGGAAAAGAAAATAGAGGATTTAATAGATGTTAAAGTAAGTTCATAAGTCTATTTCGCTAGCTTTCGCTTTAAATTATGTGTTTAAGAAATTTCCCAGATCTGTCGAATGAATGAACGGAACATTTACGACGTAATTACTTTTTTGTTTTCAACTTTATATCAAAGAATGCCTGTCATGCTTCATCGCCTAATAAACATGTATAAAAGGGTTGATTTTTTTCATTTACCCAGTGACTAGATTACATTGAAATAGCCCAAAATATTTGGGATCGGATTAAGATAATTTATTTCCATATCAATGCATAACCTCAGTTCTAAAAGTAGTGTAACAGTTGACAAACGAAATGCAAATTCCCTGCTATAACCTTGTTTACTTCTTTTCATCGGCTGTTTTAATAAATTTTAATGCTAGTTCAATAAATGTTGACATATTGCATTATTTTTCTAGCGTAAGATTGTCCAGTAAATCATTCGGTGCACTCTGAAACCTTCATAATATGCGATAAACACGAATTTGAAGTCTGCAGATTGTGCTTAAACAGTCGCAGTCTGTTGATCAATGTTTTCGGCGACAATAGTAAATTCCAAAAAATGTTGGAACTTGCGATAGAGGATTTAATACATGCCAAAGTAAGTTCAGTTGTCTGCTTTTTGTGTTTCAAAAATTTTGTTTGTGAGATATCTTAAATGAATTGGTATTAGGTTTATATACTCCGAACACTGTTGTCTAAATGTAAATTGAAGTTTAGGCGAGAGGAGTTACGTGCAGTCTGGTGTTAATACATGGTTAAAGCATAGTCTATTAGGTTGTGGATGATGCATATTATCCCTGGTTGGTGTGTTCTCCCTGCATGGAGAAGGTTACGGAATTCCGGCTGCTTTAACGTCAATGTGCCGAGTGATGTGTTTGTTTTGTATAATCGCATCCAAGAGGGGAAGCTATCCTTCAAGGAATTACCTAATAACCAATCGAGAAGAGGTCAGTTGTATCTAATAATATGATCGATATCAATAACGAAGACAAATTTGGCTAAAAATTAATATTTCCTGACATGTTCCTTGATTGATATGTAGGAAAAGCATTTTCTCGTCTCTGCGATGAAGCGCAGTCATTTGAATGTTATCGAAAATACCACTTTTTGAGGATGGAATAATTTTAACATTGAAATTAGAGTTTAATTTTATCGACAATTAATCAAGGTTTTGATTTTTTCAAAAGTCAAGAAGAAAATTCAATGTTTCATTGTCTTTCCAAGGCGAATGACAAATAAACACTTGCACAGTGAGCTAAAAATTGGCTTTTTTGGTGAATAATGTAGTCAGCCCATCTTAATCTTCGTTTGTTTCCTTGATACTCCTATTTAGAAATTGTGAAGTAAGGATGTTAATGAATTATGGCATTTTAATGCTTTGCGATACATTCCTGGTGAAACTGAGAAAGAGTATTCTGACGACTTGATTGACAGTGATGTTATTGACAAGAGGGCTGTGGCATCCCAGATGACATGATCAGTTTTAAAGAGGAGGTTGACATTGGCATTAGATGCTCTATTTCTCCAGTAGAGGATTTTCATTCATCAATTGTTGCATCAATACAGGAAGGTAGCAGTCATTGGTCAGACAATGAAGAGGCAGGTAATATGGTGACTGATCATGCATATTCCAGCATAAAATAATACACATTCTTGTGGAAAATAAATTTATTATTTAATGCACTTGTACAAATTGATTCAATTCTTCACCCATTCTCCCTTCCAATAATCTCTCCCCGAAAGTATAATAGGAGCAGGAAGCCAATGACATTGGACAAATGACAATCAGTCTGCATTACTGTATAGTGTATAAATTCTACCCTTACTCTGTAGACTTTCCATAGCCTCAGTCAGCATTTATACAATAGTTTTTATACTAGTTTCATTTGTGTTCTTTTATTATTTAATTTTTAATGCCTAATTCTTGTTAAACCTCAGTAATAATTATCTCACTAAGTCTTATCTGAGTCACCTGGCAATTTTCATGCATACCTATGTTTTTTCGTGTCATAATAAGGAATAAGTAATAGCTAATCCTCAACTTTAACCTGCAGAACTCAATGCCTTTCTTCATGTGGTGATTTCTTGTCCACAAACTGTGGTCTTGGACCTAATCACCCTGTCTACTCTGCCTTATATCTTATTCCAATCTTATATCACTATCATATGTTACAAATGTTACTCTCCTATTTTCCTGCATGAACTCATTATTTATTATGTTCTGTAAAGGTGGTAAATCCTATCAATTTCTTTCTGCTTATGATTGCTCGGTATGTAGACCAGAATGATGATCAAGGGTGTCGATCATGTGTGCACTTCTACCAATTATAAATTATCAGTTCATAGGTCTATCATAACTATGCTTTTATAAACATTTTCATTCACCATTTTGTTCTTCCTTAAATATAATATCACGAATATCAGGGTTTCAGGGCTCATTATTTTGTAATGCCAGGGTCCATCTAAGACCTAGCCACACAGGTTTTTAAATAAATGATTACAACTTTAATGACATGTTTTTTATATGGAATATTTATTCACCTTATGCATGTGATTCAAAGGAAAAAAAGTAGCATATATTGACCTAGAAAAAAAGATTATTTACTGGGAAGCCTTGGTTTGAGGAACGTAGAGGAAGGGGTGTGAGAAGATGCTGGGATATACTTTGGGGAGGAAAATCACCCCCTCCATCTCTTTCTCGCCCTTGTCCTCTAAACACAATTTTGAAACTTCTTTGAATGGATGGTATGTCATTTTTTCTTCTCTTTGATATCAGCCCTATTGTTTTAAGAATCCAATTTACCTGCAAAGGGTAGGACATACTTCTGCCTGTCTCTTTCATACCTCTGACTCTGAAGGCATTAGTTCAAGCTCCACAGACCAACTGAGTTCCATTATGGAGGAGTCCATATGGGCCAAGTGTCTAGAGTCTAGTGTAAAGGAAGGCAGGAGCTGCTCCTGACCCAACTTAAGCCAGTTGGTGCCAGGGGTGGGTTCATCCTGGTGTACCATCTCATTATTCCCTTTATACCTTGGCTCCTCAACATGAATGACCTCTGACCTGACTGCCGCCTCAGCAGATGATGACCTGGCACTGCTGGGGATCCTGCTGGCACTACTGGTATGGAGTTGATGAGAAGATTCTCATCACCTTCGCACAGTCCTCTAGCAACTTCCCATTTCCCCTCTTATCCTCCTCCTCTCCTCCAACTTGCCCTGTGTCTCGTCAGAGATCATCATCTCTCTGGCTGACTCCTTGATGGAGAGGTGCGGGTGGGTGCACAGGAAGGACAGCACATGCCTCAGGTGGTAGTGGTGAATCTTAACATTGCGGGCCATTTCATCCCCTGGCCCACCCTTGGATGGGCCCTGGCTGTTCGGGAGTGGTTGCCCTAGGGGTCTTTTTCAGTATCTCCAGCAAGATCTCCATGCTAGAGCAGTTGAGGCTCATTCTGTTCATCTGGAACTTGGAAGGCAATTGGTCAGAAAAGTGGTCACTGAACTCACAGAAAGGTAAATGGCTCCTGTTCTTCAAAGGGCGTAGGTGGCTTGGACAGCAGTGCCGGTGGATCCTCCTCAGAGAGGTGAGAGCAGCCCATGTCCCTATCCTGACCTTCCTCCACCCTCTCCCTTTTGACCCGCATCAGCCACCTTCCTGGCTGGGGCACTTCCTCCTGGGAAGGCACCTTGGGGGGAACAGGCACCCTGGTACCCCTCCAGATCTTAAGCTTGCCAGACAGGCACCAGCTGCAGCAGATGCCTCTTCTGCATCAAGAAACTGAGTCTGTGGACACAGTGTACCTGGTGAAGGAGATAAGTAAGTTTGATGGGCAAGTCACGGACCTCAGCTGGTAATTGTAACAGTAGTGATGTCACCCCCCTGACAAGGTCACCACGGGGCAGTGTCCGGTGAAAGGGGACGAGGTTTAGACCATCCCATGACCGGCCAGCTTACCCCTCTTGGGACGAGTCTACTTGGCAAGGAGGACCGAAGTAGAGGCCCATCTGGGGGTGGCTTCTGATGGGGATAAAGGCAGGATCCCTTTGTGGAACACCCAGCTGCTAGGATTGGAGGATGTGGGCAAGGTAAGAGAGGGAGAGTTGGCCAGGGAAGTCAGCTCCCAGGAGGTTGAGGGGGGAGGTATGGTGCTGGAGATGGCAGATGGCCTTACCTCTTCCCACCTTTGTCTTTTCTTCCTCTTCATCGTCCTTCATATCTTCCCCTTCCTCCTCTAGATGAATTGTCTTGCATATATCAGAAAATGAGGATTTTGGTGATAGTCGAGTTGAAAACCTTAGAAACATGAAGTTGGGTAGTCAATCAGGGCTTCCAAGCACAATTGCCATTGGGGAAATACCACGAGGATCGCTGCTAGGACTAGAGGATGCCATCATAGAGCAAGTCATAGGTGATGACATGTCCAATTGCCCAGAGTAGGATGCCATTAGCTTACTGTTCTCATTAATTTTCCACTTCAACACTTTGTTCTCCAGGGCAAGCTACTCATTCTGATGGCATTCCCTTTCCTAATTCTCAGACAAATACTTCACTCTCACTTGTAGTTTTCTTTTTGTTGCCACCTTCCACTGGAGTTGAGCGTCCAGGTCCTTTACTCGGGGTTGCAAAGCTGCAATGTGTGCAAAGGCACTGTTCAAAACCTCCGATTTCTGTCAATATTCTACCGTTGTCTTCCAGTGGTCATGCAATTTCATCCTCCATCTCTAATAAATGATGGAGGATGACATCTAAAAACAGGAAAAAGGAAAAGGAAGGACATTTCCCACTTTCAAACGAAAAACATTTATCGAAGAAAAAAAAAGGGAACTGAGATGAGAATATTTAAAATAATCCGTAATGAAATCAAACTCAAATGACACATTTCTCTTACTTATCATTTAGGATCCAACAGTTTCTCTCTAAAAACAAACTTAATGACGCATCAACTACAACTTTGGAAGCAAGTTGAAAACACTTGCAATGGAAGCATACAGTGCAGTTTAATATTCTTATCCTCACAAATTAATGTAACAGGACATCTCCTAGAAAATGTTAATAAAAATTGACTTATTTTCTATTAAATATTTATTCAATGGATATCCATAATTAGAGTTTGTGCTTGTGTAAAATAATGAAGTCAATAATGTAATGTAATGTTTCGTGTAATAATGTCTTCACACAGTGAAGACATTATTACACGAAATTTAAGAGAAGTCTTCATTGAAAATGACAGGTAAATCATTACAAATGAATAAATTTTTAACATTAATGATTTCACCTGTAGATATGGTAGAGTTATTCAAACAGATATGAGCCCAGGCATCAATCAATCATCTGCATTCTAATATCTTCCATAAATATTCTGCCAAGGCACTTTTTGTCCCAGAAGGAAGTGAATGTTCAATGGTAGCCATATACGCATTAATTGGTATTTAGTTAATATCTATTTACAATTACATGAGCCTTCCAAAGTTGTATTATTTCATTCTGCAGATGGAAGATGAACATAGCTTAAGATTGAGATTAGAGAGAAACTAACATTAACACCTTGGTATTTGAAGAATCAATGAGTCATCTGTTATTTTATGTTTAAGTTGAGGGTCTAAGGATAAGGATATTAAAATGGTGATATTATAGTATTTATCAAAGGAACTATAATGTTCTGGGGCTTTTTTGGGCAATTGGAAGTATCCCAATTGGAAGAATTCTAGAGTGAGCCTTGAGGTTGTTATTGATTCTAATATGAAGGGTTGTGGTATAATGTCCAATATAGAAGATATGGCTAGGTTGGCACTTCAGACAGTGAACCTCATCATATAAGAAGCCTTTAATAATTTTAGTGTCTGGATCTTTCAGCTTTAATTTCACATAACTCAGAAACATGATTATTGAAACACTTTTGAAATGTGGCTTTTGAGAAGGTAGGGTAGACAGAAAGGAAAACAAATGAGTAATTGCTATTGGTAGATTGAGAGGGATCTACTGGGAAATACCTTAAGGAGGAAGAAATGATGAAGTCAGAGTTTTGGGCTATCTGATGGTTTCAGCCCAAAGCACATAAAATGGCATGGTTTGCAGACTAAACTCTAACAAAGAAACTGCCTTTATACCAAAATGAACCCTCAAAAAAGTGAATAAAATGTTAGCCTATGATATTGAAATGGTATTTACAAATTGCCAACTGAAAAAAGTTATTTGCATTTTGATTTTACATATACTAGATACATATCAACTGATGGTACATAATAACTAAAAAGAAAACACTGAGGACAGTGAAAAGTCTTGTCCTGATGAACAAGTATACCCACAACAGTGGTGAGAACATCTTATCTTGTTCCAGCAACTGATCCTTTCCCAGGCATCCTTCCTCCCAAGGAATCCTAATTACGCACTCATCCCTAATTTCCAATTCTTAATTTAAAGATGAGTAGAATCATTCATTATTTGAAGGATCTTGCAAGATCAAAGAAAAGCATTAGAGATGCAAAGATGTTTTCATACTCCCATAGTTTTAATGACTCATAGAATTGTTTACATACTCCTAACCACTACTGCAAACAGAGGTACATAAACTGCAGTCATTGATGGTCACAATAACTTGAGTGAGGTGATATGATAACAAAATAGAAAGTGCAAATTCATGTAAAGAGGGAAGATAATCAAAATTCACAAAGCAAAGAACAAAACTGATTTCAAAGCAAAGATTGCTAACTATGCTAGCAACATGAATATGAACACTCACCAAATTTTCTGCTTCATCATTGCTGGACCAGTCACCTTGCATTGATTTGAGCATTGGCAATTCTACATCTTTTACAGGAGCAACAGAGCAACCACTAGAAGTGTCAACCTCCTCTTTGACAGGGATCACATCATTCCGGACATTCACAGCCTTACTCTCTTCAGCATAAAATTTGCAGACAACATGCAATTTATGCAAAATGTCAATAAAGATATGACTTCATTGCAAATAATTTCTGGTGTTTTAGCATTGAGTAGCACTTCCTTTGCTAGGAGCACTGCTTCTTCTCTTGGGACACTTGTGAATAAGTTTACAACATCAAAGGACACTAATATGGAATTCGTTGGTGGAGTTATATGTGTTAAGGAGTTTGTCAGTTCTATGGAGCTCTTTATGCTATATTTTCCATGAAATTGGGAATGTTCTACAAATTTGCACTTCACAACCCTAGAATTATTTCTTGTTTAATGGAAACCTATATCAACCATTGGAAGGTCTAGCTATGGGCTCCCCCTTATCACCTCTACTGGCTGAATATTTCTGAATAACCTAGAAATGGAACTTTTCAAAATTGAAAATCCTCTTCTTAAAAATGTGCACTACTGGTTCCGTTACGTAGATGATGTATAATGTTTGTGGACAGATACAAAGAGACAATTGGTAAATTTTTTAAAGCTCATCAATTCTTTAACTTCAAGGATTTAATTCACCAAGGAGGTCCAAAAGGGTTTTAATTTAAAATTTCCTGGATCTAGCTATTTCCATTAAAGAGGAAAAACACAAATTTTCTATTTTCCACAAGCTCACTTGTACAGACCAGGTCATCCATGCATCATCAAAACATGCATTTCACCAAAAACTTGCAGCCTTTCAAAGCATGATACACAGGGCATTAGTTATCCCTTTAGATCCCTCAGCCTTCACATAGGAAATAACCAATTTTTAAAAAATGACTTTGGTCAATGGGCACACAGAAAAATTGATTGATGACTTGTTAGATAACAAAAGGAAAAAACTTTTATTCAGAGAAATTTACTGACCCCCACCCAGAGACCTAGCTTTGTGGCGACACATTAAATATGTAGGAAAACCCTCCTTTAAAAAAGACCGTGTACTCAGTGATGATGAACATAAAAACTACCTTCTAAAATAATAAAAACCTAAGGAGTTTGCTACTGGCAGTCAAAGACCCCATGAAACCAACTCTCCAGAGCAGGGTTTACCAATTGCAATGTGGCGACTGTGATGCTAAATACATTGGTCAGACAGGGAGGAGCATAATGGTTTGAGCGGAAGAACACCGGGGGGTTTTTATAAAGAACACTTGGATGTCCCAATTTGCAACTCATCTCTCGAAGGAAGGCCAACAAGCAGATTTCACCCCTGAATTACTGCATGGAGTGAAGAAAGGGATGCAGCTGGATATCCAAGAGCAGTTAGAAATTCTAAAAAATGGTTAAGAAGGAAAAGATAACTAATGACCACCTCTTCTCTTTCCACTCACCCCTCCTGGACATTCCTATTCTACACCCCAAAAAATCCCCATAATGCAAACCCACGCTCCCTTCTCAACCCTTCCCCCCCTCCCTCTTACACCTCTCCTTTCCTTAATTACACTCCCCCATCTCCCATCTGTTACCTCTACCTAACCGAGTATGTAACTCAGATAAATCTATATTGTACCACTAGTCCTGAGGATGTTACAGTGTAACAAAACTAGTCGACCAATAATTTATTTTGTAGAAAGCAAAGATTTTTCAAGCAAGAAATTTTCCTAAGTTAAAAGGCATATTTTATATCCCATTTAATCAATTGGGTATTGATGGGAATTACCTCCAGCACATGTGTGACTGAGTGGAGGGTGAACTTTGGAGTTCAGATATACTTCAGATAGATGGTCACATGTGTTGAATGATCCTCTTGCCACCTCCCGCTTTCAAGATTGCTACAAAGGGAAAGGTGCACGTCGTCTTTTCCATTGTCTGGATCCCACTGTTTACCAGCATCGTCACATATGCATTGATCACCAGTGTCAACCACGTGGGCAGGAAGATATAGGTTGATCCTTTCTGGTCTTAGTTTGTTGGCGCCCCCACCAATGGTCCAACTGGGGGATGCAAATATATATGGATATATGCCTGTGGTAAGGAAGAAGAGCCTCCCTCTTCTTTTGGTCCTGGTGACAGTGGCTTCTCCGTTGGCTCCTGTTCCGCATCTTGCTCCGAGTTTCAAATCTGGCCTTCGTCATTGTCATGCATTTCATGCATAGGGAGTTGCAGTGGCAATGGCTACACATTCATCTCTTGGTATGGGTCCATATCAAGTCCACTATCTCTCACTATGTTTGATGTACTTGCCACCATTTCCTGTTTATCACTTTCATTTATCATTGATTCTCTTAAAGACAAGGAGTCTGTCCTCCACTCCTTGGTGTCTTGGGGCTCTGGAAATTGAGAAACTCAACAAGGACCCGAGGTTCATTAGCCATCTTGTTCAGATCGCTTGGTGCCACAGGGTATGATGGAATGGGCATAGGCATTTGGCACAGGAATGCATGTCCCTACACCGTCCTCTGCCCTGAAAAGGCTGCCGGGATCGTTGAGTATAGGCATTCTTGGCTCCTGCTTGTCTGCTGGGCTATCTTGCCGGCTGGTATAGTTTTTGTGGTAGAGCTTCTACTATAACAGTGGGCTGCAGCTGGATAGTATTCAAAGACAGCCGCAGCAGGGTGTTATCGATTGTTTCTGGCAATCGCGTGGCTGTTTCTCAGCCATGTGCCTGGAGGATAGCAAGTACCCGGATTCCATTGTATACTACATGTTTTACCAGGCCCAGGAGCATCATTCAATTGGCCACAATGGCTACCATTACATGAAACTCGTGGAGGTCATGCCGGGTCAGCTTAAATGAATTCCTACCCTACTTATCTTGATGGCACATGGTGAAGACCTCATTGTTGTCCTCTGGTGGGGTGATCCATGTGGCTGGGTTGCAGAGCATAGTGCCACAAACATCTTCTCCAGTGCCATCCTTGGTGCTGGTGGTAGCAGTATTATAGGTCCTGCTGACTGACCAGGCTAGATTTGCGATTGCTTAATGGTCTGCATCTCTTGGGACAAGGACTCAAATTGTGTCTGCAGTGCTGGAGCCCAAGCAGGTGGCTCCTTATATTGCTTCTGTTGAAATAAATTCACTTGAATTTCTTGCTGCCTCAGAATTATTCATTATGGATGCATAATTCTCAGAGGAAATTAATCCAAAGTTAACTAAATGTACAGGGACTCTAGTTCTTCAATATCCACCATTAAAAACTAAGGCAATTAATGAAAACATGATCTTACATCCCTTGGAAATGATCCACCTGAAGAATGGCCATAAATTGAAGCAACACATTAAACATCGAATGGCCACAAGTTTATTACAAGAATAAGGAGCAAAATTACTTTAACAAGGGTTTAGGGAATGGAAATATCTGGGCAAGGTGAATCCTGCATTTGCTGAAAGCCATTTACCAACAAATCTTCCAACAAATTTTTAGCAATGTTTCATACAATTAAAGAGGAAACTGATCCATTTTTTGCTATGAATTATCAGAATTAATGAGACATGGCACCTAACACTACCAAAAAGAAACAAAATATCCATCAAAGCCTTCCTTGAAAGCCAGAATCTTAGTGCCAAAGATACCCAAGTAGAACCATCTAATTTGGCAAAGTGCCTTGATATGCAAACCAATCCAGAACCCGAAGTTGTAAATGTCTAGATAAGTGAACCTTCTAGGTAGTCTCCCCTATTTCCCTTTCTTCCATCAAGAGATGGTCCTCATGAATGAATTACTCCAATGCTAATTTATCCTGAAGGCTGCTTCCACAAGAGGTAACAGCAATCCAAACCTATTTTTGTGCAGAGCCTGATACTTCAAACTGCAAACATCCCAACCCACATTCTTTAAGATGAAGTCAGCAATACAATCCCCAGAGTTGTACAGACTTTGTTGAGACGATAAAAATGAGAACACTGCTTTGTAATCATTTTTGTTTCTCTTGCTGTCCATCCTATCTAATGAATTGCACCCTGTGTAATGGATTACATTGTCAGCAGTTCTCTGTCAGATAGAACTTGATTTTTTTCTGCCTTTTGATTGTAAGCACCATGCCGCAGTCTCAAGGAAAGGGGAAAAATCCCAATTTGACTCAGTGAGATATGCCTTTTCAACAAAATCAAACTCTGCAGAGGCTGACAAAAAAATTTGCAATTCACTGGTTTTTCTTTATTTATTTATAATATTTTCTGCATGTCTTTTGATTTTTTATTATGTTTAAATATCGTAGTTTAATTGAAAAATATTTTTAAAAAACATTAGTTTTGTGTCTAACAATCGAAATATAATTGCTAAAAAATATTCTTCAAATTTATGATACTGTAGTAATTACATTAATTTTTCAGATGATGTAAATATATTACATCATTATTAACTACAATATTATATTTTAAAATAAAAAAACTGCATATGGATATCTAAACAAATAACTTCATATTTTTTTTTTCTAAGGTGATACATTTTCTTATATTACCCTTCGCACTTTTCACTAGTACCCCTAGAATCCCCGCCGCACTAAGAAGGTTAAATATTGTTGTCATGATATACATAATTATGCTGAGATTTGTCACTTTATCAATTATTTTTCATTTGAAGAAATTACATAAAACAGGATAATAATGTCACTTTGTTACAAAGTTGTAATTAAAGTTTTATAATCCTTTCTATAAAGTGAAATAAGCTCTAGGATCTTACATTTTTATGATCATTTTCACCAATATCTATAAGGAATTATACCGGACGAGGTGCCAATGACAAAAACATGTTTAGATAGGTCTAAGAAGTAACCTGCTGCGTACAACGACTGCCCAATTTGTTTCCCTGCATCATACAAACAGGGAAGGGTAGACTTAGTGGCATTACTCCCTGGCGGTGGTACCAGCAGATGCCTTAATTGGAAAGAATATAAGGCTGGAGCCAGGTAAGTGGTTCAACCATGGCTGAGGGAATGGGGACGTGAGTGCATACCATGCTATTTGGCATGTGCTGCCACTTGTTTAGAGAGGTTTTCTATGTTCTCTATCAGTGTACTATTAACAGGGTTAGGGGCCACTGCCACAAATAAATAAACAGTCACCCACAGCATTATGTGATATAAGCATGCTTCTTTTTTCCGATTCTTTTCCTATGCCCACCTTTAGTTTTCCAGGACAACATCTGGTATCCTTTGAAGGCAGCTCAGGTCACCAATAAAGGGGGAACCGAGAGGTGTGAAAAAAATCCAACCCAGGTTTCCCGGTATGTAATTCCCGGTATCATAATTTATACTACTTGAGTCCTTGCTCCTCATTTATTAATTATTTTTCATTTACACCACATACATAAAGTAAATAAAATCCACATTCATAATGTTTCATTAAATTGCTATTTATTCATTAGCGAAACCTTTTCTAGAAGGTTAAGTCCTAGAAAAGCCCTAGCACTATATAATACTGAAAGAAAAACTCTGAATGTTCTAGACACTAGATCATTGCACACTCAGGTTGGCAAAAATATTATTGGTGATGTCAACTATGCCGCAGTTAGTTTAGACCAATAAATTGATGAAAAAATGATAGTACAAGGACACATAAAAAACGTTAACCTTTATTTTTGTCTAGAATAATCGTTTCTTGTTGAAAGAATATCAGAAAAAGCTCAATATGATATTGTAAATGTGACAATCATTCGTTTTGAAGATTCGGGTCAAAAGATTCATTGCTGTATTATTTCCGATGTCAATATTAAAAAAATAACCATAAATATTGGGATGAATTAGCTGTCGTAGGTATAGGATAGTCAGAATATATTATAATTTTAGTATAATGTGCTTCTTTTGACATCCTTTTTAAATTCACGTCAAAATTATACCTTCAAGGTTTAGACACGAATGCTGCTATACAAATTTTGAAATCTGATAATAAATATATCATTGAATGGTTTGATGTTAACATTTATTATTCACTTTATTATTCGTTTGTAAATTTCGCCATCATTTTTTGCCTAAGAATAAACATGCAAATGTAAATTCTTTCCCTGCGTCTCAGTTATTTTGTCATAGTTGGAAAGAAAATCTGTAATTTGGAATTAATGCACTTTTAATGCCCGTATCAAAATGTGGAAGGTCCAATTTTCGGAGTTCCTCTCGTAATACGCAAAACCTTTGGTATATCAACACATTGGTTCATTCTTAGAATTTTACGCCGAAAAAATTAATCACACAATTTTCACTTCAAGTCATAATTCTTATTAGAAATATTTATCCCGAGAAAATATTCATGTAAACAAAAAATCAATTTAAGAGGATTAAAATTTTTAGTTTAGGTACAAAATAAAATATACACACATAAGGTAATGTTGAATTTGAGTAATTTTTTTTAAATTTCTCGGTAGTGCAAAAGAGTTATAAATTCACAGGAATGACCACTTTCTATTAAAGTGAGAGTTTAAATAATTTAAAAATATTTAAATATGGCGATCACTTAGCGCCGAAATGAAACGAAATCGATTCTCGAACTCGCACTTAGTAATCGATTCAGAACGAACGACCTATCGAAATGTAGTCGGCCATTTTGAAAGTTACTGTTTTGGTGTTGTAAATGTTGACAGGTTGAAGTGCTCCAAAGATGCCCCGACACGAAAGTTTAAAGTGTAGATTATGTCTTAGCCGTGGTGGACGGTACACAAATATTTTTTATGAAAACAACGATGCTGAGAAATTGGTGCGGGAAGCAATAGAAGAGTTGTTGGAATTGGAAGTAAGCTACGCGTTGTATGTTTACGTATTATTGATAATGATGCTTTTATATTAAATTAACCACGAAATGTGCGATAGTGCCCTATTTTAGCTTAAAATAGCCTTCAAATAATTCGGATAATGATTCGAGCCCCATTGAGAGCGAATGTTTAAGCTTTAATACTTTGATAATTATGTTTATATAGGTAGTCAGGGAAAGGAGCAACCCGTGGTTGCTGTGCTACAAATGCTTTAAATTGCTGACGGATTTCTACATGTTTAAGCAGCAGTGCCATGAAAACCACCATCTATTGAACAGGCAAAGGACAAAGAAACACGCGGAGAGAAAAAACCACCGCACAACGGTGAGTCGAGGCCAACTATGGTTGGTATTTTGTAATGTTATGAGCAATGTTTTGGATAACGTTATGCGTCAACGGAATTAACTTAAATTGAATAATGAACATATTTTTTTTTAATAAGTGTCCTCGCTATTGTACGCAAGTGTTAAGGTCTTATTACCAAATGACTTATACTGGCGTTTATATACAAATTTGGAATTAACCACTCTTCTGTTAACACTTCAAGCAATTCTATTCAATATTCAATTGGAAATCTCAAGTTACAGTGAGCTGAGAGTGAATTTTACTTAAAGTGTGAATATATTAAATGCAAGTAGGCAATCAATTTTCATAAATTGTGAGTTAACCGAAAAGGATGATAATATACAAATGTCCATGTAAACAATGATATCTCGTATTAAAATAAGATCTTGGAGTACTCCCTAGAATATTCTTTTGGTTCTTAATTTCATTAAGTCATTCAATTTTAAGGAAATTGACTGTAATATTTCTAACTCTATGAAGTAAAAGCACAATAAACTCGTTGATAGCAATTATTTAGTGATGTCAAAGGTAATTAGTAGGAATTATTTTGTGAAGTATTCATAATTTTAAAAAGATTAAAAAATAATGCACTTTTTAAACAAGTGTTGAGGGGAATGTTGGAAAGAGATTGATCCTTTTGATATATTTTATTAGTTAATATATTTTTTCAATTGATATCTTCTATTTTAATAAAAAAACTCGTAATTAAAACTTTTTTGTATTTTTTTGCCAACAGTTCATTAATATTTTTAAAACTCAAAAACTAAGGCTTCTATTAAGTTAAGTTGCAGTAACCCTATTTAAATAGCTATTAATATCTACTAAAGGCTGTATGATTGTAGGCTGCTCAATTTCATTATACAGCATTTTGCTTATAATTTTTTCCAGGATATTACTGCTGGTATATCCACTGGAGAAAATTTATTTCCAAATAATCGTGTCACATTAATTTTAATATATTTCTCCATTGATTATTTGCAGAGGAATCTAAAGGTAGAGAGGGAGTCAAATGATGCCTCCAATGATAGTGATGTGGGTGTTGCCAATTTGCGGGTGGTCACTAGAGCATCAAGCATTCTAGGAGAAAGATGCAATCCCAGTGTAAACAATGTAAGTACTCATTGAATTTTTAAAATTGATACCTTTATCCTCTGGATTCTGTGGAAATGAATTTTGATAACAATTTTGAATAAATCCATTAAATTGGAGAATTTTTATTCAGTGAATAAAGAGAAACTGAGATTTAATGCTGAAATCATCTATCAGGTGGTCTGGTTTTGCATTTTCGAATTGCATCTTTTAATAATTGCTCTTGCTGTTATATCTAGTTGTGTTCCAGGTATAAATTATCCCCCCACAGGTAAACATTGATACTCTCATTTCATATCCATAAAATATTAAGAGAAAAGCACTGGTGTGTAATTTTGATTTTCATTCATGCAGGGGAAAGTTATATTATTGATAAATCATGTTGGAAAAAATTCGTATATGTCTATAATCATTTTGAATATCCAATTTTTGCTTATATTCCCTTCCCATTAATGTTATAGATTAATTAAAAACCTTTAAGATAATTTGACAAATGGCTATACAGTTGAAACGGCCGTATTTCCTGGTTTTGATGGCCTAGCAAATATTTCCGAGTATCATTCAAAATTTGCTATTTCTCTGCAAACATAAATGATGCACAAAATTTCTCCTTCAGAAATAATATGTAACCTAGGGAAAATATATTATCTTTTCTCTCTATGATATGCCTATGAATATTATAATTTTAAGTAATGCCTATATAGGGCTTATTATTAGGTGAACTTCATATTAACTTATCAAACATCTTGGTGTTGATTATGATTATTTATGTTTATTAAGGAGCTGTGTGTGCACCCAAGCCTTCAGAAGGATTCAGAGAGTCATGGTGTTGATTTGGTGAATGGTAAAAGAAGAAATTTGATGGTGTTGAGAAGTTCAATGAAAGCTATTAACCATTCAGTACAAAAGTCATCAATTGAGGAAGAGGACAATTGTTCAGCCAACACTAATGTGAATTTGATGGATGATGATAACTGTGAAGAAGTTAAGATTCAGGTAACGGAAGAAAGCTTTTATGCATTGCTTTCATTACCAATGCTCTTTCATAACAATATGCATTATGTTATATTCTGAGTGCAGGGCTTTTCAATCTTAGGTAGTGTTATGAGATGAAATGGCCTTCCATGTGGTTCTGCATGGCTTAATCTTTCTTTAAATGAGGACTGGCATAAAAAATCTTTATTAACTTTATTGAATCATACTTTAATTTAATTCAACTATTAACAGTATCAAATGTTCTGTGTTTAAGAAAATGAAGGACTACTAAATTATTTAAGCACCATTGTAATTGAAGAAATTAGCTCCCAAGATATTTGTTCCTGATTAAATTATTTTGAAATTTTTACCATCTGTCATAATAGATAAGAATGAGTATGCTTGGCATTGTTATCATAATAGATGAAGAGAGCTCTTGATAGGAATTTTCAGCAATCAATTAGGGCTGTCAATGTTCAAAATGACCAGGTTAATTTCTTGAAGAAGATCATGATTCCAATTAGACAATGTGATGACATTTTATAGTTTGTTAAAGAATCTTATTGCTATGAGAACAATAAGCCGCCAGACCTACTCTCTGCATTTCATATGTTATTTAATTTAATTGGTGGGCCAAAACTATTATTCACAATTTGATGCATTTTCTTGTTAACAGTATTTAAATATTTTCATTTTATATTTTTAATCCATGGAAATCAAAGGTTTACTTATATTTTAAGAGTAAGCTCTTCTATAGTTTACCTTCTCTAAACTTGAATTGAAACACTGGCAATATCATTTGATGTTAAAATGTTAAATGAATAATATAAATGCTTTTGAAGAAATTAAGACTAATGTTCTGTATAAATGCATGCTTAAATTATTAATTTAAATTGAAATGTAAAATTTTAAATCTTGTATAATTTTATAGATTAGGTTTGAAAGTTTTTGGGCATATTATTTATGTTTTACATGGATGCAATCTACATTGGTTATGTTGGTATTTTTCAGAATGATTTAGAATTGCATTTAATATCTGATGAAGGAGTAGATAATAAGGAAGAATGTAATGATGATACTTTGCAAGTGATGGGAGGAGGTACATCGGAACAGTTGAAGTCACAAGGTAAGTGGAGCTGGACACTCTGTAGTCTTCCTTTTGCATTTTGCATATTTTAGAAATACCTTAAATGTCAGATACAATGTTATCACTAATTATAAAAATTGATGGGAAAATATTTAAAACAGAATAACTTTGTAAAAGAATTATTATTGTTGTCAGGTAATCTAGCAGTCAATGCAGGTTTATGGATAGACATAAATACCAATTAAATAATTTTGACCCCAGCTAAAAACTACATCTTACACTATATCAGGTCCCTCTTCAGCTCTGAGTTCTTTCTTCCTCCCATCATCCAGTCTAATATCTCAATTCTGTTCCTCCCCTTACTCATTTGCCTAACATTCTACCCTCTATTAGTCTTCAACATCAGGCTGGAAGTCAATAACCCCTTCAGCAACCATTCCTCCCTCCAAAAGATATCTCCCAGCAAACCTCTTTATTTGCCCACTATACCATAACAATATGCATTATTATATATATAATAACTCCATCATATGTTTCAGCATATATTAACTCCATCATTTGTTTTCCTCTCTGACCATTTTACCCTCTCCATTCTTCTCCATACCCACATTTAAAAATCCTTCAGTCAATGTCTATTCTCCTGCTTCAATGACCACGTTTCTGCAATGTATATAGCTATCCTCCATATCAAAGTTTCCTAAAGAGTCCATTCATAATGTCCTTGCTGAACATCCCTTCACCTGATGCGATTCCTATCCTTATGTCCCTATTACTTTTGCTGTGTTGGTCCAAACAATACTGAGATACGTCAGCTGTTTTTCAAGCTCTAGTTTTTGCCATCATATTTTAATGTTAAGCTTAGCCTTTTTCATTCTAGGAAATAGCATATCCTTTATTTTATCAATATTGATTGTTGTCCTATACCTGTCACACTGAATTTCCAATTCACTCATCAATGATTGCAGCCCCTTTGCTGACAGACGAACTAAAGCTTGGTCATCAGCAAACTTAACTGATTTTATGAATTCCCCACCCACTTTCATTCCTACCTCGAGTTCTTCCTATGCCTCTTTATTCATTTCCTCTGCATACATGTTGAACAGCAATGGTGATAATGGGCAACCCTGCCTTACACCTCTTCCTAACACTGCCCATTTGGACTCCTCATTCCTTACTTGCACCTGAGCAGTCTCAGAAATGAACAGGTTGCAGATTAGCCTCATTTCCCTCCAATCTATCTCCATTTTTGGCATTACACCTGGTCATGTTCTATATTCCTTTTGATTAATAATCTCATTACTGCAATGGCATCACATGTACCTCCTCCTTTGGTTTACCCAAACTGATCATCCTCTAACTAATTGAATGCCTTACTCTCTATCCTTTTGCTTCTGATCCCAAGAACAACTGTAACAGAAGATGTTGACACATAAAATGCTCTCTTTCAGGCATTTGCTGGGCAAAAATCCTAAAAATAAACAAAATAAAATGCATATAATAGATTTCATTTCACTGCCTTAGGTTGTTATTATCTAAGTCCCTCTTGTTTTCAAACTTTAATAAGTTGAGTACCAATCTGATACATATGTTGAACCACAAATATTCCATGGTTGCCTTTTTTACATTTTCTAATCTATTTCATATTAACAGTCAAGGATCTTCACTGCTTTTGAACAAGATTGTAATTGAAATTGTTGAATATTCTTGCTCAGTTTGAAAGTTTCCCTTTTCAGGGTTTTAGTGCACTGATCAATTTAATTCCAGGTTTATTTATTACGGTCTTAATTTATAGAAAAGTTTGTTCAAAAGGTATTCCAACATTTTTTTTGAATATGTAACCCTTGATTATTCTCTTTAGGGAGTTTGGGTAAAAAATTATGCAGGATCCATATAATAGGTATTATGATTGGCTCTAAAACTCAAAAACCAATAATTGTATCCACACAGCTACCTAAATAATTAAAAATATGTTGATCCTGCATCAATATACCTAGTATACCTTATCTGCTGCTTGTCAAAAGTCCACTGAATATCATTTTCTAAAATATTGTTTCAGCATTTGTCATCAGTACTTGAACTGTTAGATTGGAGTATAATTGATATCTTTTTATCTGCCTTTTTATTTCAAATACAAGAAAAGGGACAGTAGAGCCAGGTCAGGGCTTATTAGAGCATTGTAATGGCAAATTATGTCAGAAGCTTCTTTCTATTTTTGTTCCTTGCTCAAGACTTTTGTCACCAACATTGCACATACCTCCCTTAATACAAGATCCTCATTAAACTGTTAATGTTGGTTCTACCCAAAATCTGGATTCTTTATTAATAAGGATGGTTATTAAATGCATAGCAGAGTGAAAAAAAGTTTCATTTTTGACAGCTCAGAATCAGTTTGAGTGGTCATCTGGTGTCTTACATGGCCCTTATCTTTATTAAATTGTCACGCTATTTTTTGCTACTTAGAAACTTCTCAGGCTTAAGACATCCCCTGCATAAGCCTTTTTAATTAGTTCCAGGACTCCAAATTTAAGACCTGGAACTAGAGCATTGCTCCCATATACACTAATTTCTTTCATGAAAACATAATAGTTTCAAATATTGTCCTTTTCTAGAAATTGCTTACATTCTTAATTTTAAATATCCTCTTTGCTTATTTAATTTCTAGTTTTTTGAGAAATAAGGCTCTAGTCCTTTTCAAAGTCCTCGTGAGAAATAATTATCTTTTAAAAAGTTAGCACCTTAATATATTATCTTTCAATTCCTATATTCGACAGATATTTCAGCCTGGAATTGGTCCAAATCTTTCCATAGTTCCTAATATCACAAGTGAACCAGAAAGCCAAATAATAATCTAATATGAGGTCACAAAAAATCAAAAATATTATCCCTATTGTTATAATGTTTGTGTGATAATGTTATTGCAGCTAAAAGTAGGTTTAGTAGCTACTAACATAGTATAAATTCTAAGGTCCTAATGAGTTATTTTGGCATGGTTTAATGTTCACTTAGCTTGGTCACTTTGAGGTTGTAATTTTGCCAATCAGTCTTATATTTATTTTATTGCTAGGTGATGAAATTTAAAAAGTATCAAGAAAAAGAATATTATAGTAAATGTTATTTATTATTTAGATTCATTTTAGTAACCCATGTAATTGAGTCAAAAGTATCTGCCCATGATAAAAACAAGATCATACTCTTTAATTGTTTCAGACATTTTCCTTTTATAGAAATGGCTTACATTCTTAATTTAATATTTCCTCTTTGCTTATTTAGTTTCTGTTTTTTTCAGGAATTAACATCTTAGTCCTTAGCAAAGTCCTTGTGAGAAATAATTACATTTTAAAAAGTTAGCACCGTAATATATTTTATTTCATTTATTGAATTCAAGCAAAATATCAGCCCGGAATCGGTCCAAATCTTTCCATAGTACCTAATTTCATAATTGAACCAGAGTGCCCAATAATGATGTAACATGAAGTCACAAAAAATCAAAAATTTTATCCCTACTCTGATAATGTTTGTGGGATAATATTATTGCAGCTAAAAGTAGGTTTAGTAGCTACTAACATATTGTTAATTCTAAGGTCCTCATGATTTATTTTGGTATGGTTTAACTTTTGCTTTATCAAGCTAAGTTATACACTGATCAAGCTAAGTTATACACTTAGCTTGATCAGTTTGAGGTTGTAATTTTGAGAATTAGTCCTTTATTTATTTTATTGCAAGATAGTTTGATTTTAAAAATATCAAGAAAAAGAATGCTATAGTAAATGTAATTTATTATTTATATTTATAAAAGTAGCCCATGTAATTGAGTCAGAATTATCTGCCCATGATTAAAACAAGAGCACAATTAATGCTGGAATTTGAAATAGTCATGACAGAAGTGCCTCACAATTGATCATGGCAAAAGCTAGCAAGCGGCTAGCAACAGCTGTTCCGCATAACTTTTTGTGACACTTAAATTTGGTAATAATAACTTGTTTCATTATAATTTTCTCTTAAACCCAAAAGAATTGTCACATATTATACACTGATATTTTCTTTTGTTTAAAAGAAGCAACATAAAATTTGTTTTCTGATCATAAACCTAACAATAAAATTCCCTTTTTAGTGATAAATATGTTTTTAAATGGTTTTATTGATAGAAAAGTTAAAGTAGGGGTTTTATTTTCTTTCTTAAATTTCCTGTGTAAAATATATTTGTTGTTAAAAGTTGTAGCAATCTAAAGGACCAATATAGGAAATGTTAAGCCAGAAAATGTGAAAGGTCTTTTTTAGATAAATTTAATAAAAATTATAAATAAAAGTAATTTTAAGAGCACTATATTTGTCAGCTGGAAATGTCGGCTGGAGATTGCCATACTAATAGTATTTTCACATAATTAAATAGAAGTTATAAATAAATTTAGTATAAAACATAAATTATTTGAGGTAAATGACTTTATCACTCACTAAATTGACCATTTTACGTGATTAGTAATTTGTCCATGAATGAATTGATGATTTTATTAATCAATAAATATAGAAAGATAGTCATTCTCTTCGTTCCTATTTTACATTTTGTAATTTTGGTATTTTAACTTCTATTGTTGGACTTTGGGCTTTTGGTAAAGAAAAGCCTAACAGAGTTAATTTCATTTAATTTTCTATTCCCCAGGAAAAGCATTCCCTTTCTTTATAAATTTGTCTTTTCTTAATTCCATTATTTTAAAACAGGAAATATTCCTATCCCTTCTTTGAATCCTTTTACAAATTTTATTTTCTAGGCATTTGATCATATCAAGTAAACATTTTTGGAAATGTAATGCATGATGGCTTTGAACCCTTTTTTTGATAATTTTTCATGTTTATAAGTCTATTTACCACCAATTGGAGATAACAAACTGGTTCATTGCAGGTATATAATTTTTCTTTGATAAGATTCCTTTTCTTCAAATCTTTCAGATAATTGCAAGGAACAAGATGGTGCAGGGAAGGACGCAGGAGGCATTTTATTACATTCTTGTCAAATTTGCTACATGGAATTTGCACAAAGGGACCTTCTCAAAGATCATGTCTTGCGTGTGCATGTTAGGAAGGCAACACAATTCAATTGTGACTCTTGCTCAAAGTCGTTTGAGAGAAAAAATGACCTTGTAAGGCACATCAACTTGGTGCATCCTGCAAAAAATAAGTACCAATGTGAATTATGCACCAAAAACTTTCTATTTTTGAGTCAACTCATAATCCACAAGTCTTCACATACTGCAGAAAGACCGTTTAAATGTGAAATATGTTTGAAAGGTTTTGTTCACAAGCAGTATCTAATGAGGCACATTTTGGCCCATACTAAAGAAAGACCACATAGGTGTGAAATATGCTCAAGAACATTTACTCAGGGTATTGATCTAAAAAGGCACTCGTTGACACACACAGGTAAAAAAAGCCACAAGTGCAAAATATGCTCAAGAGCATTTGCACTGATTGGTAATCTAAAGAGACACTTGTTGACACACACTGGTGAGAAGCCATACCAGTGCGGGATCTGTTCTAAAGGATTTGCTTTGAATAATAATCTAAAAATTCACTTGTTGACCCACACTGGTGAAAAGAGGCACAAATGTAAGATGTGCCCAAGAGCATTTTCACAGAGTAATAATCTAAAGATGCACTTGTTGACCCACACTGGAGAAAAGAACCACAAGTGTCAGATATGCTCAAGAGCATTTGCGCTGAATATTAATCTGAAGAGGCACATGATGACACACACTGGCGAAAAGCCACACAGGTGCAATGTCTGTTCTAAAGAATTCATTCGGAACAATAATCTCCAGTCACACATGAAGTCACACACTGTAAAATAATGAAGGAGCAGTGTAAATTATATTCAAAGTCATTCACTCATGCTCATAACCGGAGCCTTATTGACAGCCACATACATGTGAAAGCCCACATAAATGAGTTACATGTTTGTCAGAATTTCAACAACAAAGTATCATCATTGAATAAAGGCAGGCTTAGAAACGAGTAAAAAACAGAAGTGCTCTAATTAAACATGCATAATTTAGTTATATGAGCATTATTAGCAAATATATATCACTACCAAAGATCATTATAATACATTAAATTCAAGTTTGTAAATATGTGACATCATTTTCCTGTTTTGTGTAATTTCTTTGAATAAAAATTATCAGTTATGGACATTTTCATTTGACTATCATTCATTTCAATATTATTAAGTATAGCAACAATATCTTATTATGTTCGAATCATTTGGTGGCCTATTTGGTGAAGAAATATTACTCAATTAGGAATACATATAATAAGTTGTTTATACCTTGGGTTTTGAATGTATTAGTTTAGTTGTATTCTCACTTTGCCTGGCCATTTGTTGTCTTTTGGCAAGTAGGTCAGGATGTTAGGATTTGTGAATATATGTTTCTATATGAAAATAGATTAGAATGGAGGTACTTTCTGTGGAATTTGCTTTCTTGATAAGGAGGCTTTGATATATTTCAGTCCAAAGCACATGGTTTAAGGAATAGGATCAAAATAGGGGTTAATGAAGGAAGTTTTTTTCATCGAAACATTTAAAACTTTATTAACCCAAATACCCTGCTATTAAACCATGTGTTCACCATTGGTTTCTTTGGCACTAAGCCATCTGATAATATATCGGTAATGTCTTAAATCTGTGAAAACATTGTTTGGGAAATTGCTTTTAAAAAGCTTTTAACAAATGCAGCACTCACATTGCCTAGAGCTTACCCATCTATATTTCAAAGTGCGTCATTTTATAACTTTTCTTTTGCTATCCTCATGGTAAAAGGTATCTCATGCCCCTTTCATCGTTTAATGTCGTACCTGATATATTTGTATATTGTTTGACATTTTTCTGTACTGTAGCACTTGATGGCTCTCCATCTTGTGGGTCAGCTCAAAGGGATATTGGAACCCTGCTAAATTTCAGCATCTCAGTTTTTTTCAGCTGAAATTGAATTGGTCCCCTTACACTTTCATAAACTTCAAGTAACTTTCCTGAGGAATTAATTCATTTAAAAAGAAGAATTTCACTACTGCAAGAAATTCATGTTTCTCCATTTTAATCAGAAACACAAAAGACATGTACTCGGACAATATGTTTAAAAAAACTATTTGAGAGAAAAATTTGGAACTTGCCTTTCAAACTAAACAGACATGCATCCAGAAAGGAATCAAATATTTCTCTGATTGAAATTGCATTCCTGTGTCAAGTTGAGAACTTTTATACTTATCCCTTATAATCATGCCTTTTCATACTCTCAGGAGAATTCTGTTCTTAATGAGGATTTTCCTCATGAAAGCAACTGTATTCTGTCACCATCATTGAAAAAACTTCATTCTCAATTCAATATTTCTCTAGTTCTCTGAAACTTGATGACAGCATAAGGTTTAGATTTTTTTCCATAGTAATTGAATCAGTTTTTGAATAAGATACTCCTGATAATATACTGTATGAATGTAATTACCAAAATATTTTGCATGCATAATATTAAAAAAGGTTACCTAAACATATGGCCCTGAAGGTCATTTTGAACATGGTCAACAAACATGTATGCATTAGTTTATAACCTATTCTCATGTATCAAATTAAAAACGCACCTAAAGAGATTCAAAAACCCACCCAGAGTAAACTCATAATTATATCAGATTATTAGAAAGTTTTACCAATCAAAAAGTTTTAATTTTCAGGCATCTATGATTTTAAAAACTTTGCCGCATGACTGTTAGTTTCTCGAAAATCCTCATTTTTTAAAAATCTTACTGTAACACACGCTTGAGAATATCATAATGATAACAGCAGTCTTAAGTTTTCAGATAAATGACTTTGACACATTTATAGGTGTAAACAGCTTTAAAAACATTTTCCTTCATAATCAGATCAATTGAGGTAATTCCAATGCTAGTAATAAGATATTAGGATACTCATTTTCACCTTAAAAATTCGTTTTTTATAGGCTATCTATGAAGTAGGAGCCTTTCAGAGAGCATATACACAATTTTGAACTTGAATATATACAAGTTAAAATTTTTGGTCTAAAGTTGCCCTCTCCAACACGTGCAGATGAAATTTTATACCATGATATTAATCGAATTTTAATACCTCTTATATTATTTGCTCAACCCAAGTCACTGAGTTATGTGGTTGATCAGGGTTTCCAAGGACAAATGCCAAGGTGGAAATACCACAACAGTCATTGCTGGGGCTGAATGATGCCATCATAGAGCCAGTCATAGATGACGACTTGTCCAACTGCCCAGATTAGGATGCCATTAGCTTACTGTTCTCATTTATTGTCCAATTCAACACTTCATTCTCCAGAACAAGCTGCTTATTCTGACAGCATTCACTTTCTAAATTCTCAGACGAATATTTCACTGTCCCTTGTAGTTTCCTTTGCATGGCCACCTTCCTCTGGAGTTGAGCCTCCAGGTCCTTCACTCAGGCTGGCAAAGCTGCGTTGTATGCAAGGGAACTGTTCAAAGCCTCTGATTTCTGTCAATATTCTTCCATTTTCTTCCAGTGGTCATGCAATTGCACCCTCCATTTCTAATAAATGATGGATGATGCCATCTTAAAACAGGAAAAAGGAAAAGGAAGGACATTTCCCTTTTTCAAAGAAATACATTTATCGAAGAAAAAAAAAAGAAATTGAAATAAGAATATTTAAAATAATCCACAATGAAATCAAACTCAAATGACACAATTTTCTTACTGATCATTTAGGTTCCAACAGTTCCTCTCTAAAAACAAGCTTAATGACCCATCAACTACAACTTGGAAAGTAAGTTGAAAATACTTGCTATGGAAGCAATAAGTACAGTTTAATATACTTATCCTCACAAATCAATGTAACAGGACTTTTCCTGGAATGTATAAATAAAAATAGAAATATTCTCTATCAAATATTTATTGAATGGATATCCATATATTAGTCTGCTTTTGTGTAAAATAATTACACAGTAAATACATTATTACACAAAATTAAAGATAACTTTTCATTGAAAATGACAGGTAAATAAAAATAAATGAACATATTTTTAACATCAATATAATGATTTCAACTGTAGATAAGGCAAAGTTATTCAAACATACATGAGCCCAGGTATCAGTCAATCATCTGCATTCTAATGTGTTCCATAAGTATTCTGCCAAGGCACTGTTTGTCCCAGAAGGAAGTGAATGTTCAATGGTGGCCATATACTCATAAATTGGTACTCATTTAATATGTATTTACGATTATATATTGCCTTCCAAAGTCGCATTACTCTATTCTGCAGATAAAAGATGAACATGAGTAAAGATTGAGAGAATTAATAACTAACATTAACACCTGGGTATTTGAAGAATCAATAAGTCATTATATTTTTAATTGAGGGTCTAAGGATGAGAGAAATACTAAAATGGAGATATTATAGTATTTATCAAAGGAGCTGGGGATTTTTTTAGGATTGGAAGTATCCCAATGGAAGAATTCCAGAATGAGTCTTGAGGTAGTTATTGCATATAATATGAAGGGTTGTGGTACATTGTACAATATAGAAGGCAGGGCATTGTAGGCACTTCAGACAATGAACCCTTTCATATAACAAGCCATTATTAATTTTAGTGACTGGATAATTTAGCTTTGATTTCATTTCGCTCAGAAACATAATCATTGAAATGCTTTTGAAATGTTGGTTTTGAGAAGGTAAAGTGGACAGAAAGGAAAACAAATGAGTAATTCACTCGTAGATTGAGATGAAACTGCTGCAAAACATCTAAAGAAGGAAGAAATGATGAAGTAAGAGTTCAGGTCAATCTGATGGTTTCAGCCCAAAGCACCTATAAAATGGCATGGTTTGCAGACTAAACACTAACAAAGAAACTGCCTTTATACCAAAATGAACCCTCAAAAAAGTGAATAAAATGTTAGCCAAGGATATTGAAATGGCATTTATAAATTCCCAACTGAAACAAGTAATTTGCATTTTGATTTTACATATACTTGGTACATCTCAACTGATGGTTCATAATAACTAAAAAGGAGACACTGAGGGAGGTCAAAAGGCTGTTCCTGATGAAAAAGTGTACCAACAACAGTGGTGAGACCATCTTATCTTGTTTCAGCAACTAATTCTTTTCCCAGGCATCCTTCATCCCAAGGAATCTTAATTACATACTCATCCTTAATTTCTAATTCTTAATATACAGACAAGTAGAATTCTCCATTTTTTGAAGGAACTTGCAAGATCAAAGAAAAGCATTACTGCGGCAAAGATGGTTTTATAATTCCATAGTTATAACGACTGATAGAATTGTTTACATTCTCCTAACCACTACTGCAAACAGAGGTGTATAAACTTTAGTCATTAATCGTCACAATAACTCAAGTGAGGTGATAGGATAAAAAAATAGAAAGTGAAAATTCATATTAAGAGGGAAAATAATTAAAATTCAAATAGCAAAGTTCAACTGTGAACAATACTGATTTCAAAGCACAGATTGCTAACTATGCAAGCAACATGAATATAAATACTCACCAAATTCTCTGCTTTTCATTGCTGGACCTGTCACCTTGCATTGCTATGATTTGCAGTTCTACATCCTTTTCTGGAGCAGTAGAGCAACTGCTACAAGTGTCAACCTCCTCATTGACAAGGATCAAATCATTCCGGACATTCACAGCCTTACTCTCTTCAGCATCACTGGCAGTTGTATCATCAGCAATCTTTTTTCAATCTCACCAGAAAACTAAGTCATTAAGTAGTCATTACATTAGTCACTAAAACTAAACCTTTTGAGCCAATTGAAAAATGAGCAGCAGTAGAAAACCTAATTAATATCAGAGACTTAAATAATTAACTTTGAGAAATAATATTTGTTAAGACTGCAATGCATTGTTGTTGAATTCTTTCAACTAAATCTTCACTTTGTTGTCATTAATAGTGACCATGCAATTTCTTCATGTGGCTACTGTATAACTGTCATTTATCTCAAATGCTGTTATTTGATGCATATGATTAACAAATGCCATGGCTCTACTCAACATCCATATTTTGCATGAAGCAAAATAAATCTTGTCCCGTCCTGGCCCTTCCAAACCTTTGTTGCATTGGCTGAGAATATAACTCTGCTCCTTATAAACCACCAACAGGAAAGGTTGATTTTGTAGTCAATGAGAGTTAACCAAATATTAAACCATATCCTGAATTATGTGAAATTCACCTATTAGCAACGTATGAAAAAGGGAAGAGAGTCTAATTTTCTTCCTGTTCCCAAAATAGTTTTCAAGGGGGACATCTGGTACCTTTTAAGGATAAGACAGGGCAGGTGAATGGCAGAGGATGACCAGAGGTATACATGACTGGACGTGATTTGAAGGCACTCCTCCTCTCTGACCCTCATTGACCAACCGACCAACTCAGGCCTTGTCCCACCTATATATCCACCTGACTGCCTAATCTGAGGCAAAGTGAGCATAGGGAGGCAGGATAGTCCAAGGAGGATGATCGCCTGGATTATATACCAAGGGAATATACCTCAAGGTCATATTCTGTGACCATTCTTTTATTAAGCTCATAAATAGATAAAAGATATCATGTAAATGTACTTATAATTGGAAAGCACTCTGGGTCCCTTCCATTAATTGCCATCAAATAGGCACTCCAGCCATGTGATATCGCCCCTTGCCATGTCCTGGACTAAGAATATGGGGAGTTTCAAAATGTAGGTTATCCAGGCAATATATGCCGCTGCCTTGGGTTTATCCTTTTGTTAGATTCTCTGGACCACATCAATGATGTATCTGATCTGCTTTAATGTGTACTTTGTCAAGCCGAGCTATATTAAAGCAGTGTCTACATGTATCCCCAGATATTTTATTCTCACTGATGGAATTAACGAGCTCTTTTCAAGATCGAGCAATATTCCTAGGTCCACTTTATAAACTGAAGTATTTGTTTCACCAATGTAGTTTGGTCACTACTCAACAGGATTAGCCAATCATCCAGATATGCCATCATGATTACCTGTAATTTCTCTTACAGTTAACTTCTAATTGCCTGCACCTTCCATTGCATAATGGCGGGTGCAAATGTAAGACGCATTGGGAGTCTCATCCAAATATAATGGATTCCCTGGGGATAAACCTCATAAAAATGGTGGTGCTGCTGGATATCTGCCCAAAAGGTATCTTTTATATCCAATTTAATCAATTGTATATTGACGGGAATTGCCTCTAGGTTCTGTGCAGCTGACTGAAGGGTGAACTTTGAACTTTGGATATACTTGATGGATGGTTACAAGTCTTGAATGATTCTCTTGCCATCTCCCACTTTTAAGATTGCTACAAGGAGAAAGGTGCACATCGTCTTTTCCATTGTCAGGATCCCACTGTTTACCAGCATTGTCATATATGCATTGATCACCGGTGTCGACCACGTGGGCAGGAAGGTAAAGGGTTCTCATTTCTGGTCTAAGTACATTGGCACCCCAACCAATGGTCTCACTGGGGGATCCAAATCTATATGGGTATATGCCTGTGGTAAGGAAGAAGAGCCTCCCTCTTCTTCTGGTCCTGGTGACAGTGGCTTCTCCTTTTGCTCCCGTTCCTCGTCTGGCTCTGAGAAACAAAGCCTTCGTCATTGTCATGCATTACATGTATAAGGAGTTGCAGTGGCAATTGCTATACACTCATCTCTTGGTATGGGTCCATATCAAGTCCACTATCTCCCACTGTGTTTTATGTACTTGTCACTATTTCCTGTTTATCACTTTCATTTATCATTGATTCTCTTGAAGACAAGGAGTGTGTCCCACACCTTGGGGTCTTGGGGCTCTGGAATTTGAGGAACTCATCAAGGACCCTTGGTTGATTAGCCATCTTGTTCAGAATGCTTGGTGCCACAGGGTGTGATGGCATAGGCACAGGCATTTGGCAGGGTACAGCTGTTTTCAAACCTTTCAGAGGAGGAATGCGTGTCCCTACACCGTCCTCTGCCCTGAAAAGGCTGCCTGGATGGCTGAGTATAGGCATTCTTGGCTCCTGCTTTTCTGCTGGGCTATCTTGCTGGCTGGTATAGTTGTTGTGGTAGAGCTTGTACTATAACAGTGAGCTGCAGCTGGATAGTATTCCAAGGCAGCCCCTGCAGGGTGTTACCCATTGTTTCTTGCAATCGCGTGCCTGTTTCCCAGCCATGTGCCTGGAGGATAGCAAGTACCCGGATCCTATTGTATAATACATGTTTTACCAGGCCCAGGAGCATCATTCAATTGGCCAAAGTGGCTACCATTACATGAAACTCGTGGAGGTCATGCCAGGCCAGCTTAGATGAATTACTGCCATCCTTAACTTGATGGCACATGGTGAAGACCTCATCATTGTCCTCTGGTGGGATGATCCATGTGGCTGGGCCTTCGGAGCATAGTGCCACAAACATCTTTTCCAGTGCTATCATTGGTGCTGGTGGTAGCGGTGTTACTGGTCTTGCTGACTGACCATCTGGTCTGCATTATGGATGCATTATTCTCTGAGGATATTAATCCAAAGTTAACTGAATATACAGCAACTCTAGTTCTTCAATATCAACCATTAAAAACTAGGCTTAATTAAAACATGATCTTATATCCCTTGGAAATGATCCACCTGAAGAATGGCCATAAATTGAAGCAACACATTAAACATCGAATGGCCACAAGTTTATTATACAAATAAGGAGCAAAATTACTTTTACAAGGAATTAGGGATAGGAAATATCTGGGCAAGGTGAATCCTGCATTTGCTGAAAGCCATTTACCGACAAATGTCCAAACAAATTTTTAGCAATGTTTCAAACAATTCAAGAGGAAACTGATCCATTTTTTGCTATGAATTATCAGAATTAATGAGACATTGCTCCTAACACTACCAACAAGAAACAAAATATCCATCAAAGCCTTCCTTGAAAGCCAGAATCTTAGTGCCAAAGATACCCAAGCCTTGATATGCAAACCCATCCGGAACCCAAAGTTCTAAATGTCTAGATAAGTGAATCTTCTAGGTAGTCTCCCCTATTTCCCTTTCTTCCATCAAGAGATGGTCCTCATGAATGAATTACTTCAATGCTAATTTATCCTGAAGGCTGCTTCCACAAGAGGTAACAGCAATCCAAACCTATTTTTGTGCAGAGCCTGATACTTCAAACTCCAAACATCCAACCCACTTTCTTTAAGATGAAGTCAGCAATACAATCCCCAGAGTTGTACAGACTTTGTTGAAACGATGAAAATGAGAACATTGCTTTGTAATCATTTTTGTTTTTCTTGCCGTCCATCCTATCTAATCAATTGCGCCCTGTGTAATGGACAACATTGTCAGCAGTTCTCTGTGAGTTAGAACGTGGTTTTTTTCTGCCTTTTGATTGTAAGTACATTTCCGCAGCCTCAAGAAAAGGGGAAAAGTCCCAATTTGACTCAGTGAGATCAGCCTTTTCAACAAAATCGAACTATGCAGAGGCTGACGAAAAAAATTGCAATTCACTGGTTTTTCTTTATTTATTTCTAATATTATCTTTTTGATTCTTTATTATGTTTAAATATTGTAGTTTAATTGAAAAATGTTTAAAAAAAACATAAGTTTTGTGTCTAAAAATCGAAATATAATTAATAAAAAAATATTCTTCAAATTTATGATAATGTAGTAATTACATTAATTTTTCAGATGATGTAAATATATTACATCATTATTAACTACCATATTATAATTTAAAATAAAAAAACTGCATATGGATATCTAAACAAATAACTTCATATTTTTTTTCTAAGGTGATACATTTTCTTAAATTACCCTTTGCACTTGTCACTAGTACCCCTGAAACCCCTGCTGCACTAAGAGGGTTAATTATTGTTATCATGATATACATAATTATGCTGAGATTTGGCATTTTATCAATTCTTTTTTATTTGAAGAATTACATAAAACAGGATAATAATGTCACTTTGTTACAAAATTGTAATTAAAGTTTTACAATCAGTTCTATAGAGTGTAATAAGCCCTAGGATCTTACATTTTTATGTTCATTTTGCAGAGTGTGTCTTCATGTGTGAGATAAGACGACAACGCTGTATGAATGCTTTTGAACAGACATTGCACTTGTGAGGCCTTTCACCGGTGTGTGTCTTCATGTGTCTCTTGAGATGATTAGACATAGCGAAAGCTTTAAAACAAATGAGACACTTGTGTGGCTTTTCACCAGAGTGTGCCAGCATGTGTGACTTTAGTTTATTGCTCCGGGTAAAATCTTTTGAACAAATATCACACTTGTGTGGCATTTCACCAGTGTGTGTCAGCATGTGGCCCCTTAGAGAACCTTTTGTTGCTAATGGTTTAGAACAAATATGACACTTGTGTGGTGTTTCACCAGTGTGTGTAATCATGTGTGACTTCAGATGACTTCTCTGAGTGAATGCTTTTGAACAGATGTTGCACTTGTGTGGCCTTTGACCAGTATGTGTCAATATGTGATCCTTAAGAAAACATTTATAAGCAAATGCTTTTAAACACACATCACATTTGTACCTCTTGCCATCAGTATGTGTCAACATGTGTCTTTTTAAGCTACTATTAAGAGCAAATCCTTTGCTACATATTTCACACCGGTGTGGCCTTTCTCCAGTGTGTGTTAACATGTGCATCTGTAAATTTATTTTTAGCAAAACCTTTTAAACATAATGCACATTGAAATGGCCTTTCCCAAGTATGTGTTGACATGTGCCTTTAGAGTTTACTTAAATTTGGAAAGTTTATGGAGCAGAATTCACATTGGTGCTTCTTCTTTAGAATATGCACCCATTTTATGTGACTTTTAAGGTGTTCTTTTCTCTTAAATACCTCAAAACAAACATCACATTTGAATTGCATCACCTTGTTATGGTGCACATGCATTACATGATCTTTGAGAAGGTCCCTTTGTTCAAATACCTTGTTGCAAATTTTATACACATTCAGTTGAGTGGCTGAAGCATTCCTGCAATGAAAAAAAAATGAATATATTCCTGCAATGAAAAAAATTGTTTAAACCAGTTTGGATAAACGTATTTGTGTAAATAAATTATTATAGGTATGCATGTACACATCTTTTCCTGTAAAAAGTCATTTGTCTATGTATGTATGTTAGCAACTTTAGCTGTGCTGAAATCCAAGGAACAAAGCATCTGTCATGAAATTCCAAAGAAACTGCGGGAGATGCCGCAAAAAAAACTTTTAACAGAGTCATCCGCTAATGTGCATTTCAATGCAACAATTTCAGAGTGTAAAAATCATTCGCCTAGACTGTGACATTGTATGTACGGTATTTCGTCATAACATCTAGTTCCTTTAAAAGCACCAAAATTTCAGAGTTTAGGAGGACGCCTTGGTAGCTTAAGTGGCTAAAGCACTCGACCGGATATTGAGGGATCTCGGGTTTCGAGTCCCAGTCAAGGCAAATGATTTTTACGCTCTGAAATTGTTGCATTGATCTGTCATTAACTAAAGCTGACCTGAATTATGCCTGTGGATAAGGGCTTCTCTGATTTTCACCAGGCCAGGTTGGGTAGCAACAACATTTCGACAGCTAATTCCGCCATTGTCTTCAGGGTGAAGTGACATTGCCGGGATTGTGCCCAGTATTTATATGTTTGGCATGGAGTCCGCTGTCTTGTGATTGCCAGAGCCTGCAACCCCTTTTTGTCCACCATATTAAAAAGATTGGCAGGATCCTTAAGAAACATAAGGTGGAGACAATACATAAACCTCAGAGCAAGTTGAAATCCTTCTTACCCATCGTGAAGGACGACTGGAATCTAAAAAGAGCTGGAGTTTACAAAATCCCCTGCGAGTGTGGGAAATCATACATTGGGGAAATCAGGAGAACAGTGGAAAAGCAACTCATTGAAAACAAGAGATGTATCCAAATCTGATACACCAAGAAATTGGCGGTGGCAGAAAATTGCATCGAAAAGGAACATAGAATAGAATTCTCTAAGACAAAGGTCCTTTGTCCAGCCAATGGACCGGACCGGGTTGTCAATGAAGGAGTCCACATAAGATTGAACAAGAACCAGGTAAATTGAGACAACGGATTCCAGATTAGTAATGCATTGAAATCTGTACTCAAAAAGATCACGGAATCGAGAGAACAAGCATCTTAAGCAATCACGAGTTGGCAGACTCAAGAGCAAACATAAATCCCGGGCACATTCCTGGCAATGCCAATTCACCCTGAAGACGATGGCAAATTTAGCTGTCAAAACGTTGGTGCTACCCTACCTGACCTGGTGCAAAACCGGAGAAGCCTTCATCCACAGTATTTGCCAGGAAAGCCTCAGATCATTTGGAATTATGCCATCTAGCACATTTTGTTTTACCTTCGTCAGAGTCAATATGCTTTTCTCAGGGTAGGGGGAGTGGAGAAATGATGTCATGCTATTATTTTTCAAAAATTGCATCACAAAGAGAAGGGTTTGAGCCCAATTTGGCCGCAATAAGGTATGAAAATCTTTCTTTTCATATGCAAATCTTCAGAAAAAATCCACCAAAAAGAAACGCAAGGAAATTCCAGACATTTTACAGAGTTGATCAATGGTTCTGTGATGATCTTCACCAATGAGTGCATTGATTTTGTCAATATTTTCATCAGTTGCTGATGTTAAAGGGTAGCCTGAATGGGGTTGGTCTTTTGAATTGAATTGGTTCTCAAAAGTATAAATCATTCATAGACTCTGGGTTTCCTTAGAAGAGATTGGCATAACAAGTCTTGAGCATTACTAATGGTTGCACTGGTAATTCATCCAACAGGAAATAAAATTATACTGCAGTATCTTACTCTGAATGGTTCACCATCATGTTTTCTGCCAAAATGAAAAAAAATTGTTCCACTGAAACAGCTCTTATTGACTACTGCATCTAATTTTCTGATACCTTTGGGTCCTCGTTTGTGTATTTGCAAAATTTTACCTTTTCTGTGGTTATGTCAATTGCTTATTTCATCCATCATGCTTAATCAATAAGCACCTTATCCTTTGTAAGTACATAAAATATGCACTAAAAGTCACTCACAATATCTTCAATATCTACCCAATAAATGAGAGATACAAACTAGGTTATTTTGCTTGGTAATATTTTATTGATTAGATTTAAACTGATATTGCTGAGCAAAAAAAGGAATATAGTATAGCATGACCTTGAAGTAAAATGAACTCAGGTTTTTTATTGCAAACACACAACCAATAATATAGAAAATAGCTAATAAAAGGGGTCATAATTGTCTCACATCACTGTTCCACATGGGTTTACTTAGTGTTACCCTGATACCAAAACCATTATTTTTTATACAAGACCTTCAAAAAAGATCAAGAAGAATATTTCTGAAGCATTTAATAGCACACAGTAAAGGAAATATATCATTTAAAGTATGATATATTTTTCTCTGTGAAAAGAATTTTTAAAATCAGGGAAATTTCATATTGTTGCATTTAATATAATGAAGAAAATAAATCAATAACAATGGATATGACATAATTATGAAAAAATTAAGATTAGGACTAGGAAAATGTGAGTATGCAGCAGGTAACATTAAATAGTGCAATTAATTAGTTTTAATTCTCATACATATCTTAGGGTTTCCAGATGATTTGAACTATTTAATGATTGCGTTGGGAACAGAAATTGTATCTTTCTTGGCTAAAATATAATGAATTACTTAGTGGCAAATTATTTTTGCTACTTATTAAGATGAATTATAATTAACTCTATATGCATTTTTCAGAAGATATTTCATTAAAATTATTTTTAGATTCATGAAAAAACTAATTAATCAAATTTTCACACTAAATTTTTGCAGCACTGAAGGTATCCTGTATATGTCTTAACCTATCTTGATAACTTATTGACAAGATCAATGGTGAGGCAGTGCTGTGTAATGACCTTCTTAAATTAAATTAATTCAAAAAATTGATTTTCCTTACTTTTGATTTGATTTCATTGAATGAATTGTATATACTTTTATTGGCTAAAATAAAAAATATCAACTTTCGGCAAAATTTAATCAAGTTACCCAAGCAAATTGTCTATTTTGCCATACCAAAATATCCCATGAGGACCTTAGGGTAAAATTAAAAGGCACTAAACTAACTCACATCTTAGGATCATAGATGTTTGTGGCATTCAGATGAAAGACTTCTCATTCTCAGGATATCACCATGCAGGTTATTTCTATGACAACAGTTTAGCCTGTGTTTCAATGAGCAACTTCAGGTTTAAGTAAACCAGATCAGGTAACTTTGCCATGAAGATGCTCATTGAAACACAGGCAAAACTGTTGTCAGAAAAAAAACCTATAGGAGGACATCTCGAGATGGAGTCTTAATCCCATCTTAATTTTTCATTAAAAGAATTGTGCAGACATTACAAATACATCAAAAAATTTTGCATGTTAATTTTTTAATAGGCTTAATAGTTCTCACAAATGCTTTGGTGAAAGGTGAAAACCAGATATTGAAATGGGGAAATGGTTGTTTTGGGTTTTTTAAGATATTCTTTACTGATAAAATATAAAATAATAATCTTTTATCAAAACAAAAGAAAAAAGCTTAAAAACAGAGCAAGATTAATAAAAGATCTTGTCTGAGTTGCTAAATAAAAAATGTAATATACATTTATAAATCATTCTAAAAGCAATGATAATATAAACATCTTTTTTGCAAATTATCAAACTATTTTAAATGGCCTTTCTGTTATTTTAAAAACAATTTTAAAAAATTAACCCAAGTTTTCCAAAAAACCTTAGTAGTACTGCAAGAGTTAATCTCCAATGGTTATATTACACCAGACATTAGAAAAAGTGAAGTGTAAGCACAGTCCTTAGCTCTCCTTACCTTGTTCCTGCAACACCTCTCCTCCCAGTATTACTTCCATCTGAGGAATGTCAGCATCACAATCATCCTTAATATCAACTTCTTCTTCAGGGGATATATTTATTTCTGCATTTTCCAAAGGATCCTGCAAGATCAAAGAAAAAATATCACAGATTTTCAGGATATCATGAAAAATATTTTTGCTAAACATGGCTTTTTTTGAAATGAAGAAAAAAATTGTTAACATGTTTGCAACATAATACATATTTTAGCTGATAGTTCATGAAAAAAATCCCCTAAGTAATTATTAGCTCGATTCTATCCTTTTGTTTATAATCCAAAGAAGACCACTGTAGATGTACAGTATTTCACAATAATTGTTCTGTAGCATTCACATGTGAATGTGAACTTTACCTTATTTGGAAAGGAACTAAAACTTATCAAAAAAAATTTCTGGCCAGATTCCATCCTTACATTTATTAATCAGTCCATACACTCTTTCTCTCATATTTTCCAAAACCTTTTGGTAATTCTGCAAACACTATCTACCCCTACCACCTTATTCAACTTAATTGGCTTTAAAGCCCCTTCTATGCCAACATCGGATATGCCTGGACCTAAGCTATCTTCCTCCCTGTATACTTACTTTTTCATGCATAAACTTGGTTACCTTAAGTCTTATCCATTCAGTTCTTTTTATATTCTTTCCAAATTTCTTGGACATTTTCCGTCTCAGCGTTCTCTATCTAAGTCAAGTTTCCTTACTGTGTTACCATGTTGGCCTAAGTTCTTTAACAAACAGTTTGTCACATGATTCCTTTTAAATCTCTTGGATCTTTTCTATTTCAGCTATATTCATACTCAATTTATCTCTGATTGTTAGAGAAGATCTCTCCTTCTTACTTTTTGATAATGATTTAACCTTGCTGAAGAGTACTCAAATTTTGCCCATCTTCTGAAGAATTATCATATACTTGCATAATCCTGAGAACCCTTATTTTATAAGCAACCAAAAATTCAGAAAACCAATAACTTCTAAATATAATGTGAAGAGTCAACACCAGCCATACTCTTGTAAATGGGCAAAGGATGGATGAGGGAAAATAGAGAAGATATAAGCAGTAAATCTTTAAAAATACTATATACAAATAACTGAATATAACCAATTAGGAAAAAAATAAAAAACTAAAAATATATGAAATACATCGATACCATAAATGGTTAGTACAATTAAATGGCATACTGCAAATTAATCATGTACCATCTAGCTTAGACTATATAGCATTGATCCTTGCTACTCCCAAGCAATCACATTCAATCAGGGCTTACAAGAAGTTCCCTCTACACCAGTGACCTATAAGTCATTTATTATCAAATAATAAAAACAAAAAAATACAAACTGTCCACCTTGGATGTACTTAGCAGCATTCATTCCTTGCTTGCCACATATACTTATACCATCAGGGCTTACAAGAGGTTTTCCTATGCGTCCGGGGCATAATAATCACTCATATTGAAATAAAATTAAAAAACATACTAAATGAAAAATAATCATGCACTCTGTAACTTGGATGTACTATATCACATTGATCCTTGCTAGTCTTAAGCACTTACATTCAATCGGGGCATCAAAGAGGTTCCCTCTGCACCAGTGGCTCATCAATCACACATAATATAATTATAAAGGCAAAATAATTAAACTCTATAGGATGAATGCATTAATCAGCATTGATCGTTGCTTGTTGCATAAACTCACTAATCACATATACTGAAATGAAATTAAAAATTATAAAAAATGAAAAATAATTACCTCCCCTTGGGCTTGGATGTACTTTATTGCAGTGATCCATGCTTGTCTCAAGCACTCACATTAGATCAGGGCTTACAAGAGGTTTTCTCTGCACTAGTGGCCCATAAGTCACAAGTAATATAATAATAAAAACAAAATAATTACAATTTATTTGGCTTGGATATATTAAGCACCATCGATCCTTGCTAGTCTCAAGCAATCATACTTTATTAAGGCTTACGAAAGGTTCTCCCTGTACCAGTGGCCCATAAGTCACAAGTAATATAGTAATAAAAACAAAATAATTACAAATTCTCTTGCTTGGATATATTAAGCACCATTGATCCTTGTTAGTCTCAAGCAATCATGCTCTATTAAGGCTTACGAGAGGTTTCCCTCTGCGCCAGTGGCCCACCAATCACTCACTTGCTTGGGTATGCGAAGATGCCTTAACCCTTGCAAAACTTACTCAATCACCCACAGGTTTGAATTAATGTTCAAAATTGATATAAACAACCTTAGTAAACAAAATATCTTCCCAGCTGGGCACCTGCATTTTGTTCTTCATCTGTTCATTTTATTTCTGCGGTATTTCTTGTAAATCAAAGGAATGATACGAGTAGAGTCGATCTGAATCTGGGTCAGAACATATGAACATATTTGGGAATTATTAGACGTATCACGAAACATTGACAGTTAAAATTACCTTAAGATTATTTTGAGATCTTAATTATCTGATTAACCATGACAAACAACGTTCAATGTTAACTTGACATCGATTCAGATCGTCAGAAAAAGATTCAGTTCGTCAAAGTCCCGTTCCTACGGGTCGAAGATTTATTTTGATGTTTATTCAGGTAGGAACAGAATGAGAGGAGACGGTGACATGGAACTTGTAATATTTTTAATACACTATATGTCTACAACGCACAATAACTTTCGCATGTATAAATACTGGGTTATTCTTACATTTAGCAATCATCAGCAAAACGTATCTGAATCTATTGATCCAGGTCTTTCAAATGAATGATCGGAACATATTAGACCTTTTTAGTTTTTTCGACTTGTATATAATAACAAAGAATGCCGGTCATTCTTCACTAACTAATAAAATTATATAAAACGGAATTATTTTTTCTCCCCTTAATTACTAGATTACATTGAAATACCCAGACATATATCTGATCGGATTAAGATTCTTTTTTCGATATCACTCAATTCCATTGAAGAGTGTGACAGATGAAGAACGGAACGGAATCTTATATGAGATAGAAAGTCGTTTGTATGTCGCGTACACTCTTTTGTAAAATAATGGTGATATTAAGACCAGAAGATTTAGTGCGTTATTTGGTGAATATCTGTTTATGAAATATTTAATCAGGTTGTGCAGGATGAAATTCATCCCTGGTGGGTGTGTTCTTCCTGCATGGAGTTACTGACTGAATACCGGCTATTTAAGCGTCGATGTGGCGAGTGTTTGTCTGTTTTTTATGATCGCATAAAAAAGGGGTTCAATTTTACGGCGAAGGACTTCATAACCAATAGAGAAGAGGTCAGTTGTATTTATTAAATTGAACTATATCAACAACGAAGACGACGAATACAACGAATTTGATGGTATATTATGTCAATTTATTCCTCCTTGTGATTCCTCCGAGGCATTAAGACCTGATCAATAATCAAGTCTGTCAGTTCCGTGTACTTCTACCAATGGTATTCTATCTTTTGCTAGGTCGATGTTGATTAGGTTTATATTTACTTTTTCATTTCATAATTTTGCCATCCTGACATTTAATTTTGCATATTCGGTGGTGTAATATGTCCATCAATAACATACCCTCATACTGAAGGTTTTTCCAATGAATTAACAAGGGTTTTATCAAATGTTATCAAGGCAGGATGTTTCTTTGCTATTTAAATGGGATTAAGAAGAAATATAAGTGGTAGATTGAGGTGTGATCCTCAGGTGATAGATATTGAATCGCCAACTGGGAGACTTCAATTGGAATTGTACACACACCGCTATAGTCACTCTATACCATGGACTTGAGCATTTTCAATCTTATTTTGTTACCAGATGTAATCCTGAAAAACCATTGGTGGCACAGGGAATGATTTTATGTACTCCTAAATATTAATACACTGCTAATGGCTGAATTTCACATAATGACATGTGAGGGTTAACTTTCGGTGAACTATAAGATTATCATCTGCCAAATGGAGGTTCCCATTGATTGCTGTGTTAATGGTTTATAATGAGGAGGGTGATGTCCTGAGCAATGAAAACAAAGCTGCAAAGAGGCTAGGAGAGGATATGGTTTGTGGTACGTCATGCAAATTGTTTACATTCAGTAGTGCTGTAGCATCTCATATCATTCGCCTTGAACAGAAATAATTGATAGAGATGTCAATTATTTCGTGAGCACTTGGAAGAATTGGATTGCCACTAATAAATACAGCAAGGTATTGATCTAGGTTAAAGAGTTGAGCTATTATGCAATGCAGTCAAAACAAATGTTGTTTCACAAAGTAAATTACCAAATTAGCTTAAAGTGATTACTTTTTTTTACTGCTGTTTCTAGTATTTGCTTAACTGGAAAGATGTATTGTCCTGATGCTTTTATTTGTAAATGTTAATAATCTGCCATTATGATATTATAACCAATTTATGCTTTCCATTAGTTGCCCACTGTGATTCAGAAAGACTTCATTAAAGATGCATTCGCCTTTGACACTGTTGGCAGTAGTGCCGTGAATGTCAAAGATGACTTGTTTATTGTAAAAGAAGGGGCTGAGAATTCTAGTAGACAATCTTTTGCTCCAGAAAAGGATGTAAAACCGCCAATGTTTGCATCAATTCAAGAAGGTGAAAATCATTGGTGCAGAAATGTAGAAGCAAAGAATTTGGTGAGTATCTATATATAATGTGTGTATGTATAATAATGTGTACACAATTAACCATCTGCATATTAAACCTAGTCTATTTAAAGTAAAACTTTCCTTGCAACAATTTCAGAGTGTAAAAATCATTCGCATTTACTTGGATTTGAACCAAGATCCCTCAATATCTGGTCGAGTTCTTTAGCCACTTTAGCTACTGAGGCGTCCTCTTAAACTCTGAAATTTTTGGGCTTTTAAAGGAACAAGATGTTGTTTAGAATTATCCTGCATACAATGTCACAAGCATTGGTATTTGTGCACAACATGCCACATCCCACAAGGTTAAAGCCAACTTTAAACACCTATGGTGTTTATACATTGACAAATTTCAACGACACTGCGGGAGAAGCCGCTACAATCTGAAATTTTTGCATTGAAATGCAAATTAGCAAAGGACTCTGTTAAAAGTTACTTTTGCGGCAACTGCATTGCAATTTCTTTGAAATAAAACTTTCTTTTTTATTTTCTTGTAAACCCTCTTTTATCTTGATGGTTAAACTTGGTAGTTTGTTATGCTTTCATTCCTCGGTATGTTTTTTGACCATTAGGCAATTTAATTCCTATTCTCCTTTTTGGAGAAGTTGTTAGGAGAATATTTATACTTCCATTAGTCATTATTGTTCTATGAAAACACATCTCTCTCTGAAATGAGATCTCACTCTATCTGTAATTTTCATCTTTCAGGACCCATTGAAAGATAGAGATGTTTCATTATCTTTTAATGAGAAAGTAGATATTAAAGAAGACTGTCATTTTGACATTCCTCAGGACCCATTGGAAGATAGAGATGATTCATTATCCTTTAATAAGGAAGTAGATATTAAAGAAGACTGTCATTTTGACATTTCTCAGGACCCATTGGAAGATAGAGATATTTCATTATTTATAAATGAGGAAGTGGATATCAAGGAAGACTTTCATTTCGACATTCCTCAGGACCAATTGGAAGTTGGAGATGTTTCATTATCCTTTAATGAGGAAGTGGATGTTAAGGAAGACTGTCATTTTGACATTCCTCAAGAGGATAAATGCCTGGGAACGGATCTGTTGCAGGAACAAGAAAAGGTCTCATGCCTATTATTTGTTCACTTTGCTTTAGGCAAGACCCTTTCATTGCCCTCAGTGTTTCCTATTCAATGAAATAGAACTGTTATTGTGTATACCAAGAGTATGTGTCAAAACCAAATTTCAAGGAACATGTTAATGTTATTTATTTGTAAAAGCTATAGCAATGCCTTTGATAACTCTTTATTCTCTTTTTCAACATTTTGTGCAATATAAGTGAAGTTTATTTTTCAAGATGTAGTCTGCATGCATGCCAATTTGCAAGTGCTCTGGACTAATGCCATTGGATGAGGAGCACTCTGAATCCATCAATCCTGCTTCCTTTGGGTTTCTCCTAACAGTCCACTTTCTCTCCACAAATAGCACTTTCTATTATGTTTTTCTTTCTGTCCACTCCACCCTCTTTTCCCAACCTTCATTTCAAAAGCAATCAAATCTTGCATCTCCTCTTGTTTCAATGACTATTTTTCCAAGCCATACAGAGCCAGATCTGAATGACCAATTCAACAAAATGGAAAAGGTTTCAATTCCCTAATACATTCATTCCCCAGCACATACCCTAGGATAATACCAGGGGATTTCATGTACCAGGGAGACCAATCAATACAGCTCTATAGCCTATCCTCAAACATGATAGTTCCTTCACCAATCTTTTTCCTAAATGCTCCTTGTTAACTTTCAAATGCCCTAACAACTTATCACACCTCAAATCAAACAATTCTATCTTTAACATCTCAACCTCTTCCAATAATAACTCACATTCCCTGCAATAAAATTATATGTAAAATATTTGTTTGAAAAACCAGAATCTCACCCATATCCCATACAGTTTTTAACTCACTCCTCATTATGACCTCCAATAATGTAGTTTATCTTCTGAATCACCAACTTTACCATTCTCCTTAATATCGGACAGTATGTCAAATCCCTCAATATTAGAATAATCATGTCTGGCCTCATGCAAGGTATTTACAATGATTGGGATGTTCCTGAACCCATATTTTACACTTCTATACATATAAAACTGAACAATAAAGAGCAATACTTACATTGTAACAGTTGCTATCCATATCAAACCAAATGGTCCATTCCTCATTATCTCTACATAAAAAGATAGAATTTGTAATTACACAGACCATTGAGATAATTTCCTTTCAAATCTATGCTATGTCCTTTTCAAAAGGACCTCTCCCCACCAATTCCTCAGATTTATACAGAATAATAAGTATTCCATGTATAATCATTACTTCTGGAGACAATTGTTAAATGATGGTTTTTTTAAATTTCGCATATCCTTCACACATGATAATCCCCTCCACTCCCAATACCTTCCATCAATTCCTTCATCCAATTTTTACTTTAGCATATCTCACCATACCTATCCCTTCCATCCAGCATCCCCAGACCCTTCTGTTAAAATCTTTTCCTTAGCTCCTTCCGTCCCTTCCTTAAAAAAGTTTCTTGTAGCTTCTCTTCATGTACAAGGGCAGTTAAATAAGTACCCATGATAGAAATGAAGACACCATATTTCAAAAACAGTTTTTTATTTTTCAACATAGTCCTCTTTTAGAAATATGCACATCTTCCAACATTGCGGCCATTTTTTCGATCCCCCCAAAAAATAGGATTTGTCAACCTCTCCAAAATATGCCTATGTCACAGTGATAACTTTCTCATTTTAGCTGAATATTTCTCTCCCAAGGCATTTATTCTTGTTAGGAAATATAAGAAAGGCACAGGAAGCCAGATTGGGTGAATAAGATGGACGTGCCAGGAGTTCATAATGTAGATCATGCAGTTTGGTGGCGACAACTCCAGATCAGCTTGTTGTCCACAATGGGCAATTGCAGCAACCATTGTGCCAACAAGATTTTCATCCCCTACTTATCATGTGAAATATTGCCATTCTGGTTGACACACCCATGGCCTCTGCTATTTTGTGCACCATGAAAATAGCACTTTCTATTATGTTTTTTTTTTCTGTCCATTCCACCTTCTTTTCCAAACCTTCATTTCAAAAGCAATCAACTCTTGTTTCTCCTCTTGTTTCAATGACTATGTTTCCAAGCAGTGTTGCCAGAGCTTAATGATCCATTCAACAAAATTTAAAAGGTTTCTATTCCTTATTACATTTATTCCCTACCAAATACCCTAGGTTAGTACCAGGGGATTTCATGAATCAGGGAGACAGATCAAACCTTAGAGATCTCTAGCCTATCCTCAAACATGATAGTTCCTTCACCAATCTTTTTCCTGAATGCTCCTTGTTAACTTTCAAATGCCCTACCAACTTATCACACCTCAAATCAAACAATCCCATCCTAAAATCTCAACCTCTTATAATAATAACTCTCATTCCCTGCAATAAAATCAAATGTTAAATTTTTGTTTTAAAAACCGGAATCTCACCCATATCCCATACAGTTTTTAACTCTCTCACCATTTCCCTCCTCATCATGACCTCCAATAATGTAGTTTATCTTCTGAATCACCAACTTTGCCATTCCCTCTAATATTGGACAGTGTGTCACATCCCTCAATATTTGAATTAATTTTCATGTCCGGCCTCATGCAAAGTATTTACACTGATTGAGATGTTCCTGAACCCATATTTTACTCTTCGTACATATACAACTGAACAATTTAGAGCAATGCTTATATTGTAACAGTTGCTATCCATATCAAACCAAATGGTCCATTCCTTACTACCAGTCCATAAAAAGATATAGTCTGTAATTACCCTGACCATTGAGATATTTTTCTTTCAAATCTATGCTATGTCCTTTTCAAAAGGACCTCTCTCCATCAAATCCTCAGATTTATACAGAATAATAAGTATTCCATACATAATCATTACTTCTGGAAACAAAAGTTAAATGGTGTTTTTTTTCAATTTTGCAGATCATTCACAAATGATAATCCCCTTTATCCCCAACACCTTACATGTTATTCCCATCCTTTTAGAAATCCATCATCCAATTTTTACTTTTCCATATCATACCAAACCTTACCATTCCATCCAGCATCCTCAGACTCTTCTGTTAAAATAATTTCCTTAGTTCCTTCCGTCCCTTCCTTAAAAAAGTTTCTTGCTACTTTTCTTCATGTACAAGGTCAGTTCAATAAGTACCCATGTTAGAAATGAAGAAACCATATTTCAAACCATTTTTTTTATTTTTCAACATTGTCCCCTTTTAGAAATATATAATTCTCCCAACAATGGGGCAATTTTTTTAACCCCTCCAAAAAAGTAGGATTTGTCAACATCTCCAAAATATGCCTATGTCTCAGCGATAACTTTATCATTTGAGCTGAATTTTTCATATCTTCATGTTAGGAAATATAAGAAAGGCACAGGTAGCTCAGGTAGCTCAGGTGAATAAGAGGGATGGGCCAGGAGTTCGCAATGTAGCTCATGCAGTTTGGTCGACATCTTTAGATCAGCTAGTTGTCCACAATAGGCAATTGTGGCAACCATTGTGCTGACAATTTTTTCATCCCATACTTATCATGTGAAATATTGCCATTCTGGTCGACACTCCCATGGCCGCTGCTATTTTGTGCACTATGAAGAGCCATGGTGTGGACTTTTGGAATAAATTCCTTGACAACCACTTGTACTGGGTGTCCTGGTCACTCCACATCAAAAACAGATGTTTGCCCACATTAACATTCGTTCAACCAATATTTAACCATGGTCATGGTTAGAAAAATTTCCCCATAAACTGCAAATACTTTTGCTTTTCTCTCCTAGCATTTCAACCCATCCTAAAACAAAAAGTGAACTACTGAGTAATACTACTCTTTTTTCATCTCAATATAGACTCAATATATACTTCCCTCAGAAAGGCCCTTTCTTTTAAAACATGGGTAATTATTGAACTACCCTCATACAGGAGAGATATATATGTTTTTCAATATGTATGTGGCTAAGGAATAAATACACACACACACACACACACACACACACATATATATATATATATATATATATATATATATATATATATATATATATATATATATATATATATATATATATATATATACTACCTTGATCAAAAAGTTCCCGGAATTTATTCAGAAAATTAAAAATACAAGTTTATTCATCTAAATCTATATTGTCCCCTTCAAAGTAATCCCCATCGACTGAAACACACTTATGCCAGCGCTTGATCAAATCCTCGAAACATTTTTTATATTCGGTTTTCGGTATGTCCATCAGTGCTTCCTGCGATTTTTCCATTACTTCCTCTCGGCTGCTAAAACGCGTTCCCCGTAATAGTTTTTTAACTCGATTGAACAGAAAGAAGTCACAGGGAGCCAAATCAGGTGAATTCGGTGGCTGTTGGATGGTATTTGTTGCATGTTTCGTCAAAAAATTACGAATAAATATAGCACTGTGCGACGGTGCGTTATCATGGCGCAAAATCCACGAGTTTTCTGCCCACATTTCTGGTCTCTTTCGGCGAATTGCTTCACGCAAACGTCTCATACGACCAAATAATACTCTTCGTTTACTGTCTGGCCTTCTGGCAAAAATTCATGATGCACTACACCGTTGTAATCCTAGAAAACCGTCAGCATTGCCTTATTTTTTGACTGAAAACGACGTGGTTTTTTTTGGTCTTGGCTCATTTGGTGAACGCCATTCACTTGCCTGATGTCTGGATTGCGTGTCGTACTCATAAACCCACGTCTCGTCTCCAGTAATGATCCTTTTGATGAATGTGGGATCGGATTCAGCCTCGCAAATCATGTCTTTTGCGACGTCAACACGGTCTCTTTTTTGCATGAAATTGAGGTCTTTTGGCACCAACGTTGCTGCTACACGACGGAAACCCAAATCATTAACCACAATGTCTTGGGCGGATCCATAGGCAATGTTCAAGTCCTCCGCTATTTCTCTGATGGTTAATTTGCGGTTATTGACCAACATTTCTTTTACTTTATCAATTTTTTCACCGACTTTCGATGTCGATGGTCTGCCACTGCGTTCATCATCTTCGATTGACTCACGACCGCTTCTGAACCGCTCGTGCCACTGGTAAACGACCGTTTTTTTAGAGAATCGTTGCCGAAACACTTTTCCAACATTTCCAACGTCCGTGCGCCACTAAATCCGTTTTATACGCAAAATTTAATACAAGAAAAGTTGCAAATTTAAATCCATTTCTGCAATTGTAAAAAATCGCCAACACACACAGAGATAGATGTACTCTTGGCTACGTAACTTTTGCAAATGTCAAGTTATGACACTAAGATTTAAAGGGAATATCAACAACAGATGTACCAATTTAACAAAAAAATACAGAACTCAAATCGGAACGATGGGAGCGCCACACGGTGGTTATTCCGGGAACTTTTTGATCAAGGTAGTATATATATATATATATATATATATATATATATATATATATATATATATAAAGTATTCATACATATATATAGTATATATAAACATGCAGTAAGAGGCCAATCTGTAAATTGTAATCAACATGAAAGTTGGTTTTCTAGGTTGCAGTAGATTTCACCCAGTACTTAGCCTGACTATGTGAAATTCATACATCAGGGTAAGGGAGCCAGTCCCTTTCCCTGTTCCAGAGAAAAGACTTGGCCAGCCAAGACAAAATTACAGTTATTTAATAGAAATAACAATCTGTAAGCTCCATATAATATGCCATAGCCAAAACTAGTGAATAACATAACCCTAAGTTCACTGACATATGTTCATTGCCATATCAATGGTTGTTGATTTATTTTTTGCTTTTGATTAATAGCAGCAGCATGAAAGTTGTATTTTGACATCTTTTCAAGAATTTCTTCCCTTAATGATATATTTTTTACATTGTTCTCCTTATTTTGTTAAAGTTCAGGGATGGTTCTTTTTTTTCTTCTCAAAGTTCCTGTCAAAAATATATAATTTCTTGAAAAATAAATATTCTAAATTAATACTTTTGGAAAAGTTTTGTGGGACAACATGGAACCTCATTTTTTAAAGTTAATTCGTTTTCATTTTCTTTTGCTAAACAAAAAGTAATCAAAATAATAAGTGTCCCATATGTTTCATTGGGAAATCAGGTGCCACAGGATAAGGATATGACCCCTTTATAAAACTGTGCTAATAATTAGGTTCATATAATTAAATATAAGGCTTGGTGTAAGGTGAATTAAACCATCACTAACTAAATTGACAATTTTTTTCATGAATTAATTGGTCATGATTAAAATCATTTTTTTATTCAACACTAAGTATTGTCATTCTCATAGATCCAATTTTACTTTTTTAAGTATAGCCTTTTCAATGACTGTTGTTTTACCTTGTGCCATTTGTTGAAAGCAGTAAAATGTAATGTTTTTATTTAATTTTCTGTTCTTTAAGTAAAGATTTTTCCTTCCTTACATGCAATTTTCTTTTCTTACTTCCTTTTTCTTTAAGCATGGGAAATATAGTTATTCCCTCTCAACTTTAATCAACCCTATCCCTTCTTGACTTTTAATGCCTACTTGTTTTAAGTCAACAAAAAGGTGTTGGGTTCAATAGTCCATTGACATAGTCAACAATAGGGTATAATTTTGCACAAGGGTCATAGTTTTTATTCAATGGCAGTTAAAGTTTTAAATTATCAATGAGAGGAAATAATGTCAAAAGTATTTAAAAATTATTCTTTGATATGATTTTATAAAACCACAGAATTGAGCAAAAAGTAACTGTTCACATCAATTGTACCAAATATCATGCCATTTCCTAACAATAGACTTCTAAAAAGGTATATATGGAGACCTAGAAGTATTTACCCTATTTCTTTGTTGTGAGTACAAGTATTTTCAGCGGAAATTCTGGGAAAAACTCATTGAAGTAACTATTAATGTCAGCATTATGTGATGACAGCTGCCTTTTTCCTGAGATTTTACCATTATTGTAGTTGATAGGATACACAGGCAGCCTGATTAATTTGTATGAAAGAAGACTTTTAAGCATTTGATTGTAAACTTACATTCATTACTATATTAAGAATGAATACAAGTATTTTCAAATATTATTAATTATGTACAGAATAATGAATATCCCTACTTGAGATGACAAACTTGTTAATAACTATTTATTGATTATCCTTTTTTTATTAAAATATTTAGGGAATGGCCAGAAGCAAGATGGTACAGGGAAAGATGCTGAAAGTAACCTACTGCACTCTTCTCAACTGGGTGTGCACCTTAAGAAAAGGATAAAATTCTTATGTGATATTTGCTCAGACGTATTTAAGTGTAAAAATGACATTGCAAGACATATCAAAGTAATGCACCCTCTGGAGAAATATCATCTATGCCAACAGTGCACCTGAAACTTCTTAAGATTGAGTCAACTCAAAAGCCACATGTTAACACATGCTGAAGGAAGGGCATTTAAATGTGGAACATGTTTGAAAAGTTTTTCTCGAAGGTGGATCTTAAAGAGACACCTGTTCACACATTCTAAGGAGAGTCGTCACAAATGAAAGGTGTGTGCGAAATCTTTTAAGGAGAAACGTCTCCTTGGGAATCATGTGCTGACACATTCAGATGAAAGGCAGCATAAGTGTGATATATGTTCAAAAGCATTCTCAATCAAAGGATCCCTAAGACAACACATCCTGACACACGCTGCTGATATGAGGCACAAATGTAATATATGTTCTAAAGAATTTTCTCTCAATGGTAATCTGAAGGCACATATGAAGACGCATGCCAGTGTAAGACCATACAAGTGTGATATATGCTCAAAGGAATTTACTCACCTTAGAAATCTAAAGAGTCACATGTTGAGACACACTAATGAAAGATTCCACAGATGCAAAATTTGCTCAAAGGCATTTCCTGAAAATAGAGATCTAAGGAGACACATGTTGACACACACTGGCGAGAGGAAATACAAGTGTAATATGTGCTCTAAATCATTTGCTCTAAACAGTAATCTGAAGAAGCACTTGTTGTCACATGCTGACGAGAGATCTCACAAGTGTGATTTTTGTCCGAAATCATTTAATCGCAAAGATTACCAGAATAATCATCTTCTGACACATGCTGCTGAAAAGCCTTATAAGTGTGCAATATGTTTGAAAGCATTTAATGATAAAAGTAACCTTAAGAGGAATATGAAGTTGCATGAAGAAGTAAACACTGACTAAAGTGCCCTAATATCACACTCACATCTATCACTTAAAGAGAACCCAAATGAGAACTAATATTTGAAGTGCAGAACAACACTGAGTACTATAGAAAATTTAAAAAGATTCTTGCATCAATTCCCTCACATTAACTAGATGCCATTATAATCACTAATATCACAATAAAAATGTTATTTTGTACATACTATCCTGTTGTGTTGTGATTTTCTCAATAAAATATGATATAAAATATCACTTTATACTTTTCCTTTATGATTACATCAATTTATTACAAAACTCTTTCATACGTTTAAATTTAAATTTCATAATCATCAAATTAGCATTCTTTCAATTTAATATCATTGTCTCTGAGAAGTAAATTTTCATGTTTTTAGTGTACTTAACAATGAATCAACCATGAGGCTTCCATGGCCTTGTTTAAACTCTGTAACCCTTAAGTTAAGTTTTGGGAATCTGTGGGAATGGAAATTTCAAATATGTAGGGGTGGTTGGAAGGTCTAGAGGCATATATACCTCACAAAACTTTGAGAAGACAATTTCAGAGAAATAGCTGAGAAAGGTCTAACATTGATGATGGCTGGCAGTGCAGCTTGAAAGATATGTACAGTTTGAAAGAATTCAATCATGGTAATGCTTGCATATGAATGGCTATTAATTTATTTTGGAGGTTTGCTTTAGCCAGAACTTTACAATCCAGAAGTGGCCAGAGAAGGTAACTGAAGCATTTAAAAGTATTTTTTGTGAGCATCAACCATTGAAAATTCAAAGAGTTATGGGTGGTGGATTTTTAAATAGCAAATTCAGGTAATTTCTTACTGATAGATGATTAAAAACAACACTTGTATTTAAACCAACATTGCAATGAGTATCCTCAAATGCTAAAATTAAATAAAATACTGAACAAGAACTATGTTGATTATATCTGCAAATTAATTCAAAGTTATAATAATAGGGTTAATTTCAAATTATTTAGCAAACTTAATGACATGAGTAAAAAAGGCAGCAGGAGAAAAACGTTAAATTCGTTAAATGATTCAAATATTCAAATCAGCCATCACATGAGAAGTAGTGAAGAACATCTCCCATTTGCAAAAAGTAGCATATTAAATTTAAAAAAGGAAATTCTTATGTCACTTGTGTAGATCCAGACCTATACCAAATTGTATGTTGCAAGATATGAGTGGGGAGAATATCTAGGGCCTTATTTGTGCTGTATTATTCCAGGTTAGTATTTTTCGCAATATGGACGACGTTATCAAGAAGATATTGAAGCATAAGGAGTAGTCAACATCTCAAATATTTGCCTAAGTTGGAGACCCAATGCTACTTCATCTCTTGGGTTTGAGCCTCCCCAATTTGTAAGATTTGAATGAATTTTATCTCGTGCTACTTAGCAACAGCTATAGGGTATCTTCCCCAAACACTTCTAATTTTCAAGTGATAATATCACAGCGTATTGATGTGGGGCGGGTGGGTTTTGGGTCACATTTTGGTTTTACTGATTGACGAAATCCATCATGGAGGAGAAGGATAATAGATCGTGTCATGTGGAATAGGTGGAAATGTCTCAGCAGAATGGAATGCATAATGAGGAGGGAGAATTGCCTGGCAATAACAGCTCACAAAATGAGGATGGAGTGGTCCAAGATGATTCAGGTAAATGTAGGGATCAGGTCAGAATTAAACTGAAAGATACATATTTTTTTACTATTCCAAATGGAACTTAGAAAAGTTTAGATTTTGCAGCTTAATTATTTATCATTCTGAGGATAAAACAGCTAATATTGTAAGTGATATAATGTATCATATTGATGTACTTAAATGGGATAACATAAGTGAAATAGCTGAGTCTTTAATCTTGTTAAAGTGATGTTATGTTAAATAAATAGGTTCCTGGTATAAATATTTCTAGGTAGAATAATGACTGGAAATGGAAATTGTGTAATTATATAAGGCATTAACTCTGAAAACGAACTTATGTTTTGATCATCTATATGCATTAACTAAATTTGGCAGATTTTTTTAGAATTTAAGTATTTTCACCTTCAGTGCTTATTTTTGAGACGACATCCCAAAATAAAACCTTCCACAATGTGATTTGGGCTCTAAAAGTTGCATCACAAAAATGAGT